>NW_024080640.1:3603135-4112420 GCF_003009895.1 Hyaena hyaena
GCGGAAGGAGAGCATCTGGGACGGAGATGGTGCGAGGGAGGCAGGGGGACCCAGGGCCCTGCAGGTGGAGACCATGGGGGCGGGGGCGGGAGGGGGGGTGGAAGGGAAAATGCTGTGGTGAAAGGAAGAACGTAGGGGAATCAGAGGCAGAGGCTCGCGGAGAGCGCTGTAGGAAGGGTGTGCAAGGAAGGGGCCTGCATGGAAACAGGGAAGGTTACAGGAGGGACACGTGTGGGCCCCAGGGGGCAGGGGAGTGTGGGTCCACAGGGCGCGAGCAGGGGCTGAGCAGTGGGTGAGGGAGCGAGCAGGGAGCACACGGCCGGGAGGACTACGGAGTCAGCTGGACGACCCACAGAGGGGAGCTGAAGGACCGACACGGCGCGCAGGCAGCAGGCCAGCTCCTCTGCCACGTGTGCGGCAGAGCAGCGGAGCAGGAGAGGCAGTGGGACAGGCCCTGGGGGCAGGTCAGGCGGGCAGTCTGCAGCCCGTGGGGCGGTGTGGCCGAGGAGCGGTGGTCCGAGGGGCAGGAGTGAGAAGGGGCAGGTGAGGGCCTCGCAGGTGGGGCAGGAGGGGCTAGTGGGGATCAGGGAGCGTCCTGTGCCGAGGAGGATGGCAGAGGGCGCAGGGCAGGGAGGGGACGTGCGGCATCCAGGGACCGTGCATCCCGGGTGAGGACCAGGTCCTGACGAAGCCCGTGCAGGGGGAGGAGCACAGCCCAGGAGGAAGGAGTCCGGGTAGGGAGGAGGGGGAGGGGGAGGGGGAAGTGGCCCGAGGAGCATGAGACGGGAGAGGTAGAGGCCCATTTAAAATGCTGGAGACAGCCCTCTCGGTGCAGGGCATGGTGAGAGGATGAAAGTCAGAGAAAGGACCAGAGAATGCCCTCCTCCAAGATGGCAGACCTGAAAGGGTAGAGGGGTTAGCAGTGATGTAAGCAGGAGATGGATTCAGCACAGCACATGGGGGCCGAGGGCGGGTCAGGTAAGAAGATGGAACGGAAAAGACCTGTGACTCCACGTGCCTGGCAGGTGGTGGCGGAAGTAGCCAGGATGCTGAGGATGCAGGGAGTCCCTGTCTGAGCACGGTGATTCCGCACACAGCATGTCAGAGAGACAGTGGGGTCTGGAGCTGCCATGAGGCGGCGGACGGACGGGATTTGTATGGGGGGAGTCGATGAGACAAGGAAAAGAGGGAGGTAGCATGGAGGAGGAGACAACCTAGGGCCGCCTGCGGGGCTCAGGGTGGTTAAAAGGGCATTAGGGAGGATGGACCAGTGACCTGAAGAACTGGCCAGCCAGGGACATCGGCAGGTCTGGGGGCAAGGGGGGAGGACCGTGTGCCATTAAGGCCCAAAGGTGGGAGCACACTAATGAATGTTAGAACACGTAGGTGCTGCTGTTTGACCCTGTAGAAGATTACAGAGTATTTACAGCCAAACAAAGCAAAGGCGGTCCAGTGCCGTCACTTGGGACTTTGAAAGGACTGCACCGAGCGCCGGTAAGTACACTAGCTGCAGATGGCGACACATTATATACGTTTGTTGTTTTTCCAATGGAAGTGAGCAGAGGAAAAATGGAAAGAATTGGCTGAAATGGAATTAAGCTGACAGTATACTTACTAAATAATTTGCGGAATTATTGAGCAATGTTATAATGGTTATGATGCAGAGTGCAGCCTGTCAGCTTGACCCCAATTAATGAGATGAAGGGAAATAGGAGAAATACGTAGAAATAAATTGTTGTGGAGAAACCAGGGGCTGCCTGAAAGCTCTACCACATAATCACATAATGGAAGTTGGTTGATTTAAGAGAACGGGTGGTCGTGAACAGAGAAATTCATGAAGTGAAGCCTCGAGGGGGAGGCCAGCAGCAGCCCTCCAGTGCCACCTTAATGGGTCATTATGGAGAGGGGTTATCCTTTAAGAATGGCAGCAGTAAAGATTTATACCCTGATGATGGTGTGACAAGGGGCAGGATGGAAAGGCAGGTTGAAAGCTAGTGCAGAGGGAATGTCAGAAATTCCAGTGTGTTTGAGGAGAGCCAGATTATGCGCGAGGAGGAGGAGTAGGTGAGTAAGGGGGATGTGGAACTGGGAATGTTGGCCCTTCTCTTGGGTCAACCTGGAGGAATTCTAAGGCTGGACGGATACAAATTCCAGTGATCAAGGCAGAGGAAATGGTGGATGAGCAATAATTTCTTACCTAGCCTACTTTTTAAATATGTGAGTAAAAATACAGATTAGGAGCTTAGCTTGGAAAAACACGAAGTTTCACAAAGGGCCATGAATCAGGATCCCTGTGAGTGGCTGGAGGTGGGTGAAAGTGAAAAACTGACACAGATTTTACTTAATGGAAGTGGCTAATACAGAGTGTCAGGAGTGAATTTTATTGATATTGAACACAGAGTAATAGAATAGAGACCACAGATTCGGAAGACCTCAGAGCCCATGGGAATCCTGTGGTTGCTTAAGGACAGACAGAGGTTAAGGAGGTGCAGGTTGAAAGTCGAGCACAGTTTTGAACTGTTAGGAGGCAGCATCCCTAATGACAGAGAAGAGGCTCCTACACCTGTTCCATTAAACTGCCTCTTAGGAAGGAGCTCTTCTGTTGAAAACTTTTCAAGTGAGTTAAATGGGTTAAAATGGTTTGAGACAAGACCTATGATGCACTAAAGGCCCAACGGTCGAATAACAAAAGCACTATAGGGGTCACAGCGGTTCTGAATTGGAATGGAATAAAAAGTCCAATAAGCAGGGGGGGCGCCCTAGAGGTGGGGGTGTGGGGAAAGAGTCCTAGAATGTTGCACGTACCATCTGTGCTAGTGCAGGTGCAATAAATCTTCAGAGGAAAGAAAGTTGCTGAATGGGAAGGGGTGCTAAGAAACAACGCTGTCCTTAAGGCTTTTCCAAGTGTGTCTGCATAAAGGAGGAATAGTGCAGAAAACGACCAGTAGGATGAACTGAATAGAGACCCGTGATAATGGTAATCTTCCCACAAATGGCCCATGATTTGAGGGAAGAACTTCTGGGACCATCTTGATGTTGGGCTCAAGTAAATTTTGTCCAACGGTGTTTAGAATTTTTGCACACATAGAAAGTGAGGGGGAGTGAGAAAGTTTAAAGATATAGCACAGACCAGGATAACTGTGGGAGCAACTTCCTGGAGGTCAGAGGGGGGGATCCTGTGAACTGTGGAAGACTTGACTTCAAAGAGCATAAAGGCAGAAAGTGCATAGTTCCAGAACTAAAACAATAACAGCTTCCATTTATTGAGTGTTTACTATGTGTCTGGCACCATGCTAATCACCTTATTTAATTTCATTTCATCTTTACGACAATCCTTAACGGCTTATGGAAAACTAAGAATTTGTCCAAGTTACCCAGTCCGTATGTAGCAGATCCAGATCCCAATCTGTCTCTCCCCCACACCTATATTCCTTTCTATTATAATATACAGTTTTCAAGTGGAAAAAAAATCAGTCTTTAGAATTTTGTGTGTGTGTGTGTGTGTATGTGTGTAGTGTGTGTGTGTGTGTGTGTGTGTGTATGAGAGAGAGTGAGATTGTATGGAAAATATACTTTTTGAAATAAGTAGAAGTGATATATTAGATCTTCAGGTGATTAGAAAAATTCAGTATTTGCAATGGGGAAAATGCAAAAAAACAAAAAAACAAAAAAAAACAAAAAAACATAAAAAAAACAAAAAAAGAGAAAAAAAAAAAAAGCGGGTGGTGGTGGTGGTAAAAGACTCTTATTACCATCTATGCCCTGGTATTTCACTTCTGTTCTTTGCACAGCAAAGACTTTGAATTGGCCATGGAATTAAAAATGTTAGAATTTCTGACCAAGACTAAAGAATAGAAAGGTTTTAAGCAGGTATAATGATGGGTCAAAGATAAATTGAGTACTAACAATTAAAATTTAAGAATCCGAGTATCGAGACAAAGTTCCATTTCTTTTCTCCAAGATGCAAGAACAAGAGTTTATAACTGTAAACAGTTTAACACCAATCAGAAAACGCTTTGCAAAGTTTAACAGGAAACAAAGAAAATTCTCCAAGTGCCAAATTTTTCTGAACAAAATACTAACAAACCATCAAGCAAAAGAGTCCATAGCCAGCAGACCAAAGGTTGAAACCTCTGGGCTAACTTGTAAGATCTGTGTTTTAAAAATAAAGTAACTCCTTAGAAAGGAGGGGTGAGGAACCCTTCCCCCATAACTTCCTCTCTTGGTAGAAATGTTTTTTCTTATTGTTGTGGTTTGCTCCTGTACAATGTAATTTCTGTACTTTCAATATTGTTGTTTTCTGTATTTTGATATTGTAAACTTGTATTTGTTGTTTTCTGTTAAGACCATTCCCTGGGGTGTGAGGCACCTGACAGTAGTTATCCAAGTGAGCCTGGGAAATGGGAGGGGCTCGTATTCTCAGCTGGGAAGAGCTTGAGTCTTCAGTGAGTTCAGCATTTTGCTTCCTTTAAAATTAAGTTGCAAAGTAAAGGCATCCCTTGAAAACCAGAAACCTTAGAAGTACAATAAGGGGAGGAAATTTGAGAAAAGGAGAGGTGGCAACTGGGAAAAAAAAAAAAAAAGATGAAGTGCAAGTTTCCCAGGATGATGGCTGAAGCCACAGGGCTACATTAAGGCTGGGCCCAGATATTGGTTGGGAACAAGGGTAAATAAAGCTAGCTTTACTGAAGAGTACAGCCAGTTTCATTAGTGGCTGGTGGACATACTTTAGACCAGAGGGAAACAGACCAGGAGAGAAAGTGAAGCCAAAAGGGGATGGAACTAGAGGAACTTCGTAAAGGGATAAAGGAGGTAATTAAAAGTCAAAGCCAGATGGCCTGATGCTTGAAGGAGAAATATCGAAGGCCAGATAAGAAAGTGCCTTCCTACCCAGGGGGTTACGGATCCAAGGTGGCTGTAGAAAGGCAGTGCAGGTCCGCCTAGGGCCGGAGGGAACCACCTGGGATTCAGACCCAGCAATGGTGCCAACTTGAATCTACCTCGTGCTAGAGTGAGTAGCCTGGTCTATCGTCCAACACAGAAGAGATTGGGCAGGGGCTCCCAGAACCAACATCTACAAAGGGAGTTGGGGGAGGGGCTAAGAGAAGGCAGGTTAAGCCCCAGACGGAACTGAATGATGACCAGGGATAACTATTTACTTGTACTTTTAACAATTTCTTGTAACTCTGTAACTTCCCCAGTATTTGTTAATTTTGTTAACTTCTGGGGTTTTTTTTTTTTCCTGTACCAGTAGTAAAAATTGTTTTTTCGTGTACTGGTAGTAAAAATTGGTTTTTCCTGTACTAGGAATAAAAATTGTTCAAAACATAAATGCAATGTGTGTGCTTATTTCTGTAAAAACTCGGTAATGGTGTCAAGCTCTGGAGTGAATCAGAGACGAGCTCAGGTGAGAAAATGGGGAAAGAAATCAAGTACAATAAATACTTGACATTCAAAGAGGTCAGTCACAAGACCGCAGACCCCAAGTGTGTACATACCGTTGGCCCTACAAGTCGGCCCTCCTTCTTAGGTCTCCCCACCCCTCCCTCAAGACCGCATACGGGCCAAGGAGAGACTTCCAGTGCTCTTCTCAAATGTGGGTATACAGAGCTTGGCTAAGCCACTTGTCAGGATGAGCTATACTCTCAGACTTGTGCTGTAGGGCCCTCAGAAATAATTATTTTAAAATGCCATGGACCTACTGAATACCAAGTCCTTAGGATGCCCCCAATAAAATCTCAGGGACAGGTAGGCCATGACCCTTCACAGGAGAAGCCAGGTACGGAACCATCATTAGTGGCTACACGGTTACAACAGAGAGCTCAAGTTCCTTTCAGAGCTGCCACTGTATACATTCAGTTTAAACGTCCAGCAAATATTACTTAGAGACCTGGTTATAAGATGAATATTTCTGCAGTAGTTAATTTTATAAATATAAATATACCATCATTATCATTACATTTAATTCTGGAAGAGAACCATATTCCTGAACCCCAAATATCTGCCCTGACATTGAAGAGCTCAAGTTCTAATGCATTCTTAATCCTGTCTCCTCCCTTCTGTGGGTTAGTACCTGCTGTAGAATCATCATCAGGCAAACGGACAAGAGTGTAACATATTCCTGGTTGATTATAAGGGAGGCTGGGGGCTGGGATGCAACACAGCACTTCGTAGGAATCTGACGGCTCCACCTGCACTGTCACTTTCTCCAGTAGCTGGTCATTAAGAGTATTGGTGCAGTCAAACTGGAAAGTCAGAGGACAGAAAGGTCATGGCGGATAAGAACAGTTTTCAAGCAAGTTGTTCCTTCCCACCCATAATCCACAGCTCTGTTCTAGAACCCACTATCCCCTTCCTCTCTAAACTGTCCTGCGGGTCCCCTCCTGAGACTTTCCTTGAGGCAATACGAGTAGCCTTGGGTTCTCTTTGTTGACATTATTCATCAGTTTTTGTCTTTTCCCTGAGATTGAGGTCTACCAAATGAGACGGTAGACGTCTAACAGCTAAGAAGCAAATTGAAATCCAAGTTCTTGGAACAAACCACTTAATTTACCCTGATGTTAAAGGATGATTATTTTGGGGCACCTGGGGGCTCAGTCGGTTAAGCGTCCGACTTCAGCTCAGGTCATGATCTCACAATTGATGGGTTCGAGCCCCACATCGGGCTCTGTGCTGACAGCTCGGAGCCTGGAGCCTGTTTCAGATTCTGTGTCTGCCTCTCCCCTGCTCAGACTCTGTCTCTCTCTGTCTCACTCTTAAAAATAAAGATAAAAAAAAAAAAAAAAAAAGGATTATTTTGTAATAGGTTATACTTGATGTTGTCCCAACTACTTCAGACATTTCGGTTTTAAGTCTTTTTAAAGTTTAACTGTCATATGAAGGCATTTCTATAGCTACTGAGTTAGGGAAAAACCCAGAAATGAGGCCAAGTTACTGCTCAGTAAAAAGCAGCTAGAATCATAAACCAAAGGGGAATCAATACGCATCTCCACAAACACAGAGCCAGTACAGGAGCCGGCGGTGGCTCTTCTCTCACCTGGAAAACGATGTGATTGGTAAACATGTGCTTGATACAACGAACAAAATACTCTGTCTCTGCTTCTGTAAGTTGAACGGGCTCAGAAGACTTGAACAAGGGTCCTAGATTCATAAACTCAGGAACAGCAGCCAATTGTTCTTTCAAGAAAAAAAAAGAAAGATAAGAACTTGTTGGGATGAGCACAGGGTGTTATATGGAAACCAACTTGACGATAAACTGTATTAAAAATAAAAAGATAAGCAAAGAAGGAAGAAAGTAACAGGGGAAAAGACATTACTCTGGGTGCCTAAAATGTTTTAAGTTTCCACTGGCTTACTAACAGTTGAAGACTCGACTAGTATGTCCGAAAGCTTGAGTGAAATAATCTTTTAAGAGAGTTTATATATTGAATCACTACAAGGAAAAAAATAAGAAACTAAATTCCGAATATTGTAAAATTAGAGTTCCCTGTTAACCAAGACACATAGTAAGGACAGCTCTCCCAGGGGGTAACTTGGTGGTTGGAAATTGAAAAGTCCCACGGACTCCAGGTAGCCACCAACAACTACCACCTGTGATAGTTCATGCAAAGATTTCCTGTGCTGAGACTTAATCAAAATGAATCAAAATAGTAGACGTCATTATTATTTACAGTGCCTGGGGTGCAAGACTATGACTTGTACCCATTAAATCACCATACCTTGGAAAATGTCTTGCCTGGAAGGAGCCAGCTTCTCTGGCTTGGTGGCCACGAGGGTGATTTCTGCAAAGACAGACGTGAACAGTCACATGACCCTCCTTCCCACTATCAAGCTAAAAATGCAGGCAGAAACTTCTACCAGATGTATAAGGAGCTATTCCTAAATTTTACTGGTAGGTTCTGTGTAGCCTCTTTCAGAGAGATGCTCATATTAGAATGGATAGTGAACGTAGTTTGCAAAATAATCAAGTGGCCCTAAAAATACAGAATTTGCTTTAAATGGACCAGGATGTCCAAAAAAAACTCCTTCTAGAAGGAGGCACAATTTATACAACAGAGCTCATGATTCAAACAGGAAAGATTACTTGTGTAATAACAGAAAAACTGAAAATGTTGAAAGTTAGCATTAAGATCTTTCATCCTCATGCTAAGGCACTAAACTCTTTTTTGTTTTGTTTTATTTGAGTCTTAAAGTTAGATATGCTTGAGGAATATTTTTTTTATGATCTTATCCCATAGATTCTTTCACAACAAGCCTCCAGTAGCAAAAATCAAGAATTTACCAATTTCAGAAAATAAAAATAGGGGCTAGCAGCACACAGTGAGACACACAGGGACCACTAACTTCAAATGCGGGAACACTTAGCAGTGAAAGAAGAAAAAGCTCAATCTGTCATGTTTCATACTCTATGCGAAAACCAGGAAAAAACTCTTGGAAACCCTAATTTAGAAAATATATCCAGGGGCGCCTGGGTGACTCAGTCGGTTAGGGCTCCTATTAATTTTGGCTCAGGTCATGATCTCATAGTTAGTTCATGGGTTTGAGCCTCACGTCAGGCTCTGTGCTGACAGTGCAGAGACTGCTTGGGCTTCTCTGTTTCCCTGTCTCTCTGCCCCTCCCCCTCTCTAAATAAAGAAATATTTTTTAAAAAAATCCATCTTAGTTCCTTAAGATTTAGAAGGAGTGACAACTAAACAAATAAAAGAAGTCTTTGAGAAAAGACACTGACAGCGTAGTATTTCACTGGTGTAAAATTACTCTCATGTAGAAAACCTGACAGTATAGTGTTCCCATTACCTGCTTTCTGTTCAAACACAGGAGCCGTAGCAAGAGGAATAGATTTCATGTCAAAGGGCTTTTCCGAAGGCTCCAGTGTGTACTGGTGTAAGGCTTTCTCCATCCCCGGCACAGAGACGGTGAGGCCTACAAAATAGAAATCTCAGCATTCTAACTTCTTGCCAATCCCAGGATCCAGACGGGCCCAGATGTGTAATATTTACCTAAGCTTTCTGAAGAAAGAGAAAAATAAAGCCACAGACTTTATAACCTAAATAATTAAAAGGGAAGCTATTTTATAAAACTGCCTTCCAATTTTGCCAAGGAAGCATGGGAGCAGAGCACCAAGATTTCGAACAAATTATAAGAACCTTTCCCAAAAAGGGAGCGACTTAGCCACGCGGGAGCAATCATAACATAAGGGGACAAGGGAGAGCCAATCCAGAGGGAGCTCAAGGACAGCCGGCAGCAAGCAATACTCTCTGTGCCCTTATATACTTCCGGGTCCCCTAGAAATGGAAGTGCATTCAAAGATAAAAGGCAAGCATTTGCCTAGTGAGGTCTGCTCATGTGCAAATCATAAGATAATGCATCCAAGACGCCATGTGGGGAACAAAAATGTATTGGTCTCCATTCTTGGCTCTCACTGACCATTGAAGATGTACGTAGCATTCAGCGACATCTGTCTCTGCTGCAGCACATTCAGATAGAAAGTAGCTCTGTCCCGAACTTCATCATCAGTATCCATCATACACCTGTCCAGGGGACACAGAAGAGGCATGTCACAGCACCCTCCAATGTCCCAATAGCCTTCTGTACCACCATACCTCAAGGATGCAGTACTTGCTATCTGATGCTACCTTTAGAAAAGAGCTCATGAGCTAACCATGGAATCCTACACTCTCCATAAATTTGGGAGATTGTTCTAAATTGGTAAAGAAATAGGGTCATTATGAACCAGAAGCCCTACATCAGTAGGCATTAAAGTAATTATAAATAGACAACAACATGAGGTAGCAGGTTACAGTCTAGTCTTGAATATGTGACCACATGACCCTGGTAAGGATGCAGACTTCTTCATAATTAAGAGATGGGACTACTATGCTCTCCAAGGATACTAAAAAGGATTCATAATCCAGCCATTGTCACCACTCAAATGGCAATTTGTTTTATTTAAACCAGCCAGCCTTTAGCTTATAATTTTTCTGCTTCAATTATAAGATGTAATCATGGAATATTTGCGAAAGCAGATCATTTCCTCATCAAATAGGGAGCCATGGAATCCACAAAAAGCTGATGTTTCAACGCTCCACGGTGAATCCCTTTGAAGTTATTCTGCAAATTGAGGCACACGTATTTAAGTCACTTCCTCAAACTCGGTAAGAGAAAGTCAAAGTCAAATCTACATGTGCACAGCACAAGTACGAGAAAGATAACAAAAATGCCATTTGCCCCTGACTTACTCCATCAGGTCTGCTCTTAGGCCTACAAAACACTGGACAGGGTACAACGCAGAATGGTCTGTTCAGTCATACGGCATTCTTAGAAAAAAAATAAATAAAGACATTCTCTTACTGACCTTTGTAAGAGTACAAGGATGCTTGGGAGAAGATTCTCATTTTGAGCCCCAAATTTAGCCAAAGCACTCACAGCAGCTATAATGAAGCATAAAATAAAACAACATAAATACTGTATTGGTTTCTCAGGGTTAAGCAATAGTCATTCAAGAAAATAAATAAATAAATAAAAAAGAAGCTTCCCCATGCCCAGTGGGAATAAACTCTCTTAATTTAATTTACCTACTTCTTGATTTTATTTCTTTGATCCACTGAAGCCTAACTAGAAATCTGCAGGCCCAGGAAAGCTATGGATAGGAAAATTCTCCACGCACTGAGGAAAAAGAAATCATATATATACGAGCCTTCCTCCACTCTGACCGTAGCCCCTTGTGTACCACAGGGGTGTAATTAAGCTCAAACACAAACAACCCACCCCAAGCATAAAAAGTAACTCTACTATTAGATTCACTCCACTCAGGCAAAGATTTATTGCTTTATTTATTTCTCAGGAATTGTGCTAGGTGCTGGGGGTAGAAAGATAAAACACAGCTCCTGATTTCAAGGAGTTGTACTCTAATGAAGACGACAGGTAAGTAAAGAGACAAAACGCGGTAAAGGCCATGGTAGAACTACAGCCCAGATGCTATGTGAGAAGGGAGAAAGGAGCCTCAGTCAGAACTGCTGCAGAAGTGAGACAAGAATGGACGCTTGCAGCTTGAGCGAAGACCTAAAGGACAAGTAAAGTTAGCCAGAGGGAAGGGCCGGAAAGGAGCAATACAGGCAGAGAGAACGAGTCCAAGGCCCCGGGAAGAAATAAGTGCAACACTGTAATGGATACTGTGGGCAAGGCCGAAGCGAAGGCTCTGTGCCGGAGAGAGCAGGGGGAGGCGAGGGACACAACAAAATAGGTATGCTTGAGCCTCATGGTTCAATGAAAGGACACTGAATACGGGACACACTTGTGTATTTATAGCAGAGCACACCACAGCCAACTGCTAAGCGGATTTTCCGCGCCAAGACCATTTTGGCGGCAGAGTGCGGAGAACAGACTAGACACCTGTGAGACCACATGCAGTCAGACCAGGCGGGCATCTGAAATGGAGGAGAGCCTCACCAGTACTTGGGAAAATAGAGAAAAGAGAGAATGCAGAAATATTAAGGATGCGGACTTGGTAGAACTTGGTCAGAGAGCAGGTGGGGTGGGGGGTTTCTGAAACAGCAGAATACGTTTCCGGCTTCACAGCGGAGTGGATGGTAAAGGTGAGGACTTCCGTTTGGGTTGAATCTCAAGTGCCTTAGGGACACACAAGTTCAGCAAAGAGACCTAGGACTGCAATGCCACAGCACAATGGCGGAGCTCTGCAAACGACCCCCGTAAAGACAGAGTTATAGCCATGAGTATGAAGCGTGTGTGTGTGTGTGTTTGTGTATTTTTTAAGTGTGTATTTTTAAGTTGGTAAGACAGACCCCAAGGAAAACTCACAGTGTAAGGAGCGAGAGAGAAGCCCTACAAACCAGACTGGGGAGTGATAGAAGTTGGGAGCCATGTGGACACCAAGGGGGAGAGAGTTTCAAGACGTGTTCAGCCACTAGTCCATCAGGCTGTCTGGGAGGTGAACAAAGGTAAGAAGTTGACTTTCCAATGAGCTTATCAGTAATTTTTAACATTAGCTTCAGAGGGCTTTTAAGGGAGAGAGTTAGATTATCATGAGTTGAAGGAAAAATGGAGAATCAATCATGGAGGCAGCTAGTAATGGCTACTTCAAGTCTACCTGACAGGGGAGGCACAGTCGGTACCTAGTAGGAGACAACACATTAGAGGAAGGTTTATATAGATTTTTTAATTTTTAAAAAATATTTACTCATTTTTTGAGAGAGAATGAGAATGAGTGGGGGAGGGACACAGAGAACGAGACACAGAATCCGAAGCAGGCCCCAGGCTCTGAGTTGTCAGCATAGACCCCGACGCAGAGCTTGAACTCACGAACCACAAGATCATGACCTGAGCTGAAGTCAGACGCTTAACCGACTGAGCCACCCAGCTGCTCCAGGTTATATTTTTAACAGGAGAGCTTTTTACCTCTTCATAGGCTCAGGGGAAGGAATGATCAGAGAAAAGGAAGTAAAAAAATTTCCCAAGATCTCTTTAAAAAGTCACTTAAAAATATACACCCACACTTCATACTAATGGCTATAACTCTGAAAAAACGCCTGATGCCATCGGGGCATTCCTATCATACTGAAAGTCAAGAGTTATGTGTCTCTAACGAGAGGCAGAAATCAGGATGGAAGTTGGAGAACCAACAAAGAGCCGCGTTATCTGGCCTGAGTGTGCTCCAAGATCCCACCGTCACACAGGCCTTGCAACTCCATTTTCCAATATCATCACCACCCCCTTGAGTTAATAAGCATTTCAGAGGATTAGCAGTAACGTCGGTACCAGTGTCCCAGTGACTCACCGGCTCTGACAGCCTCGTTCTCCAGTACGACCCTATTAAAGATAAAGCGGATGTACTTGGAGGGGACAGGCGTTCTGGGGCCCTCTTTGCCCAGCAAGTGCAGAATCTTAGTAGCCAGAACAGTGTGCTCACAGTCCTCGATGAATTCACAAAGGTGGGCTAGACCTGCTTCTTTACCCTCGGGGTTCTCTTCCACAATGCTGATGATGCAGTCCACAATGGCCCGCTTATATTCAAAGCCTCCCTGGCAAAAGAGAAAACTGCCGTTCATTCCCAGGATGCTTTTGGAAGAAAGGCTTCTAACTCCGAGGCTCACACTTACAACATTCAAATTTCATTTCTTTTCCCTTCTGAAAGAGACCAAAAGGGTCTTTTCTCCGAGCACTAAAACAACAGCATGTTTAGTAATGATCAGACAGCAACCAGAATTAAGGATGCTATTGCAGAGGTGTGCGGAGATGCCAAAGCTCTTTTAAATGCGATGAATCGTATTTCATGGGGATCGTGACAATCTGAGAGAGTGACTTCCTATGATGAAAATGTGTCTGTCTACCTACATCATCTCGGAGCATGTTGGAGAGGAAAGTCATCATGACGCTGTGTTTCCGAGGGTATTTCTGACAGAGCGCACTGATTGCCTGTACAACCACCACCTGTAGAAACACAAACAGAACACATGTTCATCGTCAGAGCTTTAGCTCCGAGCTTTGCCTCTTATCCGCGGCAAGCGACGAAGGCGCTGTGGTTACCTAACATGGCAATAATGCTTCCTCGTGAAGGATAGGTTAGGAGAGCTCAAAGGAAAACAGAAAACAATTTCCAAGAGACCCCATCCCCTTGCTCTAAGCAAATAAGCACATACACACTGTAAAGTGAACAGTAAAGAGAAAAAGCGTAAACAGACCGATTTCCATAGAAGAAACCACAATATGGTTTCTAAGAAAATTATACCACAACTTTAAAGACCAGTGTCAAGAAGTGAGGAGGGTGTAAGATTTTACCCTACTCGCAGGCTAACATGTTAGTCTGCGATTTCGTGGATTGCTGGGAGAGAAAACACGAGCCTCCTGGATCAGAGATGGGTGGTTAAATACTCTCTCACCCATCATGTCACAGCAATAGCAGTAGCTAGACCATCAGCATCTGGGGGCCAGTATCCTCAGCCAGAATCCCCAAAGGGCAATGCGAAAAGGGTCACGGTAGCTCTCATTATGGAAGAACCCTGAGGAACTCAAATATTTTACTTCTTTAGTATACTGGACAGTGAGCATGCCTGCTTTTTGCTCTAGAGAAAGCACTAGATGTATCTTCCAGGGAAGTGTGGAAGCCTGCCTTTTACTTTTAAAGAATTTTTTTAATGTTTACTTCTGAGAGAGAGAGAGCGAGCAAGCGAGTGAGCCGGGGAGGGGCAGAGAGAGAGAGACAGAGAGAGAGAGAGAGAGAGAGAGAGAGAGAGAGAGGAGACAGAATCTGAAGTAGGCTCCAGGACAGAATCTGAAGTAGGCTCCAGGCTCTGAGCTGTCAGCATAGAGCCTGCTGCGAGGCTCGAACCCATAAACCGTGAGATCACAATCTGAGCTGAAGTTGGACCCTTAACCAACTCAGCCACCCAGGCGCCCTTTACTTTTAGAGGGAGACACTATTATCTCTGAGGCTGGAAGAGATCTTGCACTTTACAAAGGGAACACGTACATGCAGAACTAGTGAGAAGATCTCATGGATACAATTATTTATAATAGCAACAACAGATAATATCAGAAAAGCATTTTTAAAACATTCAAAACTGACATAAACATACTATAAAATATTAAGGCACAACAGTACACTTGAACAAATTAAGATACCCCTTATTCTTGGATAGGATGTCTCTTCAACATCAAGACATCTGTTCTTCCCTAAGTTAACTTACAGAGTCAATGGGATCCCAATAAAAACATCAATGAGATTTTTCATGAAGCTACACAATACTAAAACTCACAAGGAAAAAAAATATGTAAGAATAGCTAGGGAAGCAAAACAAAGAGCTATGCAAGGGGATATTAATACTTCCTACAAAGCTTGTATAATAAAAAAGTGTGTGGTCTAATGTATGAATAAATGAACAACAGAACAGAATAGGAAGCCCCACAATAGACCCACATCCATATGGAATCTTAGTATATGATAAAGGTGGTATCTCAAACCACTGGGGCAGAGATCAGTCTTTTAAATAAAATTTGGAGGTGGGGGGAGCAACTAGATAATCACTGAAAAAGGATAAGATTCGATCCACTTCTCATACCATATGTAATCATAAAACCCAATGGATGAGAGATTTAAATGTAAAACACAAAACTATATATACACTAGAAGAAATCATAAGTGAATCCTTATTCACCCATTCAGGTTCTACAATCTGAAGGGAAAGGCTTTCTAACTATTACCCAAAAATCAAATGCAACAAGACTGACAAATCTGACTACATAGAAATTACGAACTTTTGCGTAATAAAATAAGAAAGACATCATAAGAAAAGTCAAAAGACAAATGACAAACTGGGAGAAAAATATCACATTTCACAGAGAAAGACCTAATATCCCTAATATATAAAAAGCCTGAAATAACTGAGGAAATAAAATACCAAACTTCCTATAGAAGATGGGGAAAAGAGATGAGCAAACAATATTCAAAAAGAAATATTAAATGATCTTTAAAAATATGAAAAGATGTTTACCTTCCTTCAGAAGAAGAGAAACTCATTAAAATTACATTAAGATACACTCTCTCACCCACCACATTGGCAAAACTTTAAAATACAATCCACTCTACCCGTGAGACTATGGGGAAACTGGCACTCTGTTACATTGCCGGTGGAATTTAGCATTCTCTACAAAACTACATGTTGTTTACCCTTCAACCTAGCATATGAACTTCTAGAAACTGACCCTGAGATGCACCTCCAACATTTTGAATAAAAATATGCACAGGGTTATCCACTGCAGTTATCTGTAAAACTGCAAAATACTGAAAACTAAATGTCTAACCACAGAAGGCTCATTCAGTAAGCGATACTACAAAATGACCTTCGTTAATCTCCCAGGTTTCTCCGCGATTCAAAATATCCACCTGATATAGGCTAAGTTTGTTTTTTAAAAGTCTAGGCATATACTAGAAGGGAGTAGATAAAACCAGTTATACTTCTTGGCTGAGAATTAAATAAGAAAGAAATAATAAAATCCTTCTACTTTAATTCTTTTAACTGAATTTTATTGTTCTTTGAATCATCTCTGACACATTCTCACCGGTTCTATTCAAAAATGTACTGGAAGTCCTAGTCGTTTTAAAAAGGCAAGAAAAAGAAAGGGGAGGCTTTTAGATTGGAAATGAGGACGTAAAACGGTCTCTAGTCACAGATAACATGATTATTTATATAGATAATCCTAAGGAGTGCATAAACAAGAACCAATATGGATTCGATACCAGCAAAGACACCAAGTTATGAGGGAAAAAAGTATTTTTATATACTACTAGCAAACAATAAAATAGAAATTTTAATAGAATAAAAAAGCATAAAATATTTATAATTTAACAAAAGATGAGCAAGACCAATAGAGTAAATGGTAATAAATATTACTCAGAAATTAAAGAAGAGGGGCACCTGGGTGGCTCAGTCAGTTGAGCATCTGACTTCAGCTCAGGTCATGATCTCACGGTTCGTGGGTTCAAGCCCCGCATCGGGCTCTGTGCTGACAGCTCAGAGCCTGGAGCCTGCTTCAGATTCTTTGTCTCCCTCTCTGTCTCTGTCCCTTCCCCACTTGTGATCTGTCTCTCTCAAAAATAAACAAACATTAAAACATTAAAAAAAAAAAAAAAAGAAAGAAAGAAGACCTGGGGCTCCTGGGTGGCTCTCTCGGTTAAGCGTCAACTTCGGCTCAGGTCATAATCTCATGGTTCATGGGTTTGAGCCCTGCATCGGGCTCTGTGCTGACAGCTAGCTCAGAGCCTGGAGCCTGATTCAGATTCTGTGTCTCCCTCTCTCTCTGATCCTCTCCTGCTCTCTCTCTCTCAGAAATAAATAAAACATTAAAAAATTTTCTTTAATAAAAATTTTTTTAAAAAAGAAATTAAAGAAGACCTAAATAGAGGCAGAGGTATACCATATTCATGAACTGCAAGAATACTGTTAATGATGTCAGTTCTCCCATATGTATTTATAGATTCAACATAACCCCAATCATAATACTAGAAGACTTTGTTTTATACAAATTATAAGCCAGTTCTAAATTTTATATGGAAATGTCAAGGACCTATAATATTTAAAAAAGGACAAAGTTGGAAGACCAAACTACTTGACATTTAAGAGGTATCAAAAAGCTACTGTCATCAATACAGTGTGGTAATGACACAGGATTGACAAACAGATCAACAGAATATGATAAGGAGCCCAGATATATACCTACAATTATATAATTACCTGCTTTTCAGATAAAGATGCCAATGCATTCCAATGGGGAAAGAGAAGTCTTTTCAACAAATTATGCTGGAATGACTAGATATTAGTATGGAAAAAAAGCTGATCACATGCAACACATAAATATTAATTCAAGTTGGATCATAGACCAAAATGTAAAAGCTGAAACAATAAAACATTTAGGAAACATAAGAAAATATCTTTAGGGCTTGGAAGTAGACAAAAACAAAATTTTTTTTCCGTGAAGGAAAAAAAATTAATAAATTAGGCTTCATAAAAATTTTTAACACTTTTGCTCATCAAAAAACAGGAAAATAGGCAAGCCAGAGACTGGGAAAAAACATAATCATATTTAAACTTTTACCTTGAACTCATCTGAGATTTCAGACACAAAAGAAGATATCTGCTTCATGAGCCTGTCCACACTGCTCTCACTCCCTGTTTTGAGGAGCGTAGTAATGGCCAGGGTAGCTATGCTTCTGTTCGAGTCTGTGATCAAGTTTTCTAAGTCCAGATTGCAGGCAGTAACAGCAGAGGGGTGCTTCATTGCCACCTTGTGGAAGGGCAAGAAAAATAAGTTAAGCAAACTGCTATTGCTGAAGACCAGATCTTTAAAAAACAAAGAAAGAAGAAAATAGAAATTTTAATTAAGGTTAAGTGGCTTTTAAAAATCTAAATGGGACAATATAGGTCAAAAGCAATTGTTTCAAGAAGAACATTTCCAATTAATGGTATGAAATCACATTTGATAACTGCCAGAGTCAGTGTATAACACAGCATTTTCTCTTCCTAGGTTTCTGTAACTTTTATAACAATATCACACTTCCTGTTTTATTACAGTTGGCCTGTTTTTCTTTATAGTACATGTGTACATGGATATCTATTCTACTAGATGTAAGGATCTCAGAAAACAGCACCTAGTGTGGTAAATACTCTCAGAGACTTTCAATGTCTTATCACTAAGAAAACCTTCTGTATTTAAGCAAACTCCGGCCAAATTGGTTTGTTCATGCTCACTCCAACATGTCTGTCATTCTGTTTCTTTGCTTCTGTCGAAATTGTTCACCCCTCAGACTGTCTCAATACTGGTTTAGAATCCTTGACACACAATTTAAAAAATTTTGAAAATTCAGCAAAGCACTGGCATCAAAATACATTTAACAGGAAAATCTGACCCAAACTAATGTAAAACCAGTTAAATAATAATATAAAAGGATAGTCATATGTATAGCACGGAATTACGGTTTTTTAAAAAAAATTTTTTTATGTCTTTATATTAGTTTGAGAGACAGAGAGTGAGCGGGGGAAGGGCAGAGAGAGAGGGAGACACAGAATCCGAAGCAGGCTCCAGGCGCTGAGCTGTCAGCACAGGGCCTGATGTGGGGCTCAAACCCACGAACTATGAGATCATGACCTGAGCCAAAGTTGGACACTTAAACGACTGAGCCACCCAGGCGCCCCAAGCACAGAATTATTATTATTATTATTATGTCTAATGGCAGGGTACTGCTCTGGGGTCAATGCGGTTAGTGTATAGAACCATACTACCTTCCTAAAATTCATACAGTACTGAATTCTGGGACATATCTGGCCCCAATATTATAGATAAAAGAATGTGGACCTATCTCAGCTCTTTAAAATACAATTCTAATTGTTATTCTATAAAGGATTCTTCCATGGCTGTCCTATCAAGTTTCTTCCATGGCTTCTCTCTCCTCTAGTTCTTCATACAATTAATTTATAACTGATCACATACTGCCTTATGACAAGTCTTCTACTCCATTAAACTTTCATTTATGGTTACTTAACTTATTCTGTGTTTCTAAATTATATCCTCTAGACCTATGCTGTCCAATATGGTAGCCAATAGCCAAATGTGACCATTAAGCATTTGAAATGTGGCTAGTCCAAATTAAGATATGCTCTTAATATAAAATATGCACTGGGTATCAAACACTAGGTATGAAAAAATTTATGGTAAAACAGATCTTTAATAATTTTATACTGATTACATGTTGACATGACATTTTATATATATTAGGGTAAATTAAATATATTGTTAGGATTAATTTCATCTTGAAAAAATTTTAATGTGGTTACTATAAAATTTTAAATGACATATGTGACTCACATTGTGTTGCACCAGCACTGTCCCAGAGAACCTTCTACAATGATAGAAATTCTTATTTTTGCACTTTCCGATATGAGGGTCACTATGTCACTATTGAGCACATGAAGTGTGACTAGAGTGACTGAGGAGCTGAATTTTTAATTTCATTTAATTTTTATTAATTTAAATGGAAATGGCCACTCATGGCTAATGGCCATCATATTGGACACTGTGATTTTCAGCTATAAAGTGCTCAGAAGCCAGAAATGAAGTACAGTCTTTAGTTAAATAGTAAAATGGCCATGCCTAAAGCCACAAATACAAGGAAGGTGCTCTAGAAGTGAAGCCCGTAAGTCATGCCTACTGACCCTGGAGAGAAAGCCAAATGCCTCACATTGAATGTTTCTCAATAAAACACAAATACAAGTCAATAGTTGGCAAAGGGACACCTACCTTGTTCAAGGTCCTCACAGCTGCATATCTCAAAGCTGGCTTAGGAGAGCTACAGAAAAGCTGAAGAACTATGGGAAAAAACGATCGCTGTGAATATACCTCATTTCATCGTATAGCATATGTCTGAAAATACAGTACGTGAAGAATCATATTCAAAAGATGCAGAAGGAGATTAGATCACAGCATCAATACTTCACAGGAGAAACAAGTCATCAAAAACAGAAAAATCACTTTTTGTTGAGCTATAAAAGTTTAAGTATAGGAAATAAAGTTCTAGGAGAATTAATATATTCATTAACATTGGAATCCATGGAATATTTATAGTTGTAAGGGCAAATGGACTTTTTAACCACGAAGGAAAACTGAAGGCATGAGTGTTACCAGTCTTCTAAGTAAAATTGTTTAATGTTTCACACAGGTAAATGGTAACTTCAGAAAAAGAGGCAATTAAGTAAAGAACAACCAAAATAAACCATCTACATATCAGAATGCCAAAGTATCAACAGAGAGCTAAGGTTCAGAATCGGTTCTTACTGCCTATCCTGCAGACCAGTGGAAGTTAAAACAAAAACACACGAATGTAAACAAAAGCCAGCTGGGGAATTACAACTGACCTGAAACAGCAGGTGCCAACTCTCTTGCAGTACAGTTAGGAAGATGGATGATAGCAGACGCAGCTTCATAAATAACCATTTCGTGTTTATTTCGTAAGCAGCTCTCAATGAAATCAAAGAGCGGACTTTCATGGCTGACAATAAATATACACAGGGCAGGATCAGATATCAAAAAAGAATGGGTGCCATGGGCACAGAAGTTAAAAACACAGGGAGATTGAGAAGTACTTTTGGAACTGTGGCTAGAGGACCTCTGAGAATACATTCCTCCATAAAAGCAGAGGGAACACTGGCATACGTTTTCAAAATTAACTCATTCAGCACTCTAGAAATTAGCCAAAGGCTTGCAACAATCCTAGAAACATTTATTCAAGAAAAACAGCTATGTCTTTATAAGAACAGCAAGCTTTCTGGTATTTTCATTTGCTCCATTTCTATTCCCTCTTTCCAGTTTCGTGGTGGCTTTGGACATCAGAACCCTCAGAATTGAAGTAGCTATGAAAGCCAGCAGGCTAGCAGCCACTGGAGGAGACAGATGGGTTTGGACTGCGCCAGAAAGCCTGGTCCCCAGGGAAATGTCACTATTTGACCTAACTTGTGCTCCCTAGAAAAGTCTCATTCATGTAGCTGATCTTTATTTCACCTGACTCAGAGCTCATTCGTGAAGAAAGCCTTACTCTCAGCAAATCTGTCCCCAAAAATCAGTGGCAACTGTTTACCACTGCAGTTGCCAGAGGCAATGATTCCTCAGGATGAACAAAAGGGTGGCCAAAACACTTAAAAGGCAAATCTGAGAAATGAGATCTCCATAAGAGGCTTTGGCAGTATCTGACATATCCCTGGGGATCTGGAAGGCCATGCACATGTGGAAGACTGTGCAAATGCCCAGCAAAGACCAGACAAGCCCTGATCCCTCACTTATACTCGACTTTGAGGTTGTATGCAAGCAGGAAGTGAAGGCTAAGGCAGAGTTGTAAAGTGCCAGAGTATGAAAAGCATGCCCCAACACACGAAATGCCCATTGGAAAGAGTTTGAGACAACACTGGCTTAAATCATTTAAGAAAATCTGTCAAGGGGCACCTAGGTGACTCAGTCGATAAAGCATCTGACTTTGGCTCAGGGCATGATTTCATGGTTCATGAGTTAGAGCCCTGCATTGGGCTCTGTGCTGTCAGCACAGAACTCACTTTGGATCCTCGGTGCCCCTCTCTCTCTGCCCCTCCCCCTGCTCATGCATGCACATGCTCACTCTCTCAAAAATAAACATTAAAAGAAAAAAATCTGTCAAATCATTATCTGATGACTTAGCTAATCAAGCCTTATCTGACTTCATTATATTTTACTTCAATACCTATACATGACAAAGAGTAAGACTGTAGAATTAGTCCAGGAGAGTCACTAAACAACAACAACAACAAACAGCGATAATAACAAACTCTGAGGATGGGGGAGAGGAAAATCTGATTACCCAAGTTACCACAATAAACAATTAGATATTAATAAATAAAATAACTAATTTTTGACAAAAAAATATGACACATGTAAAGAAATAATAAGGTGTGCCCCATAGGTAGGGGGGAAAACAGTCCATACCAATTATTCTTGAGGAAGCCCAGGTATTGGATTTACTGGGCAAATATTCTGTCAATGAATATAAACATGTTCAAAGAAATAAAGGAAATCATATCTAAAGAATTAAGGAGGATTAAAGACATGGGGATTTAAAGAATTAAGGAGGATTAAAGACAATCATACCTCACCAAAGAGAGAGGATCAATAAAGAGAAATGAATTTTGTTTTCCCTTAAAAAAAACCAAATGGAAATTCTGGATTTGGAAAGTGCAATAATGAATGAAAAATTCAAATCTGCAATGCAGCAGTTCATTTGCACTGGCAGCAGAAAGAAATCAGATAATCCACCTGAGAGAAAGAAAAAGAATGAAAAAAAAAAAAAAAAAGACTAGGGCCTTGGGAATCTATAGAATATGACCAAGTGTATGAACATTTGCCTAGGAGGCCCAGAAGGAAAAGACAGACACAAAAGGGCAAAAGGAATATATGAAGAAATGATTAACAAGACTGCCCAAATTTGACGAAAAGCATTATTCCCTGCACTTAAGCAGATCAACAAATCCCAAGCAGAATAAAAAGAAAAAGATCCACACAGAGACACACTGTAGTCAATCTGTTGAAAGCAGAAGACAAAAAAAAATCTTGACAGCAGCAAGGTAAAAACTACTGTATCACACTTTACAGGGGAGCGTCAGAATGGCTACCTTTTCATCTGAAACAGGGAAGACTTAGGGGAGAGAATGCCATATTCAAAGTACTGATATATAAAGACAAAACTTCTATATCCAGCAAAACTATCCTCCAAAAAACAAAAGATAAAAAGAAAAATATCCTAAAGGAAGTCCTTTAGGCTTCAAGTTTACACTGAAGAATGATGTAAATAATCAAGGAGAAATAAAGAGCACTAGAAATGATAAATATGTGTGTTGAAATCAAAGAGTCTATAGGTAAATTTTTTTTCATTTCTCTTCTTCACTACTTTAAAGAACACAAAATGGTATAAAGCAATAATATAACCCTACAGTTGACCCTTGAACAATGCAGGTTTGAACTACATGGATCAACTTATATGCAGACTTTTTATAATAGAGTGCCGCAAATATATTTTCTCTTCCCTATTATTTTCTTAATAACATTTTCTTTTCTCTAGCCTACTTTATTGTAAGAACATAGCATTTAATACATATAACACAAAATACATAGTTTATGGTATCAGTAAGGCTTCTGGTCAACAGTAGACTATTAGAAGTTAAATTTTGGAGAAGTCAAAAATTATATGCAGATTTTCAACTGCATGGGGGGGATTGGATCCCCTTCCCCTCACACTGCTCAAGGATCAACTGTATACTGTTGAATTTATAACACGTACACACCATATACATGGCAATTATAGCAAATGAGAGCCCAGAGAGAATGAAATTATAAAATACAGAAAAGATTCTGTATTTTACTAAAATTAAATTAGTATTAATCTGAAGTAGACTGTGGAAAGTAAAATGCATATTCCAATCCCTGGAGTAACAGCTAAAAAAAAACAAACCCGGGGACAAAAGTTAAAATATTGACAGAGACATCAAAATGATATCCTGAAAATATTTATTTACCACAAAACAAGATAGTCAAAGAGGACAGAAACAGAAAAAAGACAGGAGACATAGAACAAATAGTACAATGGCAAAAGTAAATCCAACTATGAATAATTACATTAAATGTAAATAGTCTCATTATCCCAACCAAAAAAACTGGAAATGGCCGGACAGGATCAAAAAGCAAGATCCAATTATATGCCGTCTACAAGAGTCACACATTAGGTTCAAAGATACAAACAGGATGAAAGTAAAACGATGGGAAGAGATGTACCACCCAAACAGTAACCATTAGAGTTCAGGATTGGCTAGCTTAATATACCAAAGTAGAATTTAAGACAAATATGTTACAAGAGACAAAAAGAGACATTTCATAATGAGAAAGAGGTCAATACGTCAGGATGATATACCAATGATAAACATATACACACTTAACAGAGTTTCAAAATACATGAAGCAAAACCTGACAAAATGAAAGAAGAAATAGATCATGTAAACATAATCATTGGAAATGTCTATACCTACCCAATAATCAATATTGGACAAAACCGAAAATCATCAAGGTTATGGAATCTTAAAGAGCGTAATCACCCAACTTAACCATAGAACATTCAACCCAATGACTGTAAAATATACATTCTTTTCAAGTGCATATGGAGAGCTCTTAAGGATATATTAAATGCCAGCCATGAAACAAATGTCAATACATTTATTTAAAAGGGCAGGACAGGACCAGTGGCACAACAGGTAAAAGGACAGGAGTCAAAACATGTTTCCCAACCACAACTGTTATTTAAGTTATAAAATAGCAGCAAATATCAGAAAACCTCCCAAATATTTGGAAATTAAACAACATTTTCTAGGCAACCCATGGATCAAGAAAAAAAAATCAAATGAAAAATGAAAAAATATTCTAAACTGAATGAAAACAAAGACACATGAAAATGTGTGCAATGTAGCTAACGTAATGATAGCAGGGAAATGTGTAGTGTTAAACACCAATACCAGAGAAGAAGAAAAGTCCCAAATCCATAACTGAAGCTTCTACAATTAAGAAATTAGAAAAAGAAGAAATTAGAAAAGAATTTTGCCTACAGGAAGCAAAAGAAAGGAAATAAGATGAGAGCAGAGATCAACAGGCTAGAATGCAGAAAAAAAAATAATAATAAAGAATCAATAAAACCCAAAGTGAGTTCTTTGAAAAGATCAACAAAATTGACAACTCTTTAGCCAGACTAATCAAGAAAAAAACAAACACACAAATTATCAAAAGCAGAAATGAAGAAAGGAACACTACTGACCCTCAGGAAACTTAAATGAATGATTATAAGGGAATATTATGAGCAACTATACGCCATTTCTAGGGATTTGTCCCCCCAAATACCAAACTACTAAAACTGACGCATGAAGAAATATACAATCTAAATAGGCCTATGCGTTAATTATTTAACAACTTCCCTCAAGGCACTTGGGTGGCTCAGTCAGTTAAGCATCTGACTTTGGCTCAGGTCATGATCTTGCAGTTCGTGGGTTCGACCCCCACATCGGGTTCTGTGCTGACAGCCAGCTCAGAGCCTGGAGCCTGTTTCAGATTCTGTATCTCCCTCTCTCTCTGACCCTCCCCTGCTCACACACTCTCTTTCTCTCAGAAATAAAACATTAAAAAAAAAAAAAAACTTCCCTCAAAGAAAAGTACAGGTCCCAATGGCTTCATTGGTTACTTGTATCAAATATTTAAAGAAATAATACCAATTCTCCAGAAACTCTTCCAGGAAATAAATGAGGGTGCACTACTTCCCAGGTAATGCTGCGATGCCAGTGTTACCCACAAGCCTGACAAATGTTCACAAGAAAACTAAGGCCCAGTACTGACATAGACACAGAACTCCCTGACAAAAATGACCAAACTGAATTGAGCAATATGTAAAATAATCAATATTCACAGCATTGCACAATAATCAAGTAGCTTTTATTCCATGAATGCAAAATCAGTTTAACAGAAAATCAATTTATGACCTATACCAAATTAATACCATAAAGAACAGAAACCACAATACCTCAATAAATGCAGAAAAGCAACTGACAAAATCTAACACCCATTCAACGATAAATATTTTCAAAAAACTAGAGACTAAAGGAAATGTCCTCAATTGGATAAAGGGCACCTTCAGAAAGTATACATCACGCTTAGTGCCTTCCCCTCATATTCAGGGACAAGGCAAGGTCATCTGTCACCACTTCTACTCAACATTTTAGTGAAAGTTCAAAACAGTAAAATAAGGCAAAAAAAAAAGAAATTAAAGATATCCAATTTGGAAAGAAAGAAGTAAAACTATCTTTGTTCACAGATGACATGATCCTGAACACAGAAAATCTGAGGGAATAACACACACACACACACACACACACACACTAATAAATGACCATAGCAAGAAAATTAACTGCAGTTCTATATACTGGCAACAATAATCCAAAATGAAATAATTCCATTCATAATAACATCAAAAAGAATACTTAAAAATGCATTTAATAAAACAGTGCAAGAGCTTTCCCCCCAAAACTACAAAACCCTGCTGAGAAATCTAAATAAGTACAGAAGCAATCTCTGATCACAGACTGGAAGACTCAATATCAAGATGGCAATTCTCCCAAAATGATTTATTCAAAGTAGATCTATTGTTCTATTCAATGGAATCCCTATCAAAATGCTGGTAGTCTTTTGTTGTAGAAATTCAAAGCTGTTCCTAAAATTTATACAGAAATGCAAAGGACCTTAATAGTCAAAACAGTTTAAATACATAAAGCAAACACTGACATATCTGAAGGGGAAAAAAGGCAGCAATACAATAATAGTAAAATCACTTCAAGACCCTACTTTCAATTATGGATACAACATCCAGAGAGAAAATCAAGTGGACTGGAATAACATTACAGACCAAACGGACGTAACTGACATATACAGAACTTTCTACCCAATAGCAGCAGGAAACACATTCTTCCCAAGTGCACAAAGAACATTCTCCAGGACTGATCACCTTAATAGGTGATCACAAAACAATAGGTCACAAAACAAGTCCTAACAAATTTCAGAAGACTAAAATCATACCCAGTATCTTTTCTCACCACAATGGAATGAAACGAGAAATTGGGACATTTGGGTGGCTCAGTCGGTTAAGCAGCTGTCTCTTGATCTTAGCTCAGGTCATGATCTCACTGTTCATGAGATGGAGCCTCAAGTTGGGCTCTGCACTGACAGCCTGCTTGGGATATTCTGTCTCGCATGCGCGCTTTCTCTCCTTCTCCTCTCTTTGCCCACCCCTCCCCATCCCTCATGCAAGGACGCACATGCACACGCTCTCTCTCTTTCAAAATAACTAAATAAACTTAAAACAAAAAGAAACTAGAAATCAGTAACAAAAACTGACACATCCACAAAGACGTAGAAAGTAAACAACACACTCTTGAACAACCAATGGGTCAAGGAAGAAACCAAAATGAAAATTAGAAAACGTGAGACAACAAAAACATGCAAGAAAAGCAGCACTAAGAGGGAAGTTTATAGGGAAAAATTGTAAGTTTTAAAAATGCCATCTATGTTAAGATACATACAAAATCAAAAAGACTTTTGCCAAGGTAATTCTGAGAAGTGAGGGGTAAGGGTCCTTTCATCCCAACCTGATCTGCTGGTCAATCCAAAAAAAGAAGTTGAGTTCCTCCATGACAACTGGCCTCAGCCAAGTGTGTAAGGCAATTAGTTCTGATCAAGCACAAAGCTTGGACTGGAGCTCCTTCCCATCGTGCCAAGGGAGGGGCTGGTACTTCCCCAACCGTGAAAGAAGAAGATTCCTGCTACTGACATGGCACATCATACAGTTCCAAGATTTGGGTCCCAGATCACAATGCCAGGGAAGGGCTGCTTCCCCCAAAAGACTACACTGTCAAAACAGGTTCTATTTGGTGGCCTCTTACAATTTTTCATACCATTGTTCATGGTGTCCCTTACAATCCACCCACCCCCCCCACCATGGCACTAGATGTAATGTTGATCACATTATTTTACTTCTCCACCCCAGCCCTGCTCACAACAGTGAGTGGGCAGTGCTTCTGTGCTTCATGCAGTTTAAAACCCACAAAGCCTAAGGATCATAATCCCTTTCTCAGGGTGTGAAAACTGCCTGGACAGACCTCTGTACACTGAACTAGAATGAACCAACAATGGGGGACCCAGTGCCTCAGATATTGCGTCAGTCTCTACGGGTTTCCCCTCATGAATGTTAACTTTGGTAGGTTATATGTGAGTTTTCCTTGGACATGTGGGCTTACTTGTGTAAAAATTGTTACAGCGAGGTGGACATCAAGTCAGCTTTCTGCTGTGGTTTCTGGAAGTAAATCAAAAGATCATAGGTCAAGGACACATTCTGGCATTTTGGCAGTACTGTCTGGGATGGCTGCTTTCATTAACTACCTGTGAGAAACAGCCCTAAAGTCCTAATGAATGAAAAGTCTGGGGGATATCATTGCCCAGGACACAACTCCTTGGTTGTTATTAATGGCCTTGGTGGGAGTATCCAGGAAGAGGCAAATTTGACTGAGGGCGAGGCAAAACAATCCCTGATAAAACTACATAGACGTGCGTAGAAAAATAAGGATGCAAGTGAGCCAGGAAACACTCCTGCAGAATAAGGGAGGATCTGGCCCACCATATTTCTAAGCTATGATAAAGCAATGATAATAAGGTGTTGCTGGGGCAGAAACGGAAATATCGAGCAGGGGAGCCCAGGACCCCAGAAATAGAACAGTGCACACAAGAATAACTGATTTATGACAAAGTTGACATTGTATAGCAGGGGGTATGAACAAGTATTTCAACAAATGGTACCAGGACTACTCAGGATCCATGGGTAAGGGGAGAAATTAAATTGCTACCTCATACCATTTCCAAAAAACAGTTCCAAGTCGATTATAGACCTAAAACATGAAAGTTAAAACTATAATGAGGGGCGCCTGGATGGCTCAGTCGGTTAAGCATCCAACTCTTGGTTTTGGCTCAGGTCGTGATCCCCACGGTTCCTGAGTTTGAGCCTGCATTGGGCTCTGCACTGACAATTTGGAGCCTGCTTGGGATTCTCTCTCCCTCTCCACCCCTCCCTCGAGAGTTCATACTTACACTCAGGCTCTCTCTCTCACGCTCACTCTCTCTCAAAATAAATAAACTTTTAAAAAAGTATCTTTAAAAAAACAATAATGCTTATAAAATATCATAGAAAATATATTTGAGACCTTGGGGTAGAAAAAGATATCTTCAGCAAGACACCAAAATCATTATTCCAAAAGCCAAAGATTGATAAATTTGGCTACATTAAAGAAGTTCTGTTCGCTAAGACACCAGCAGAGAACAGACAAATCTGAGCAGGAAAAGCTATTTACAACACATACAACCAAAAAAGAACTTTTAGAAGTCAGTAAGAATAAGGCAGATAACTCAGTTAAAAACTGGGTATTTCAACAGAAAGGATACTCAAATGGTTAATAAACATAGAAAAAGTTTCCTGAAGCCATTAGTAATTAGGGAATTATGAATTAAAACCACTATGACTTGACAAGGATGCCAAGGCAACAAAATAGAAAAAAAATCTTTCAGCAAGCAGTGCTTAGACAACTGCAAACACCTCTCTCAACCCGATTCCCACATGGAAAAGAATGAAACTGGACCCCTACCTCATACTACATACAAAGATACCTCAAAATGTATCAAAGATCTAAATGTAAAAGATAAAATCATAAAACTCTTAGAAGACTGCATAGGTGTTCATCTTCGTGACCCCAGATTGGACAATGGTTTCCTTTAGTATAATACCAAAAGCACAAACAACCAAATTTTTAAAAAATTAGACAGGGGCACCTGGGTGGCTCAGTCGGTTACGTGTTTGACTTCAACTAAGGTCATGATCTCGTGATTTGTAAGCCTGATCCCTGTGTCAGGCTCTGTGCTGACAGCTCAGAGCCTGAAGCCTGCTTCCAATTCTGTGTTTCCCTCTCTCTGCCCCTCCCCTGCTCATACTCTGTCTCTCTCTGTCTCTCAAAAATAAATAAATGTTAAAAAAAATTATAATAAAAAAAGTAGGTAAATTGGACTTCATCAAAATTTAAAAGTTCTGTACTTCAAAGGATACAACCAGGAAACTAAAAAGACAGCCTACAGAATGGAAGGAAACATTTGCAAATCATGTGTCTAATAAAGATCTATTATCCAAAATGTATTTAACAATGACTACAACTCAATAAAAGACAACCCAATTTTTCAAATGAGCATAGGATATGAATTTCATTCATAATTCCCTTTCTTCAAAGAAGATATACAAATAAGTGCCCAGGAAGCACATGAAAAGATACTCAACATTATTAGTCATTAATGAAATGCAGCCTGTTATTATCAAGCCAAGAACTTACTTGTACAATTTTTTTCAATAAAATTTTTTCAATGGAAAAAACAGCCACAGTGAAATACCTCATCACACCTATTATGAGATATATAATAACAAAGATAGCCAATAATGAGTGTTGGTGGCGATGTGGAGAAATCAGAACTTTCAAGCACTGCGGGCAAGAATGTAAAATGATGCACCCATTTTGGAAAAGGGTTTCACAGTTCCTCAGAAAGTTAAACATAGAATTACATTATGACCCAACAATTCTACTCCTAGGTATATGCCCAAGAGAATGAAAAGCATATTCACATGAAAAATTATGCAGGACTGTTCATAGTAGCATTGTATATAAAAGCTAGAAAGTGGAAACAACCCAAATGTCCATCAACAAATAAATGAATAAATAAAATATGGGATAGCCACCCAATGGAATATTACTCAGCCAGAAAAAGAACAAAGTACCGATACTTCTATAGTACAGATGAACCTTGAAAACATTACTGTAAGTGCAAGAAACCAGAGAAAAAAGACCACATATTGCACGATCCCATTTATATTAAGTGTCCAGAACAGGTAAATCCAGAGAGACAAGGAAGCAGATTGTTTTCCAGGGGCTGAGAGGAGGGGAGAATAGGGAGTGACTCTTAATGGGTTGGGGGTATCTTTTTCAGGTGATGAAAATGTTCTTAGTGGTGGTGGGTATATAACTTTGCGAATATCCCAAAGACCACTGAATCAGGAGTGCCTGGGTGGCTGAGTCAGTTAAGTGTCCAATTCTTGATATCGGCTCTAGTCATAATCTTGTGGTTTGTGAGTTCGAGCCACACATGGGGCTCCGTGCTGGCAGTGTAGAGCCTGCTTGGGATTCTCTTTCTCTGCCCCTCCCCTACTCATGCTTGTTCTCTCTCTCAAAATAAACTTAAAAAAACAAAGACCACTGAATTACATATATACTTTAAAAAACCGAATTTTATGGTATCTGAGTTATACCTCAATAAAGAAAATCTACTATACCCCTCTGATTAATTTTAAAATTTGACATCAAGTCTTGGCCTCAGGAAATCTCACCTCGCTGGCTTGAATGTAAATTGGTACAATCACTTTGGAAAATAGTCCAACAATGATCTACCAGTTCCATTCCTAGAGACATACCCTACAGAAATAAATGCTTACATATAAAGAGAGAACGCTATGGTAATGCAGCAGAGCGCTACAGGGACAGGAATGCAGTTTGCTGCCATTTCATTAGTAAGTGCTCAAAACCAAAAACAACCCAAATATCCATGAAGAATGAATATAAATAAGCCTGGAAGGATTCAGTCAAGGAAATATACGATTAAAGTGAACTAGACCTTCAGTAAAATCAAGGGTGAATCTTAGAAATACTGAGTGAAAAAAACAACACAAAACATAGCGTGATTCTATTGACACACTGTTCAAAACAAAACTAAACCTTACTGTTTATGAATGCATACATGGGGTAAAAATCAAAAGAGCAAAGAAATTACTACCATCATTATCAAAATAGTGACGACCTCTACTGGGGGTAGGTACGATCAAGAAGGACGCATAAAGCATTTCTGGGATACTAGAAACACATTACTGCCTAACACATATGGCCATAACATGCGTGTTCTACAGCAATTAGATATAATATACATAATACAACTATAAGTCTTAGGCAATTCTCTAGATGGAGGTTTCTCAGTTTAAAAATTTTTAAAGACTACTGCATACTAAATATGAGGGTTACTTGGATACTAAATATAAGGGTTCTAAATAGGTCATTTTTATGATCAGTGATATACATACAGATCAACTACAGTCTCACATTTTTATGATTTGTCAGTTTCTGAGAGATGAGCGCTTCTAGCCTCCCCAAAACTTGATTTCTGGTATTTAAGATTTTGCTGCACATATTTTGAAGCAGCGTTATTAACTGCAAGAATGAGGGGCAATGAACCACTAAGCAGTCAAAAATTCATGTGTAACTTCTGACTCCTTAAAAACTTTACTAATAGCCTACAATTAACTGGAAGCCTTAGTTAGCAACATCTTAGTTGATTAGCACACATATTGTATATTAGATGTGTTGTATATTGTATTCTTAGAATAAAGCCAGAAAAAAGAAAAATGTTAAGAAAAGTAGATGGAAGGGGTGCCTGGGTGGCTCAGTCAGCTAAGTGCCCAACTCTTGATTTCAGGTCAGGTCATGATCTCTGGGTTCGGTTCATGAGCTCAAGCCTCCTGTCAGGTTCTGTACTAACAGTGTGGAACCTACTTGGGGTTCTCTCTCTCTCTCTCTCTCTCTCTCTCTCTCTCTTTCTGCCCTTCCCCTGTTCACTCTCTCTCAAAATAAATTAAACACTTAAAAAAAAGAAAACCAGAAGGAAAATAAATGTATGGTACTGTACTGTATTTCTCAGAAAAAAAAATCCATGTAGAAGTAGACTGTGTGCAGTTCAAGGGTCAACTGTACATACAAGTTCATTCCTGCTATATCATTTAAATTTTTTTAACATGTATTTATTTTTGAGACAGAGACAGAGCATGAGCTGGAGAGGGGCAGAGAGAGGGAGACAGAATCTGAAGCAGGATCCAGGCTCGGAGCTGTCAGCAGAGCCCGATGTGGGGCTCGAACCCACAGACCGTGAGAGCATGACCTGAGCCGAAGTCAGACGCCTAACCGACTGAGCCACCCAGGCGGCCTGTTATATCATTTTTTAGATCATTTCTTTTGTCACAGTACAAAATCCCATTGTGTCCTTTTTAACGCTCTAAATCCTGACTTCTATTCTGACTTGTATTACTATTGCTAAGCAGCAATTAGTGTTAGCATACATTAAGTGTGTATTTTTGATACATTTTAAATGTTTCCTTGTCCTTTTGTTTAGACGTGTCTTTTTTGAAAGGCTATATATCTCTAATTTTCTTTCCCTGACCAGATACTCTTTTAATAGGTAATCCTTTTTTTTTTTTTAATCTTTTATTTATTTCTAGGAAAGAGAGAGAGAGACAGCGTGAGCAGGGGAGGGTCAGAGAGAGAGGGAGTCACAGACTGAAACAGGCTCCAGGCTCTGAGCTGGCAGTCAGCACAGAGCCCGATGCGGGGCTCGAACCCACGAACCGCGAGATCATGACCTAAGCGAAAGTCGGATGCTTAACCGACTAAGCCACCCAGGCGCCCCTAATAGGTAATCCTTTAATAATGTCAGTAAGCCCACTTACATTTATTACAATTAATTAGAAATGCTTTTGTTTGCTAGGCAACCTCTGTGAAGATTCCCCCCAAATACCTTATACCACCTGATACCAGACACAGTGTCTGTAACTAAGAGAACACACCAGAGGTGAGGAGAGGTCACTTTCAAGATTCGGTAATCAGAGCCTCTCCTCTTGTTCACTTACTTTGGGAAAAGCCACTACCATGCTGTGGGGACATTCAAGCAGCCTACGGGGACGCTGCCAAAGTGAGAAACGGAAGCATCTGGCCAATAGCCAGGGAGAAACTGAGGCTTGTCAACAACTACAGGAGGGAAACAGGAGGGGATCTTCCAGACCGAGGTGAGTGCAGCTCTAGCTGGTGGCTTCACTGCAGTTTCATGAGGACCCTGGACCCAAACCAGAAGCTAAGCCACTTGCAGATCCCTGACCACAGACACTAAGAGAGGATGTCTGTTATAAGCTGCTAAGTCTGGCACTGATTTGTCACACGGCGAAAGATAATACGTTTACACTGAATTCTGCCCGATTTTGTTTTCTTCTATTTATATACTCCATTGTTTTCCATTAAGTTTCAATCAAATCTTCTTCATTCCACTTTTATTTCAACACTTTTATTATTTTAATGTTTTTATTTATTTTGAGTGAGAGAGAGAGAGCACACATGTGTGCAGGTGGGAGGGGGTGGGGGGCTGGGGGGAGAGAGAAAATCCCAGTCAGGCTCTTTGCTGTCAAGGGAGAGCCCAATGTGGACCTCCATCTCACAAACTGTGAGATCAGGACCTGAGCTGAAGTCAAGAGTCAGATGCTTAACCAACTGAGCCACCCAGGTGCTCCTATTTAACATTTTTAAAGCTTTGCATTCCATTTATATTCTTAGTTACTAATGCATATGTTTTTCTGACAACGTTTAACATTAATAAGTAACATCTTGGGGCACCTGACTGGATCAGTCAGGAGAGCATGCAACTCTTGATCTTGGGGGTCTTGCATTCAAGCCCCACGTTGGGGGTAGAGAACAAATATTTAAGAATAATTAACAACATATTCCTCCCAAACCAGACCAAAACAAATGTAGCACGGTTTTACTTCCGTGTAAAACCTCCTTCTATACCATTATTTATGATATTGCTGCCTTCTGGAAACTTTGAGCTTGTTATTTTTTTTTTTTTAATTTGCAAGAGAGAGAGCGCGAGCGGGCGAGCGAGCGCAAGCGAGCAGGGGAGGGTCAGAGAGAGAGGGAGACACAGAATCTGAAACAGGCTCCAGGTTCTGAGCTAGCTGTCAGCACAGAGCCCGACGCGGGGCTCAAACCCATGAACCATGAGATCATGACCTGAGCCAAAGTCAGACGCTTAACCGACTGAGCCACCCAGGCGCCCCTTGTTATTAAATTTTTAAAAGTTAAAATATCATCTATTTATAACTACTACTGCTTATACTAACTCCATGTTCGTCTTACTCCTTCAGTCCCATTGCTGCCTTCTGAGTGTTTGTTCATGATGGAGTAAATCTATGAATAATTCTTACAAAGTGATAAACTATTGATAGTAAATCCTTATGTTTAAAACTACCTTCTTTCACCCTCACGGCTGAATGATAGTTTGGCTGAGTATACAATTCTAGTTTGACAGTTCTCTTCCCACAGCACTGCGAAGACACCGTTGCTGCCTTGTATGCAATGCCACAAAGAAACCGTAAGTAAAACTATGGGTTAAATACCTTTGTTTTCATATAATTTTTAGTTTTCTCTTTATCCTTGTTAAAAAAGATTCAGTGTTAGAATGTGCTTGTTTACTTATCTTTACACTTCATTCTGCTTAGTGATTGGTGCTGTGTGCGTGCACACGCACGTTTACTCTAAAGATCGTATCTTTCTACAGGTCTGCAAAATGATCAGCCATTTAAGACAGTTAACTTTGTATTTGATTATCACAAAAACTTAGAAAAGTACACAAAATATCGGTCTTCCCCTTGTCCCTCAAGTTCATCTTTAAGCCCTAACCCACAGCGTGACTCTACTTGAAGATGGGGCCTCTAGGGAAGTAGGAAAGATTAAATGAGGTCATAAAGGTGGAGTCCTGATCTGAAAAGATTAGTATCTTTAAAGGAGAGACAACATGGCCCTTGCTCTGGCCCCCCAATCTGTGTGTGTGTGTGTGTGTGTGTGTGTGTGTGTGTGTGTGTGTGTACACAAATGCACCAAAGGATCATGGGAGCACACAGTGGGATGGTGGCCCTCTGCAACCCCAGGGAAAGCTCTCACTAGACACCAACCCTCCCGGCATGCTGACCGTGGATTTCCTAGACTCCAGAACTGTGAGCAAATAAATTTCTGTTGTTTAAGCCACTTGGTCTGTGGTATTTTGTTACAGCCATTGTAGCACACTAATACAGTAGCTGACCTTGAAGTGGCCCCAGTGATTCTTGGTTTCTGGTATTCGTTCCCTTTCCTAGTTCCTAGCCACCCTGACCACAGCTGACCTTTGTATCCAATGGAATACTGCAGAAATGTTGGAATGTGGTTTCGAAGACTAGATCCTAAAAATAACTGTGACTTGCATTTTGTGCTCTCGTCTCCCTCACTGCGGGGGAAGCCAGCCACGTGTCCGGAGGACACTGAACAGCCCTATGGAGAGGTCTACATAGCAAAGAACTCAGGTGTCCTGCCTACAACCTGCACCAAGGCGCCAGTCATATGAGTGAGCGACCCCAGAAGCAGACTCTCCAGCCTCCCTCATGCCTTCTGATGACCCCAACTTTGGCCAACCTCTGGACTGCACCTCCTGAAAGACCTCAGGCAGAACCAGCCAGGAACACTCCCAAATCTCTGACCTACAACAATCAAGTGGGAAAATAAGTATCTGTCCTTTCAATTCGGTTAAGTTTTGCAGAAATTTGTCATACAACAGGAGATAACTAAATCCAAGGTGAATTATTACAAACCTACGATGATAAAGAAAAAATGTTTCAAGCACTTCAGAAGCCTTCCTACATGCCACCTTCCAGGCACTTGTGTGCTTCTGCCCTACAGATAAATATGAACTTTTCATGCTATAGGTTATTTGTGTCTATCAAGTCTGACTATCAAGTCTGAAATTAACACAAACAGAACCATACAGACTGTATCTGTTTGTGTGGGACTTCAATTTATCCACATTGTGGTTGCATTTAATAGTACTTTGTCCATCTCCGTTGCTGTATACTATTACCGCATGACTATATACCATTTAGTTTTTGATTCTAATGTTGTCAGACATTTGGACTGCTTCTATTTGGACTGAGTAACAGTACTAAAGGTATCCTTGGTAGGTCTTTTGACCCACAAATGTATCCATTTCTGTTTGATATTTAAATGAAGACAACAAAGATTCTGATTGGGGGTTCACTGAATCTGTGGAACAAAATGTGACATTTTTTGTAGTACTGAATATTCCACTCTAAAAACAAGATATATCCCTCCCTTTATTCAAGTCCTATTTCAACAACATTTTATAGTTTCCTGTGCAGAGATGTACACAATTTTTGGTAGATTTATTCCAAAGGATTTGATTTCAGTAAAATGGTACCATCTTTTCAAAATTTTATTTTATTGATTGGTTGCTGGAATATAGAAATAAAGCTGGTTTTGGATACTAACCTATCCAGTAACCTTGATAAATTTATATATCAATTCTGATAGCTAATGGATAGACTTTACATTTTCTTCTTTAAATGTTTATTTTTGAGAGAGAGAGAGAGAGAGAGAGAGAGAGAGAGAGCGCACGAGCCTGTGTGAGCATGCAGGAGGGGAAGAGAGAGAGGAAGACAATATCAGAAGCAGGAGGCCGTGAGCTGTCAGCACAGAGCCCGATGCAGGGCTCGAACCCACAAGCTGTGAGATCATGACTTGAGCCGAAGTTGGATGCTTAGCCAACTGAGCCACCCAGGTGCCCCTAGATTTTACATTTTCTATATACAAAATCATGTCAGCAACGACAGTTTTATGTCCTCTTTCAAATCTTTTTTTTTTTTAACTTATTGTACCAAATGTGACTTCCAGTAAAACGTTGCTAAAAAAAAAATAGAATTATCGGGCATTCTTTGTTTCATTTAAAATCTCAAGGGGGAAAACCTTTAATAGTCCACCAATAAGTATAAAGTTTACTGGAAGTTTTTTTGGTACCTTATCAGAATAATGATGTTCCCTTCTATTCTTTGCTTTGAAAAGAGATTTTTTTAAACCACAAATTGTCACTGAATGTTATCAAGTGCTTTTTTTGCATCCACTATGATATTGAGACTATTCTTTATTTTTTAAAAGGGGAATATTCTGTTGACTTTTGATTGTTAACTGAACCTTGGACTGCTAGAATAAATGTATATTGGGAAATGTGTTCATTATATCTTCATCCATCTCTTTTGCCCCAGTCTCTCCCATCTTCCTCGGGAATTCCAATTACACACCAGGTGTCACCCAGTTGATATTATCCCACAGTTCTCTGAAGCTGTTTATTCTTCTTTAATCTGTTTTCTGTATTCTTTCAAATTAGTTACTATTACTCTGTCTTTCAATTCACCAACTCTTTCACTCTTTTGTTCGCCCCCTCTAGTCTGGTGCTAAGTCTATCCAGCAACTACCCATTTCCGTTACCATCTGTGCGGCAGGCAGAATGGCTCCGGAGACGTTCATGCCTCCCTCCATGGGATGTGTGAATATGTTACCTTATATGACACAGACCAACCCCTGCCTGAAGGTCAGTAAGGAAATAGAGACCTCCCAATCTTTGACCACAAAAGAATGAATTTAGCCAACAACTTAAATGAGATTGAAAGTGAATTCTTCCCCAAAGCCCCCAGTAAGCAGCAGCATCCTGCTAACATTCTGACTTAGCCCATGAGATTTGTGTCTAACCTACAGAACCATGAGATCATACATGAATGTTGTAATAGCCATGACATTGGTGGTAATGTGTCATGGCAGCAATAAAGAACCAATTCAGATTTTGGTAGCTAACAGTGACGTGCTAGTCTAACAAAAACCTGAAACTGTGAAACGGTCTTTGGAAGGAAGCAGTCAGTCAAGGCTTCTAGAATTTCGGGGAGCACGATGAAGAAAGCCAAAATTGCCTCAAACAGGCTGCTAATAGAAAGAACACTGCCAGTGAGGGTTCGCAGACCACTTATAGAAATCTGGTCTTGGAGTCCATCCCAAAACAGCAGAGTACACATTCTTTTAAAGTGTACATGGAACATTCTCCATAATAGATCACATGGTAGACCACAAAACAAGTCTCAACAGATTCAGAAAGACTGAAACCATTCCATCCATCTTCTCTGACCACAACGCTTTGTAACTACAAGTCAGGCACAAGAAAAAATCTGAAACGAGCACAGATACAGGGAGGTTAAATAATGTGCTACTAAACAATGAAAGGGTCAGCCAAAAAACAAAACAAAACAAAAAAAATACAAAAACGGTCAAAGAGGAAATAAAATACATGGAGACAAATGAAAATGAAAACACAATAGTCCAAAAATCTTTGGGATGCAACAAAAGAAGTTCTAAGAGTGAAGTTTGTAGCACTATAGGCCTGAGAAAGCAAGAAAAATCTCCAGTAAACAACCTGACCTTACACCTAAAAGAGCTAGAAAAAGAAAAAAAATCCAAAACCAATACCAAGGAGGGAAATAAGAGCAGAAATAAATGATATAAAAACTAAAAAATAGAACAGATCGATGAAGCCAGGAGCTAGTTCTTTGAAAAGATCAATAAAACTGATAAACCCTTACCCAGACTCATAATAATAAAAGGACTCAAATTTAAAAATCAGAAATGAAAGAGGTAAAATAACCAAAACTACAGAAATATAAGAGATTTTAACAGAAGGTTATAAAAAATATATGTCAACAAATTGGACAACCTAAAAGAAATGGATAAGTTTCTAGAAACATAACCTTCTAAAACTGAATCATGGGCGCCTGGGTGGCTCAGTGATTAAGCATCCGACTTCAGCTCAGGTTATGATCTCACAATACATGAGCTTGAGCCCTGCGTCAGGCTCTGTGTTGACAGCTCAGAGCCTGGAGCCTGCTTCAGATCCTGTGTCTCCCTCTCTCTCTGACCCTCCCATGCTCATGCTCTCTCTCAATAAACATTAAAAAAATTTTTTTAATAAAAATAAAACTGAATCAGGAAGAAACAAAATTTAAACTGATTACTAGAAATGAATTTGAATCAATAATCAAAAAACTGCCAACAAACAAAAGTCTAGGACCAGATGCTCCACAAATGAATTCTACCAAACATTTAAGGAAGAGTTAATACCTATTCTTTTCAACTATTCCAAAAAATAGAAGAGGAAGGAAAACCATGAGGCTTTTAATTTCGCTGATACCAAAACCAGATAAAGACACTACAAAGAAAGAACTACAGGCCAACATCTCCGAAAAACACAGAAGCAAAGATCCTCAAACTATTAGCAAATTCAATCCAGCAATCCATCAAAACAAAAAAATTATTCATGGGGCACCTGGGTGGCTCAAGCAGTTGAGCATCTGACTCGATTTCAGCTCAGGTCATGATCCTAGGGTTGTGGGATCAAGCCCTGTGTCACTCTTTGTGATAAGTGGAGCCTGCTTAAGATTCTCTCTCCTGGGGTGCCTAGTGGCTCGGTTGGCTAAGCATCCAATTATTGATTTCGACCAAGGTCATGATCTTATGGTTCATGAGTTCAAGCCCCACACCGGGCTCTGCACTGACGGCACAGAGCCTGCTTGAGATTCTCTCTCACCCCTTCTCTCTGCCCCTCCCCTGCTCTCTAAGATAAATAAACATTTAAAAAATAATATATTAAAAAATACTTTTAAAAGATTCCCCTTTTGCCCCACTTCTCTGCTCACAATCTCTCTAAAATTAAATAAAATTATTTTTTAAAAAATCATTCACCACAAATCAAGTAGAATTTATTCCCAGGATGCAAAAATGGTTAAATATTTGCTAATCAATGTGATATATCTCATCCACGAGAAAGGATAAAAACCCTCAACAAGGTCGGTTTACAGAGAACATACTTCAACATAATAAAGGTCATATATGAAAAACCCACAGCTAACATAGTCAGTGGTAAAAAAAAAAAAACAACTGAAAGCTTTCCCTCTAAGATCAGGAATTAGACCAGGATGTCCACTCTCACCACATTTACTCACATAGTACTGGAGTCCTAGCCACAGCAATGAGACAAGAAATAGAAATAAAAGGAATCCAAATTGGTAAGAAAGACCTAAAACTTTCACTATTTGCAGATGACATGATACTATACTATATATAGAAAACCCTAAAGATGATACCAAATAACTACTAGGACTGATATTTCAGTAAGGCGACAGGATAACAGCAACAACAACAAAAATCGATGTACAGCAATCTACTGCATTTCTGTACACTAATAATGAAGAAACAGAAAAGAAAGCAATTCCTTTTACAATTATACCAAAAATAATAAAATACCTAGGAATAAACTTAACCAAGGAGGTAAAAGACCTGTACTCTGAAAACTATAAAACACTGATAAAAGAAATGGAAGAGGACAGAAATGGAAAGGTAGTCCATGCTCATGTATTGGAAGAACAAATATTGTTCTACCCAAAATGATCTACAGATTTAATGCAATCCCTATCAAAATACCAACAGCATTTTGCACAGAGTTACAATAATCCTAAAATTTGTATGGAACCACAAAAGACCTTGAATAGCCAAAGCAATCTTGAAAAAGAACAACAAAGCTGGAGGTATCACAATTCCAGATTTCAAGTTATACTACAAAGCTATAGCAATCTAAACAGTATGGCAGTGGCACAAAAACAGACACACAGATCAATGGGACAAGATAAAAAGCCCAGAAATAAACCCACAAATATAAGGTCAATTAATCTTTGACAAAGAGGCAAGAATGTGCAATGGGAAAAAGACAGTCTTTTCAACGAATGGCGCTGGGACACCTGGACAGCAACCTGCAGAAGAATGAAACTGGAGCACTTTCTTTCACCATAACACAAAAATAAACTCAAAATGGATTAAAAACCTAAATGGGAAACTTGGAAGCATAAAAATCCTAGAAGTAAAGCACAGGCAGTAATCCTCTGACACGAGCCATAGCAACATCTTTCTAGATAGTTCTACTGAGGCAGGGGAAACAAAAGCAAAAGTGAATCATTGGGATTTTATCAGAATAAAAAACTTCTGCATAGCAAAGGAAATAATCAGCAAAACTAAAACAATCTACTAAATGGGAGAAAATATTTGCAAATGACCTATTGGGTAAAGGGTTAGGATCCAAAATATGTGAAGAACTTAAAAAACTCAACAGCCAGAAAACAAAAAATCCAATTAAAAAATGGGCAGAAGACATGAACAGAGACATTTCTCTGAAGACGACATATAGATGGCCAATAGACATATGAAAAGATGCTCCACATCACGTATGACCAGGAAAATGCAAGTCAAAACACAAGGAGATACTACCTCACACCTGTCAGAATGGCTTTAAAAACACAACAAATAACTGGTGTTGGCAAGGATGCAGAGAAAAAGGAAACTTCACGCACCGTTGGTGGGCATGCAAACTGGTGAGCCACTGTGGAAGACAATATGGAGTTTTCTCAAAAAGTTAAAAATAGAACTATCCTATGATTCAGTCATCACAACCACTGGGTATTTACCCAAAGAATACAAAAACACGAATTCGAAAGGATATATGCACCCCTGTGTTAACTGCAGCATTATTTACAATAGCCAAACTATGGAAGCAGCCCAAGTGTCTACTGACAGATTAATGGATAAAGAAGATATGGTATATGTGCACAATGGAATACTATTCAATCATAGAAGAATGAACTCTTGCCATTTGCAACATGGATGGAGCTCAAGAGTACAATGCCAAGAGAAATAGGTCAAAGACAAAAATATTATATGATTTCACCTATATATGTAATTTAAGAAACAAAAAAACAAAACAAAAAACGAGGGAGAGAGGCAAACCAAGAAACGGACTCTTAATTAACTACAGAGAACAAACTGGTGGTTAGCAGAGAAGGTGGGTGGGGGGATGGGAAAACAGGCAAAGGGGATTAAGTGTATGCTTAATTGTGCTGAGCACTGAGTCACGTATAGAATTCCTGAAGGACTATACTGTACACCGGAAACTAATAGGACACTGTATGCTAACTATTCTGGAGTTAAAAAGAAATCTAGTCTTAGAGGACCCCGTGAGAGCAGAGAAGGAAGAAGAACAAGTTACTGTGAACTGAAAGAGGGTGGATCCTTGTTACAGGGTAGTGGAGAGAGGAGGGAAACTGTGTCCTACAAGTTATGTGGAAAGCATAACCTGTAGATGATCAACTTGGCTCTCTGCTTGAGGAAATTTCCAAGGAAAGTGTTGAAGGTGTGACCTGGTTTTGTCTTGCTGCTTATAGTAAAATGTGAGGTGACAAGTTCCACCAGCGGACAACGGCTTCAGCCTGTGCCTGTGAGTTCCAGCCCATCCTATGCACCTTGGACTTGCTTAGCAAGTCCCCAGCTGCAAATGCCAATTCCTTGTAATAAATCTCTTTATACATTTATCTGCCTTGGGCTCTGCTTCTCTGGTCGAATTCTAACTGATACAGGACTTCGTAAAACTAAAAAGAAATTCTAGAGCTTTACATTTCCCCTGCTCATTATCACTATCTCCCACTAAAGTCTTTAAGGCATCTTTTTTTTTTTAAATGTTTTATTTATTTCTAGGAGAGAGAGAGAGAGAGAGTGAGCAGGGGAGGGCCAGAGAGAGAGGGAATCACAGACTGAAACAGACTCCAGGCTCTGAGCTGGCAATCAGCACAGAGCCCGACGCGGGACTCGAACCCACGAACCGCGAGATCATGACCTAAGCGAAAGTCGGACGCTTAACCGACTAAGCCACCCAGGCGCCCCTAAGGCATCTTTTATAAATCTGTTAAAGCTTTTGTCTGCTATCTCCAATGTCTAGTTCATATAGGAATCCATGCCTATTAACTGCTTTTTCTCTTAACTATTGGTCACATTTTCTAAACTCTTTGCACTTTTATCTTTTTTTTTTTTTTTAACTGTATATAAACATTGTGAATGACAGGATGCAAAGACTCTAGAATTTACGATGTTTCTCTAGCAGGCAATTAACTTGGCCAGCATCAAACTCCAGACTTTATCTCCTCCATCACGAGGTGCACCTGAATTGTCCATTCAGTTCTTTCAGGTCACAGCTGCCAAGCTTCCTAAGTCTTCCCCCAAAGACCTGTACTGTAGTTAAGGATTTTTGCAGAGTTTGAAATTGATTTGAGGACTTCCCCCAGTTGTGGCTCCCTACTTTCCAGGATTTCCACACTAGGTTTTCATCACTCTTCCAATCTCAGAGTATCTTCTGACTCCTCTTGTCCAGTACATACCATGACTTTCTGTGATCCCACCTCCAGGAACTCTGGATTTCAGGAGACTAGCCAGAAATGTACAGACCTCACCTCATACAGCTCTGTCTCCCAGGCATCAACTTCCCTCTAGTTTTTGCCTGCTTTTCACCACTCACCAGTGTTGTTTTTTTTTTTTTAATGTTTTTATTTATTTCTGAGAGAGAGAGAGAGAGACGGCATGAGCAGGGGAGGGTCAGAGAGAGAGGGACACACAGAATCTGAAACAGCCTCCAGACTCTGAGCTGGCTGTCAGCACAGAGCCCAACGTGGGGCTCGAACCCATGAACCATGAGATCATGACCTGAGTGGAAGTCAGATGCCCAACTGACTGAGCCACCCAGGTGCCCCTCACCCAGGCTTTCAATAGTGGTAAGTTGCTCTACTGTTTGGGGGAGGCACTGTTATGTACTGATGATCTAAGTGTTTGCAGTAGGGCTAATATGACCAAGCTACTCCACCATTACTGGAAGCAGGAAGCTCAACCAAATACTTGAATATTCCACTTCATCTTCTCTGTTGATATTTATTTTATATCTTTTTTTTTTTTTTTTTTGGTGGTTACTCAAGAGATTACAAGATTCATCCTTGTATTATCACAGACTACCATCAAAACACTACTTCATGAACAATAGGAGAGCCTTACAAATGTGTAATTCTTTTTCTCCTTTATGCCCTTTAAATATGTAAGACATTAAATGCAGTACTTCAAGGTTCTTTTATAAAAATAAAGGAACAAACAAGACTCTTAACGTCACCTCCAGCTCTCACATTGAATTACTGCCTAGCCTATGATCTGTAAGTATTTTTTGTTCAGTATCAGGGTCATATTGTATTACTGGCAATCATAATCTATTAACACATACACCAAAGCACACATTAAAGTAAAAAAAAAAAAAAAAATGTTGCACTACTTGGAATCCCATGAATTCTCTTAATTTGAAAAACACCAAATCTGTAAAATCAGCGCGGCCCAAAAAAATCCTCAAAGGAAAGACTCTTGGGAGTATGTTAGCCAGCAAACAAAAAACTACTTAGGTTTAGGTGAAGACACTTACCCCTCTTCATTTTCTTTTAGCAAGCGACTGGCAATTCGGATGAGCATGCAGTAAGCAAACTGGGACTTGAGGCCGGATTTAGTAAATTTATTCAGCATCTTAGAAACAGCAAGGCGGTCGTTCTTTTTAAGGTGATACAGGACTCCCAACGCATGGTACTAGAGAACAAGAAAAAGGATGTAACATCCAGAAAGTGGGGGAGGAACAGGACAAACCCCCAGGAAAACAAAAATCACATGGAACTAGATTTTTAGTAAAAAGACACCCAAGTCAAACGTGTACCAACAGAATAACTTTTTCGTACTGAATCAAACGCAGGCAGGACAGAAAGGAGAAGAGATTGGCCCCCGGAAATTGTAGATTCAGATTGGACAGGTAGTATTAAAGAGGTGACATACAATCCGAAGATGGCTCTAGCAGGCTCAGCACTCCCCCACACATCCTTAGCACAAAGGCGCTCAGGTCCAAGGCTTTACCAGTGTCACAGGTCTCTGTTAGTGGCTTTAAGTCATCTGTGGCCATGTTAGTAGTTAAAGGATTAATCTCCTAAAGCAGACTTAAGGAGGGTAATTATCGTGGCACTTTGTGTAAAAACACAACGATCAGAGTTAAGAGAGCGAGAATGTTTCTTCGAGGGGGTTAGAAAAAAAAAATCACTCCTTGATTTCCTCATAACTAAATATGCCCACAGAAGTTGTAAACATTGTAAGGGGACAAATAAGCATCCTCTCAAATACAAATGGGGTACATCACATAACACTAACAGTGACGGACTTTACTCTTGTTCTCTTTTAATTAGGAATTCATGAATATCCAAAGGAGATCTTCCCAACAAAATGGTCAAGTTTCACAAAGTAAAATTCCTCGACGTTTGGTGTAATGTCTACTATAACCCAATTCTGAAAAGCTTAGAATCGAACATCCTTCTTCACAAATTATTTTTCATGTGAGAGACTGAAATGCAGGGTTAAGGGAGCTCTGGAATGAGAATCTCAAACTCTCAGTGAATTTAAGAATCTTTCCTGAATGCTCCTACAACTTCTATTAAAAGCTAGCAGGGTCTATGACGGTAATTCTAATTAATGTGATACCTCCTAATATTAGACTTTGGCTAATGCTCATCTAGGGAGTCAATAAATTGCCCTTAAAATGAAGGGTTAAGGAAAGCTGAGGTCAGGACCTAATGGGACTTGATCACAGTACCTGGACCATAATGTTATCGCTGGAAGCAGCTTCTTGGGCTTCATTGACCCAGCGCTTAACCACGTCATAGCTTATCTTCATCATGTGCTAGACACAGAACAAAGTGAGAACAGAGTGTATGGTCACTAGACATTTATAGACATGAAATGGTTTCCTTAGAAAAATCACTAACAGATATTTCCAAATGAAAGGGGCAACTCTGTAGCTTTTAGAAGTCTATTTCAAGTCTACTCCCGGCGCAACTAATAGACCAGAAACTTTCTCCAAGACGAGGAGGTATTTGTGGGCTGAGATGAGGAGGGAAGGATAGAAAAGAAAGGGCTAGTTTATAGAATCGTGCTTGAATGATGTGTACATTCTAGGTTTTACTTCCAGGAAACTCACCTGAAAAGACCACACACACACACACACAGTACTGATAGATCCCTTGCTATAAAACTTCACCAATTACACTCCAGACCCAGAAACTCTTGTGATTCAGAGGATCTAAGCCATTCACACATTAACAACCAATTTTAACTAAATGCAAAGTGACAGGCTGTCATAAATTTTGTCTGGATAAAGAGAAAGAAAAGGTATTCCTAAAACAAAGACCACTTTCTGGTAAGAAATTTAGAAGTAAGGCAGGGGGCTTTGGATTGAAGGTCACTGCATACACAGGGCACTAAGGAAAGCACAGGATAAAGAGGCAAGAGGTCAAGTTCAGGTCACAAAAAGATTTTAAAAAAATCATCGCCCTTCAGTGTCTTCTCTGTCTGCCACTTCATCCCGATCTTTTCTATACATGAAACATAGCTTTCTGATTACCAAAACCTTTCAAACATGAACACTGCACCTTTTTAACTGCCTGTTGTAATGCTGCTCTGATAAAGCACTCTTGATAAGGGTTTTTGGAATGTTTCATTTGAGAGAATCATAGGGATACTTTGTTTAGCACCCTTACAGGCCAAGCAGCTACTTGTTCACTTACTAAGGAAGACACCAGTGCAGAACTGGAGACGCTGGAGACTTTATCCACAATGGCCTGCTTCATGTACCTTTCAATGGCTTGCAACATTGTTCCCTGAGAATGTTCAGAAAGAAACAGTTGTTGAAACATACATCTTCACCGCTTCAAAATAGTTTACAAAACCCCAGTCATATATTTGTGCCAATATTTAGATTTCAGTAAAGGGATTACCATATACTAGAGTAACTCTCTGGCAGAGGGCGGGAGCTAGACAACCAAGTTGAATCTTCAAAGAGAAAGACTGGTAGGAAGAAAATTAACTATTCAACAATGAAATCAAAGGTCTTAAAATGGAGAATCCCAGTTTGAGGACAGGGGTAAGTACAGGCTCAACTTCTCAGGGATGTTATAAAAGACATTCCTAGATGGGGATGGAGCCGCTTTTTGAAATCCTGGAGATGTCTCTGCAGGAAGGGGATGTATTTTATATGGCTCCCATAAAGTTCTCTAAACCAAATGTGATCCCTGATAATTTTAGATACCTAAGAAATTACATGTTTAATATGCTACCATAGTGAGTCCTCAATATGACCTCCTCTGCAAATAAAGTTCTTTTTAATATTAACTGGAAGAAAGCTTAGCACTGTGAAGGCGGCAGCAGATGAAGATATGTAAACAGACGGAGATCAATACTCAAAGACAGGCTACTGCTAGTGTGGGCAGTGTCTGCTCTTATGCTAACCGATTTAATACTAAAACAAAGGCAACCACAGCAACACAGCTGAGCAGCAAAAAACATCACCCCATTTCTATTACTCCTTCTAGGATCCAGATTTACCATTTGCTCCCATTCAACCTTTAAGACTTGAGAAGACTGTAAACATGCACATAAAATATACCCAAGCGTGAATAGAGCTGAAATATTATTCAATAAAATGTTTGGCAATGCCCAGCCTGCCCTTCATTTTATAACCTTTCCTATTCAGAGTTCCTGGGAAAGGACAGCCTAACATCATCCCTCCAGGTGTGAGGGACAGAGTCAAGGTTAAACACCTGACTCAGGCCAATTGTGCTTACAAGCCACTGGCTGGCTGATGGTTAACCAGGTTCTCTCTATCGAATATATGAATGGGGAGGCCTGAGCCCTGCAAGTGATGGATCACAATAGTAAATATCGGAGAAATCTTGCTGTTGAGTTCCTTAAAGTTGCCCTGTTTCTTGCTCTGTCATTTGTTGTAAGCTTTACCTCAAATTCTCAGGACATCCAGATCCTATAATAAAGCTACTTTAAAAAAAAAAAAAAAGGGGGGCGCTGGGTGGCTTAGTCGGTTAAGCGTCCGACTTTCGCTTAGGCCATGATCCCGCGGTTCGTGGGTTCGGGCCCCGCGTCGGGCTCTGTGCTGACTGCCAGCTCAGAGCCTGGAGCCTGTTTCAGTCTGTGACTCCCTCTCTCTCTGACCCTCCCCTGCTCACGCTGTCTCTCTCTCTCTCTCCTAGAAATAAAAAAAAAAAAAAAAAATAAAAAAAAAAAAAAAAGGTAAATTCAAATGGGTTTTGGTTTCCTGCAAGCAATGTTCCCTGACTACAACAAAATTCCATGGGGGCAAATGTAGAGAGAAATAGACTAATCTCAACAAACAAAAGGAAAAGACAATCTAAATGGAAAAATAAGACCCAGGAGGCACAAAAGCCTTTCTGGCAGTCATGTTTCTCTAATACTGAAGATTCACCAAGTCGAGACTAGGGAATCCTAGTAAATTTACATGGCCACCTGTAGATAAACACAGTGTTCCCCTTTGATGCCTCAGTAAACAAAGAGAACTTACATCAGTGATTCTGCAGAGAGCCCGGATGGCTGGGCCTCGGTACACATCTTCCTTTCCAGTCATGTCCTTAGTCAGACTAAGAAAGAGCAAATGAGTTACCATGAAATCAATTAACATCTCTTCTGCGGAGTCCGCCCCTAGCTAATTCCAACTGCCCCCCATAATGACCTTAATGCAGCTACTAATTCAGCGAATATTTATTGAGTGTCCTCTCTGGGTAAATATTAAAACTGTTGGATAGAGCGCTGTTCTAAATCTTAAGAATACAGCAGCGAGCAAATCAAAGTCTTTGCCTTCACGGAGCTAATGTACTAATGAGAAGAGATAATATATCACATAAATGAAATGTATCATTTTTAGATACTGGTAACTGGCATAAAAAATGAAGGCAATGGTATAGAGAGCTACAGGCTGAAATCCCCCAAATCCTAAAAATCCATCAGACTAGACAACTCTGTAAAAGAACCTGACTAAAATAATGAACTCATGAAGTCGTGCTTTCTTTCACAGGCACAGCTTTCTAAAGTGACAGTTGTCTATGGCTTCAGATCTTTCCATGGAGTTTCAAAAATAAGCAGAGGAGTATAGACAGACCTACTAAATTTCACATCCATACTTCAAAGAGGTTTTTAGCCTTTATACATTATTCACCCTCTTATCTTCCTGTCCCTGTCCTCTGTATTTACACTGCCCCCAAAATGACTATCTATCCCCTCCCCCACTTGCCTCCCCTCACAGAATTCAAAATGGCCTCCAACTCCAACTCACTCCATCAGGATGCCATGAGGAGAAATTTGTGAAGAACGGATAGTCCTTCAATTTGTTTTTTATGAAAAATTATTTTTATGAAAACCATTTTCATATTAGAGTACACTTTCAAAACATTCAGAAAAATATAAAATATGAAGTCTAAGCTCTGCCTCACCTACCCTAGCCGGTAGTAGTGCCACTCAACTAAAGACAGTCACTGTGAACAGTTGCTTATGTTTTTCTTAAAAAAACTTCTAGGGGCGCCTGGGCGGCTTAGTCGGTTAAGCATCCGACTTTCGCTTAGGTCATGATCTCGCGGTTCGTGGGTTCGAGCCCCGCGTCGGGCTCTGTGCTGACTGCCAGCTCAGAGCCTGGAGCCTATTTCAGAGTCAGTATCTCCCTCTCTCTCTGACCCTCCCCTGCTCACGCTGTCTCTCTCTCTCTCTCTCTCTCTCCTAGAAATAAATAAAAAACATTAAAAAAAAATTAAAAAAACTTCTAAAAAAGTGTATATGACCACAGAGACATTAAAATGCATGCAAATGAATCTCCACTCTTCTGACACCTTCCTTTTTCACTTAATATATTTTAAGTATCTTTCCATATTGGCAGACTTTACAAAATGTTAGGTATCTCTATGTTTTAAAAAAACCCAAATATATCTAAAATGTCATTTTAATGGTAGCACATATTTCCACTGTTGGAATATAAATAATTTATCAATCAGTCTTTTTTACAGATATTTGCATTTTTCCAATTAGATAAAAAGTGAGGCTTGGCAGGTTGTTTCTTCTGAGGTCTCTCTCCTTGGCTTGTACATGGCATGAAAGCAGTCATGCATAATACATGAAAAAAAAAATGGGCATGGCTGTGTTCCAATAAAACTTTATTTACAAAATGAGGCAGCAGTTTTTGCCATGGGCCACAGTTTGCCAACTGCTTGCTTCAGGTCCTAGTTTGGGCTGCCCCGACAAAGGCCTACAGACAGGCAGTTTATTTGGGAATGTGTTTGAGGGAAGGGAAGACAGGGAGGTGAACAAAGAAGGAAGGAAACTAATACAAAGGAATTTTTCTAGTAGGTCACCGCCATGGGCAACTGGTTATTTGAGGAGCCACCTTCTGAGGTGGCTTACGAAATACACGTTGGAACCACATTTCCAAGAGATGAAAAGGAAGGAATTTATCCACTAGCTCTTCACCACTGGCTGACAGTTAACCCCAGAGTGCTGCCTCCTCATCTGGTCAACATTCACATGTTACCTCCCACGTGCGAGTTCCAAGGAGTGCCCAAACTGAAATGCCAGAGAAACAGTGGGGCAAGAAGCGAAACACACGGTGCATGCTCAGCAAGGCACTATTCATGTGGGTGAGCTGGCCCCTCCACAGAACAGCTGAGCACCAGCACAGCTAGGATCAGAGGGAAGGCCTGAGAAAATGTGAGGTGGCTCCAAAGCAGCATCCAGAACAGTCCATCCCTTGTGTCCCTCAAATTTGAACATGTCCTCCATTAAATCTAACCTGTCACTGAGCCTTCAAGATGGTAACCATCCACTGTTTCTACAAGATATCGGCAAATGAGTGGCATATGGCACAATCCCTGCTGCTACAACTCATTCCTAAGCTGTAATAGATATTCACCATCTTCCCATAATCGCCCATTCTAGATTCCCCGCACGCTTAGCCAGCACTTTATCTCATCTTGGTCAGGTGTCTGATAGGTGACTCAAACCTTTATCCCAAAGGATCTGAGCTCTTTGTTGGAGATTTACCACGGCTGGACCACCGGCTGTTCCCCATTCTCTACTCACCATGGTCTCAGGCACGAACACATCAAAATAGGCTTAAGTACACAGTACCTTGAATTCTAGATACAGTCCTTGCTTCCACGTTTGTAGAGCAACAAGCCTAGCTCCTGACAGGGATCGATGTCAATTACTTCTACGAGCACACAGCTCCTTTCTTTACCAGCTGGTCCACCAGCATAAAGAATCCAAAGTGACCCAACAGTAGTCATCATATTAAATGTGCAAACTGGCTCACTTTGCTGCCCCAGGATGTCTCAGACACTGGAGTGGGTGGTGCCTGTGGCTGCCAGCTTGTCATTCAGACGCGTAGATCCAGAAGTGGGGGATATTTCTGTGGTGAAGGCAATCCTCAAACGGCAGGAACCAGGAGTCAATGGGTTAAACGCCTCTCCCTGTTCATCACTGAAAACATGGTCCCTTGGGAGCCAGGGCCTTTAACTCGCATCCCGGGTGGGGAGGGGAAGCCTCACTTCTACAGGTGGGTCACTAGGAACAAGGGTGACAGGTGCGAGTCCTACTTCCATCTCTCCATTCCTGGACCCACATATTGTACTTCTTGGGGACAAGATCGTACACTGACCATCAATTTAATGCACATACTTCAACCTTGAGGAGAATTCTCCGACTTCAAAGGGCCCCATCTCCAAACTGCTACATCAACTGAGCCATTACTACATTAGGCTCTCTGCTCCTAACAGAATACGGTAAAACTATTGGGTCTGCTGGTCAGGAGCCCACTGTCACACTGCTTTTGCCAGAAAATGAGTGGCGAGGTCACGTAGGATACCATGAACGTAAGAAACCGCACCACAACTCAGACCTACTGAAAACCCACGGACCATCTTCTAGTTGGTGTGTCTGCCATGTAATTAAGAGAAACTTACACAAATTTATCAATCTTTTCTTCAACTGCCTCAGGAACTGTAGTCCTAACAAAGCTTTTCCCTACAGCAAGGTTAAAGAGGAACACACTCATGTTCTAGTACTTGCATGCTTTCATTTGTAAAATTTATATTCCTTTTTTTTTTAAATGTTTTTATTTCTGAGAGAGAGAGAGAGAGAGAGACAGTGTGAGCAGGGGAGGGTCAGAGAGAGAGAGAGATACAGAATCTGAAACAGGCTCCAGGCTCTGGGCTGGCTGTCAGCACAGAGCCCAATGCGGGGCTTGAACCCACAGAACCATGAGATCATGACCTGAGCCAAAGTCGGATGTTTAACCGACTGAGCCACCCAGATGCCCCAAAATTTATATTCCTTATCCTTTTAGAGTTTATTCATGCATAGGATGTGAATTATGGATCTAATTTTATCTTTTCTCAAGTGCCTACTCCATTGTCCCAGCATCATATATTAGAAAGTACCCCAGTGTTTAACCCGAGTGATCAGAGATACCACCTTTGCCAACTACGAAGTTTCTATGTGTATTTGGGTCTAATTCTATACATGTGTACCAAAAAACTTAGAAAATGTAGATCAGCACGGCCATGGTGACACATTACAAAGTCATCACACAACTTTATTCCTCTGGTCTGTCTATCCATGTGCCAGAACCACACAGTTTTAAGTGTTCAGGCCTTAATGTTTCACTGACGGGTAGAGCTCCCAGTTTTTCTTTTACACTTATTTCCTGGCTATTCTTAAATCTGTGTTTTTTGGCATAAACGTTAGTATCAATTTTTCTACATTCAAAATATATAGCCTGTTGAGTGCTTCACTGAGACTGCACTGAACTCACAAATTTAGAGAGGATTGAAATCTTTTTACTGTTTAACTGATCCATTCCAAAACATTTATATTTGTTCAAGTGTACTTTGAGCCTTTTAGGGCTTTAAGTTATTTTTTCCTCTTACAAATTTTCTGCATCAGTTTTTCTAAGGCAGTTGTGCCATCCTACACCCCGCCCTCCCACAAGATACCTGGTGTTGGGGCAGGCTCTCTGACTTTGGTGCTGCCAGGCTTTGTGATTTGAACCTAGATTCTATTGGGTATGGAATGATAGCTCACAGGGGTTTTAGTCTGCATTTCCCTGATGACTAATAACATCAAGGACATTCCATGTATTTACTGGTCACTCATATACTCTTTAGGGAGGGGTTTCCCCTCAGGTTTTCTTAATCACCATGGTTTCTCAGCAAGGGCACACTTGTCTACACATGCAGAATGGCCATCTCTAGTAGTTCTCTATGCCTGCATCTCGGATGGCCACAATTAGTGGCCTAAAACAAAATTTTATCATCTTATGCTTCCATAGGTCAGAAGTCCAACGTGGGTCTCACTGGGCTAGAATCGCTGTGTCAGCGGGGGTTGCATCTACCTCGCAGACAAGACTGAGTTCCACCCAAATCTCAACACTTTACAGCACCAACTCAAAGTCCAAAAGTTCATCTAAGTCCCGCAGATTCAAAATTCCTAACCTTATCATCAAAATCCTCTCAATTAGGTAAGGGGGAGCCTGGGGAGACTCTGCTGGGGCAAAATGCCTCTCCACCTGTGGGCCCTTGAAACTAGAAAGCAAGTCCTCTGCTCCCAAAATACAACGGCAGGGCCACCCCAGGATCATAGTTACAGACATTTCTGTTCACAAAGAGAAAAGGGAATGGGGAAGAAGTTTTTTTTTTTAAAAAAGTCCCTGGTCCCAAGCAGTTCGGAAACCCAGCCAAGCAGGCTGGAAGAGGTTTCAGGTGCCGGGCAGGAATTCTCAGCTCCTCTATGGTCCTGCTCCCCTGGCCTCAGGGGCCTCCTTCCTTCCCCCCGCCTTTTTTTTTTTTTTTTTAAATAAAGGGCAGCATGTGTTTAAAGTCTTCGGTCTTCTCGGCCTGTATCCTGCTGTAGAATTTGGGATTCTGTCCACCTTCTCTCACTCAGTCCTCCCTCTGTCCCTTTCGGGCCACACTGGCAGTGTTGCCGGTATAAGATTCTCAAAGGCCCCGCAGGACAGAGACTCGCTCCACCAGACAAGAGCCTCCACCACAGATCTTGCCTAAGTAACCCCATCTCTATTTCTGGCTTCTGCTTAGATGCAGAGGGAATCTCTGAGTCACACCCTTCATCTCTTCAGAGTGTTTTGTGTGAGTGAAGACTCTGACCTTTTCATCCTTCTGAAGTGTTAGCAAAAGGCTGTGGAGTAACTCCTTTGACTTTTCCTCTAGAGCACACTTTCCTACTGGATCTCTGGATTTTATTTTATTTTTTTAATTTATTTCTGACAAGGAGAGAGAGAGAGAGAAAGAGAGGCAGCGTGAGCAAGGGAAGGTCAGAGAGAGAGAGAGAGAGAGAGAGAGATAGAACCTGAAGCAGGCTCCAGACTCTGAGCTAGCTGTCAGCACAGAGCCTGACGCGGGGCTTGAACCCATGAACCGTGAGATCATGACCTGAGCCGAAGTCAGACGCTTAACCGACTGAGCCACCCAGGCACCCCTGGATCTCTGGATTTTAGCATCCTTTGCAGTTTGGGCAGGCTGAGAATTTCCAAAATGAAATGCCCTAGGTTTTTTGTCTTTTGGTGTTTTTTTTTGGTCTGATTGACCTAGAACCTAGCAGTTTCAGGTGCACAACATAATGAGTTAGCACTTGTGAAGAACACCTGATTCGATTTATGTCTCTACTCCCAAGTGTTACTATAAGTGACAAAAAGAAACCAGGCCGCATGCACCTCAACCTTCTGGAAACCTCAGTTAAAGAGCCAAGCTCACGAGTCCTGATTTCTGTATAACTTCAGGGCACAATCCTAGGCTTTCTGCCACTACAGGACAAGGGCCCCCTTCCCTCTAGTACCTAACACCGTCCTCATCTCCTTCTGAGCCCTCCCCAGCAGCGCATTTAGCGTCCGTATTTCCACGGACAATCTGAGCGTGGTCTACTATGCTAAATGTTTACTCCTCACTTCTTTCTGAGTCTACCAGTCATGCACATCCAGGCTGCTAACAACAGTCTGTTCCGGGCAGTGTCGGCTTTTTCTGTCACGCTCCTCAAAATTCCTCACGCATCTACTCATTGCCCAATTCCAAAGCCACTTCCACATTCTTAGGTATTTGCTGTAATAGCAGCCCACTCCAAGGATACAGAAACCTCTACTAATCTCTCCCCGCTGCTTTGAGACATAATTGGCAGATGACATCGTAAAATTAGAAAGTATACAATGTGCTGTACTGACACCCGAATATGTTACAAAACCTAGGCTTTTCTGTTGTTGCTGTAACAAATGACCACAAACTTCGAGACAGAAGACATTCATTTCTGTAGCTTACGGCTCTGTGAGTTAGAAATCCCACACAGGTCTCACTCGTGTCGGCAGGGTTACACTCCTTTCTGAGCTGTAGGGGGAATCCCATTTCCCTGCCTTTTCCAACTGCTAGAGGCCCCCACACTCTGTGGCTCCCGGGCCCCTTCCTCCAGCTCCAAATCCAGCAACACTGTATCTGTGACCTGCTTCCCTCATCACCTCCCCTCCCTGACCCTTCCGCTTCCCTCCTCCGCTTTTAAGCATCCTTATCTTTATAGGGCCCACCTGGATAATCCGCACTATTCTCCCTACCTGCTGATTGGCAACCTCATTTCCCCTTTGCTGCACAATGCAATGTAACATATTGGCAGATCCTGGGAATCAGGCCAGGGATATCTTTGGAGGGGCCATTATTGTGCTTACTACATCTACTAATCACTTGAAATGAGCTAGAAGCAAACCCTAATTCATGGCAGCCTAACAGGATTCGGAGAAAAGTACTAACAGCTAAACAAACAAAAACCCCTGATCTATTTTTAATTTTTCCAATATTTAGTGAGTAGAGCAATCAAGACTCTTCCGTCTGTTACTTGTGGCAGATATTGTTAGCTAACTAATCCAATGCCCATTCTCAACCCCTTCTCCCTTGCCTGCCGCTGATACTTGGGGCTTTAAGAGCTAAGTAGTCACTTTCCTGGTCCTAACCGTGGTCGTAGCACACAGCTGTGTCCGATGAAATCTAAAAATTGCCTTGGGAAAAGCTACCGCATACCTGATAAAAGAGGCAGATGGTGCGGGCGCTCCCTGGCCCCTTTCCCGGTGCCCCTCCCACCTTGAATGGTGCACTGCCAGCCATTCAGGCACCTCTTTTGCAACAATGTGAGATTCAAGAGACACCAGCCCGCACGCTGCTGCGCTGCTGAACCAACACTAGCTATTCTATGCCTAGTGACTGCATCGGGCTTTCTGTTCTTTTCAGCTGAAAGCTTTACTCACAGCCACTATATTCCATACAACTGCTAGTTAAAAGCGAGCACCCTCCTCCAAAATTCATTTTGTTCTACAAAAACCAAATTCACTTAAGTGAATTATAATTAATAATTAGGAAGGCAATTCTTTTTGAAATACCATTTGGGGTGTGTGTATGTGTTATACAAACTCATTCTACATTTGGAAATCAAAATTTTAAAGAAAAGAAACAGCCACAATCCCAAACACCCGGAGATAACCTACTGGTAATATATTAGCATATTTCCATCCACATATTTTTATATATGTACATAAAATATTTCTAAAAGGGAGACTATATAAAATACATAAACTTGAATCCAACTCTTAGGACTTTGTGAGGACTTTTCCATATCATTAAAGATGTTACAAAAATATTTTCAAAAAATTAAAGTATCTTCTAATCTGATAACATGGCTAATTAAATAATATTTAACAATGGCATATATTTAAGTTATATCATCGTTTTTGCTAGCATAAACTGTTGCAATGAGCATTATTATAAATAAATCTTTCGGTGCTATCTCTGATTATTTTCTGACCATAATTCCATTGATGTGGCATTACTGGGTCAAAGGGATAAACCATGGGCACCTGGGTGGCTCAGTAGGTTAATCGTCCAACTCTTGGTTTCGGCTCAGGTCATGATCTCACGGTACATGGGATCGAGTCTCTCGCCGGGCTCTGTCTGCACTGACAGAGTGGAGCCTGCTTGGGATTCTCTCTCTCTTCCTTTCTCTCTGCCCCTCTCCCACCCGCATGTGTTCTCTCTCAAAATAAATAAACATTAAAAACACACACACACACACAAAGGGATAAACCTTTTCAAATGTTCAACAAATGCTGCCAAACTGCTTTCTAGAAAAACTGAATCAATTTATTATTCTGCCTCCTGTAATGTACAAGAATATGAGTCTCCCTTACAAATACCTACTGTCTTTTTTCTTCTTTGCCAATTTGATGGGTGAAATTTTATAACTCACCAGAGCTTTTAATTTGCTTTTTGGTTACAGTGAAAATGACTAAAGCCAATCAGATCCTTTACATTAGGTATTTTATGAATTATTACTTGGAATTTTTTTTGAACTTGAAGAGTTCTTTACATATTATATTAGCTTTTTAATATACTTATTGTTAATATTTTATATCACAGTTTAGGAAAGAATGCCGTAAGGTGTGTGTGTGTGTGTGTGTGTGTGTGTGTGTGTGTATACATATATAAATTCCTATTGGCTTCCTTACAATCAGAAAAATAAAATTAATAGAAAAAGAACAAATACTCCACTAAATATAGAAGAACCCCCTCCTAGGTTCTGATCATTCGCATACCTGCTCGTGACAATTATCACATCCTCAGAGATTGTAGCCATTTCTTTGATGGTGAGATAGCACATTCTTCTCAGTGTTTGCTGAAAAATTATTTATAAAAGGCAACAGGTTATTCATAAGGAAATGGTTCTTTAAACTATTTGAAGTGAGAGCCTCAAGTAGATATATTTAGAACATTATTCTTAAAAAGATTCTCATCTACTGAAAAGAATCTTTTTAAAAATACCTGGATGAGATAACATTCAGAATACTAGTTTCCTAAACAAGTAACTGCTGCACTGACACACATCTAGGTGAAAGTTTTAAAATCCAGTTAATTAGACAGAGATCCAAACTTGGACAGTGTGAATCCGAAGACCGATGTTTCTCAGAGTGTTAAAGGCTTATCCTGGAAAATATATTTTTAGAACTCTTTAAATATATGGATGGAGGGGTGCCTGGGTGGCTCAGTCGGTTAAGCATCTGACTTCAGCTCAGGTCATGGTCTCATGGTGCGTGGGTTCGAGCCCCGTGCCGGGCTCTGTGCTGACAGCTAGCTCAGAGCCTGTCTTCAGATTCTGTGACTGTCTCTCTCTCTCTGACCCTCCCCTGCTCACTCTGTCTCTATCTCTCTCTCAAAAATAAATAAAACATTAAAAAATTTAAAAAACTACATGGACGGAGAGACATACAGACTCTGTATCTTCCTCAGTCCAGCAACATAGATGTTTTTCCTTGAAGTATTTGTGCTTGTATAACCAACTTCCACTTTCAATTATCAAGATTTCTAGAAGGATACCTGGATCTAAAGTAACTGCTACTTACCAATAGTAAAGTTTCATCAACCTTCCTCCTCCCCTGCTCTCTCGTTTATTCATACACTATGGGCACTGGTTCCTGTACCTAGTCTAGCCTCGTTCCCTACCAAGCAACGTCACGTTTCTTATAAATAGTGAAACTCAAATACATCATACCCAGCTCCAGACTCCAAACTGTAGAAAGAACCTGGTGGATACTAGTGAGCCCACTAAGGGAGGGGAAGAAGGAACTGAGGATTCTCATAGTGATTAAACACAGTAAAAAATCATCCAGAGAAAGAGAAAGTGAAAAGACAAAGAGAAAGCCATGAGGGGTCAGATGAACGGAACAGACGACACCCATACAAACCTACTATGAGAAGAAAACAAAAAATAAAACCCAAAACTTAGACCTGAAGAAAATTTGCTCCCCAGCCCCAGATAAAAATCTACCCTGAAGCAGAATAAAACTGGAAATTTAAAAAAATTCAGCTAAAGCACAAAAAAATGGGGAGTGTGGAGAGGGGCTCAACATTATTAGTCATTGGGGAAAATACAAAAAACCATACTTCGATACTACCTCACACCCATCGAAATGGCTAAAATGAAAAAGAGTGACATTACAAAGTTCTGGCAAAGATGTGCTTGTAACCACTAGAACACACTGCCTAAACAAGTACACAGAAATGTTGAATAAAATAGGAATAAAAAATTTAACTCAGTAGCTAAGGGCAAAATGAAGAGAAAATTCATAGATGCCCAAATGGAAAGCAAATACCTCACAGCCAGAGAAGTACAAGCCCAGGGCCTTAGAGGCATAGGATAAAGTATCTAAAGTCTAGGAAGGAAAAGATTCTAAAAGGTATATTCTTCAGGCTCATGGAAAATTATTCTAGATAATAATTCAGAAATATAGCAAGCAATGAAGAGTATAAGGAAAGTGGTAAGGGGCACCTGGGTGCCTCAGTCGGACGAGTGTCCGACTTCGCTTCAGGTCTTAATTTCACAGTTCCTGAGTTCAGTCCCCATGTCGGGCTCTCTGCTGACAGCAGAGAGCCTGGAGCTTGGGTCGGATTCTATGTCTCCCTCTCTCTCTGTCCCTACCCAGCTCACGCTCTGTCTCTCACTCTCTCTCTCAAAAATGAATAAACGTTAAAAAAAAAAAAAAGTAAGAACTTCTGTTTTGCAAAAGCCTATGTCAAGAGGATAAAAAGACAAACCACATACTAGGAGAAAATGTTTGTCACCCTATATAGGATTGTCACCCTAAATATATAAAAACCTCTTAAAGTCAAAAATAAGAAAAACAATATGATTAAAAATGGGCTAGAGACCTTAAGACACTTCACTGAAACAGATAAACATGACAAATAAGCATATGAAAGTATTAAAGTATAAGAGTTCTTTATGTTATAGATGCTCCATACCATACGTCATTTGGGAAAGGCAAATTAAAATAATGAGAAACCACTACAATCCTAATAAATGGCCAAAATCCAGAACAGTGACAACACCAAATGCTGATGAGGATATGGAGCATAAGAAACTCCCACTTGTTGGTGGGAATAAAAATGGTACAGCCAATTTGAAAGATGGTTTGGTGACTTCTTGCAAAACTAGACATACTCTCACCATGCAATCCAACAGTCATGTTCCTTGGTATTTGCCTAAAGGAGTTGAAAACTTATGTCCACATAAAAACATGCATATGATGTCTAGAGCAGCTTTATTCATAATTGCCAAAACTTGGAAGCAACCAACATGCCCCTGAGTAGGTAAGTGGATAAACTGTGGTACATCCAGACAAAAGAATGCTACTCAGCACTAAAAAGAAAATGAGCTATCAAGCCATGAAAAGACATGGAGGAAATTAAATGCATATTACTAAGCAAACGAAACCAATCTGTAAAAGATACATGCTATATACTTCCAACTATATGACATCCCAGAAAAGGAGACAGTTAAAGCACAGAGGATTTTCAAGTGAAAATACTCTGTAGGGGCGCCTACATGGCTCAGTCAGTTAAGGGTCTGATTTCAGCTCAGGTTATGATCTTGTGGTTCATGGGTTTGAGCCCCATGCTGGGCCCTATGTTGACAGCTCAGAGCCTGGCGCCTGCTTCAGATTCTGTGTCTCCATCTCCCTCTGACCCTTCCCTACTCGTACTCTGTTTCTCTCTCAAAAACAATAACATTTAAAATATATATGAAAATAAAAACAAATACTCTATATTATTTAATGATGGATGCATCTCATGATACATTTGCCCAAATCCACAGAAGTTACAACACCAAGAGTGAACATTAACATAAACTATGGACTCCACGTGATTATGATGTGCCAATGTAGGTTCATGAATTATAACAAATTACCACTCTGGTAGGGGATGTTGGTAACAGGGGAGTCTATGCATATGTGGCTTCAGGGAGTACCCAGAAAATCTCTTTACCTTCCTTTTAATTTTGTTGTAAACCTAAAACTGCTCTAAAAAAATAAAAGCTTTCTTGGGGCGCCTGGGTGGCTCAGTTGGTTAAGCATCTGACTTGGGCTCAGGTCACGATCTCATAGCTCATGGATTCGGACTAAGTTGGGCTCTGTGCTGACAGCTCAGAGCCTGGAGCCTGCTTCAGATTCTGTATCTCCCTCTCTCTCTGCCCCTCCCCTACTCACGCTGTCTGTCTGTCTGTCTGTCTGTCTCTGTCTCTGTCTCTCCCTCTCTCAGAAATAAATAAAACATAAAAAAATAAAAGCTTTCTTTAAAAAGTGGTAAGGACATGAGTAAACTTTAATGAACAGCAACTAAAAACCCACAAAAACTGATGTGTTATGATATACGTATGTATATAAATGTGCATGTGTGTATGTATAGATACACATGTTTACATATTCACATACATAAAGACTAAGTGTCCTAAGGTTCTCAAATCTTCCACTAACAGGTACAAGATAAAGATAAATGTTAGATTCTAAAAGTCAAATACCCATATTGCAATTTCTAGGGTAACCACTAAAAACTTCCAAACTATTATCCCACTGATGCCCTGTTCATTTTTATTCAGTCTTTTTTCTCTCTTGGCTTCATTTTGGATAGTTTCTATCTGTCTTCTGGGTTACTGATTTTTCCTCCTATAGTCTCTAATCTGCTATTAACGCCATGCAGTATATTTTTCATTAAAATTTTTTTAATGTTTATTTATTTTTTGAGGGAGAGATAGAATGTGAGCATGGGAGGGGCAGAGAGAAGCAGACACAGAATCTGAAGCAGGCTGACATCTCAGAGCCCCCATGTGGGGCTTGAACTTATGAACCGCGAGATCATGACCTGAGCCTAAGTCAGCCCACTTAACGGACTGAGCCACCCAGGGGCCCCAAGCTGATACCTTTCTGAGAACTACACTAAAAGAAAAGGTCTTTCCACTCTCACGGGTGGAAATACGAACAATTGTTAGCCCTGTGTTCTGGTGATCCTTTCTTTAGCCTTGGGTAAGTTTCCTTTTACATATGCACAGATCAATTCTTATCCAAAGATTAAGTGGAGCCCCTCAGCAAACTGCTAGAACTATCTCCTTCCTTTTTTGCTTCTCTCTCCCCCCCCCCATTTCCTTCCTCTTTAGTACTCTGCTCTACAAATTTGAGCTTTCTTGGCTTCCTCAAACTCCATCTGTTTCCTCAACTCAGAGCGGTAACTAGCCTCCTTTTCAAAGTGCCCTCCTTGACCTGAAACCTGTAAATTGCCTCTGGACATGAGATAATGTTAGGGCTCACTCTGCTTTTCTTTTTTTCAGATCACAGTCCCGGAATGCCTGTTAATCTAAAGACTGAAAACCACTGTGTAATAATATCTTGTTTGATTTTCTAGGTATTTGTAGTCAGCAGGGTAAGCCTCACCCCTTTACTACATCATGGTTAGTAACAGAACAGAAATAGGTCTTCTTTTTTTTAATTCTTTTTTTTTTTTTTTTTAATTTCTAGGAGAGAGAGAGAGAGACAGCGTGAGCAGGGGAGGGTCAGAGAGGGAGTCACAGACTGAAACAGGCTCCAGGCTCTGAGCTGGCAGTCAGCACAGAGTCCAACGCGGGGCCCGAACCCACAAACCGCGAGATCATGACCTAAACAAAAGTCGGACGCTTAACCGACTAAGCCACTCAGGCACCCCAGGTTTTCTTTTTTTAGTTTATTTATTTATTTTGAGAGACAGAGATAGCACGAGCAGGGGAGGGGCAGAGGGGGAGAGAGAGAGAGAGAATCCCAAGCAGGCTCCACACTGACAGTGAAGCAGGGCTCAGTCCTGCAAACTGAGATCGTGACCTGAGCTGGAAACCAAGAGTCAGACACTTGAGTGACTGAGCCACCTAGGTGCCCCCAGAAATATGTTTTTAATATCAAATTATATGGTGAATGCCTAGGTACTCTTTTATTATTAATTTCCAACACCAGTCCTTTGTAAAATTGTTATTAATTTTACTATTAATTTCCAACACTAATCCTTTGTAATTAGAGAACATTGTACATTTTCATTCCTTTAAAATTTGTTGTCCCTTGCTTTATGGCTCAGTATACAGTCGATGGTTTTTTTTTTAAGATTTTATTTTTAAGTAATCTTTGCACACAATGTGAGGCTCGAACTCACAACCCTGAGATCAAGAATCACACACTCCACCAACTAAGTCAGGCAGGCACCGCAACAATCAATTCTTACAAATATTCTTTGTGTTTTTCGTTTACATTCAGTGCAGCTTTGGTGCACAGCTTTTACATCTGCCACCTTATGATATGATTTATGTTTCTCCTTGATCCATCTTTCTTTCTGTTTTCCCTTCTTATGGCTGGATTTCTCAGCATTTTTTTTTTTTTGGGCACAATTAATTTGGAAAAGAAAAACAATAGAGAAAAATCAATGAAACAAAAAGCTGGTTGTATGAAGAGATCAATAAGCTTTATAAAGCTCTAGACAAACTTCCCAGGAATAAAAGGGAAGATAAAATTTATCAGTATCAGAATGAAAGAGAAGACATTACTACCGACCCTACAAACACTACAAAAATAAGTGAATGTCGTGAATAGTTTTAGGAAAACAAAGTTCAACAATTTCAATGAAATGAACAAATTCCTTCAAAGACACAAACTACCGGAGCTCACTGAAGAACATAACTAATCTGAACAGATAGCACCAAGTCTACTCTTTTTAATGGAGTTAATTATCAAAAACCTTTGCCTAAAGAAGCCAGCTTTAATAGTGAACTCCATCAAACATTTCAGGAAAAATTAATAATGATTCTACAAAAACTCTTCCAGAAAGCAGAAGAGGAAGAAACACTTTCCAATTCATTTTGAGGCCAGCACTAATCCAAACACAAAATCCAGGAAAAAAATATTATAAGAAAAACCTGCAGATCAATATATTTCATGACCACACACTCAAAAATGCTCACCGTATTTTAACAAACAGAAACCAAAGATTTTCTATTTTCTGGAAAAATAAATAAATGCATCTCACCATATTAACATATTGAAAAAGAAAAGGCATGATAATCCAGTGGATATAGAAAAAGCAGTTGACAGAATTCAATACCACTCACAAAAAGAATTCTCTCAGCAAACTAGGAATAGAATGGAACTTCCTCAACCTGACAGAGGTCATCTATGACAAACTTAAGAGCTAACACCATACTTAGTGGTGAAAGACTAAATACTTTCTCCCCCAGATCAGGAACAAAGCAAGGATGTCCCCAACCCTCACTTCTATTTACACTGTAGAATAGTGCAAGAAGACAGTAAGGTAAGAGAAACAAAGAGCATACAGATACAGATTGAAAGGGAAAAAATAAATTCTAAGGAGTCTTCCAAAATACTCCTAGAACTATTAAATTAACACAACCACAGGAAACAGGTCAATATGCAAAAAGCAATTTAATTTCTATAAACTGTAAGCGATATAGATGCAGTAGTAGTACTTTAAAAGTCTTAACTAGGGTGGGGCACCTGGGTGGCTCAGTCAGTTAAGCGTCCAACTTCGGCTCAGGTCATGATCTCACAGTTCATGGGTTCGAGCCCCGCATCAGGCTCTGTGCTGACAGCTAGCTCAGAGTCTGGAGCCTATTTTCGGATCCTGTATCTCCCTCTCTCTCTGACCCTCCCCTGCTCACGCTGTCTGTCTCTCTCAGAAATAAATAAAACATAAAAAAAAAATTTAAAAAAAGTCTTAACTAGGGATGAATTTCACAAAATATATACAGGACTTTTATTCTAAAAGCTACAAGACTGCTGACAGAAATTTAAGAGACCTGAAGAAGGAGAGATAAATACTATGTTTGTGTGGCCAAAAACACACTAATGTTATAATGTCAATTCTCCTCCAATTGATCTTCAGATCCAATGTCATCCCTATCACAGTTCCAGCAGATTTTAAATAACAGAAATGGAAACTGATTCTAAAATTCATATGGAAAGGCAAAGAACCAAGAAGACCCAAAACTTTTGAAAAAGGAAAAGAAAAAAAGGAAAATGTGTACTCCTTGATTTAAAACTTACCATAAAGGCATAGTAATCAAGACAGTATGATACTGGGATAAGAATAAAGACATAAATCAATGAAACAAGATAAAATGCTCCAGGTGCCCATGTAACTCAGTCATCATCTCCTCCTCCTTCTTGCATTTTGTGATATGCAACTATTCTAGTACCATTCGTCCAGAAAAGAAAGAGGAAAAGGAGGAGGTGGTGACAGGAGGTAGGGGAGGGAGGCAAAAAGAAATCCAACCCTTACTTTACGTCATATACAAAACTTAATGGATCAAAATGCCTAGAAAAAAAGGCATAGGAGGGGCTCCTGGGTGGCTCAGTCGGTTAAGCATCAGACTTCGGCTCAGGTCATGATCTCACAGTTCATGAGTTCGAGTCCCGCATCAGGCTCTGTGCTGACAGCTCAGAGCCTGGAGCCTGCTTTGGATTCTCTGTCTTCCTCTCTCTTTCTGCCCCTCCCCTGCTCACACTCTGAGTATCTCTCAAAAATAAACAAACATTCGGGGCGCCTGGGTGGCTTAGTCGGTTAGGCATCCGACTTTCGCTTAGGTCATGATCTCGCGGTTCCGTGGGTTCGAGCCCCGCGTTGGGCTCTGTGCTGACTGCCAGCTCAGAGCCTGGAGCCTGTTTCAGTCTGTGACTCCCTCTCTCTCTGACCCTCCCCTGCTCACGTTGTCTCTCTCTCTCTCCTAGAAATAAATAAAACATTAAAAAAAATTAAAAAAAAAAATAAACAAACATTTAAAAAAATATATTTTAAGAAAAAAAGGCATAGGAGAAAATCTTTGTGACACTGGGTTAGGCAAAGATTTCTATCATAACCATCAGAAGCATAATTCACAACAGAAGAAAAATCTGATAAACTGGAATTCATCAAAATTTAAAACTTCTGTCATTTGAAAGACTATGAAATGAAAAAAAAAAAAAACAAGCCAGACTCAGAGAAAATACTTAGGAAACATATCTGATAAAGGACTTGTATTCAGAATATACAAAGACCTCTCAAAACTCAAAAATAAGATAATTTACAACCAAATTATTAAAAATGGGCAAAAGATACAAAGAAATACTTCAGTACTGAAAACATACACAAGGCAAAAAAAGCACACGAAAATATGTATGACATTATTAGTCATTAGGAATATGCAAATTAAAACTACAAAGAATTATCACGATTAGAATAGCTAAAATTAAAAAGAAATTTTAAAAAGCAAAAAAAGACAACACTAAGTGTCAGCCAGAATTCACTAGAACTTTCCAACAGTGATGGTGGAAATGGAAGAGGGGTTGGCAGCTTCTTACAAAGGTAAACGTGCCCACACCTATCATGGGTGACCAGGCAAGCCCACTCCTAGCAACTGACCCGAGAGAAATAAAAACTTACGCTTAAAAATTTATATGTGAATGTTTACTGCAACTTAATTCGTAACCACTGAAACCCGGTATTAAACCAAATATCCTTCAAATGGCACAAAGAAATGGAGCTGAGGTACGCCCGTATAATAGAATACTATGGTGATATAAAAAGAAGTGAACTACTGATACAAACGATAACAGAGATAAACCTCAAATGCAATATGCTAAGTGACTCCACAGGCTTCATTCATACGGTTTGGTATCACTGTTATGACTTTCCAGACAGGCAAAACTATGCAGAAAGAAAAAAGATGTGGCTGCCTGGGACAGAGGATGGGAGGAATAGATCGTATGTAGAGGCATGAGGGAACTTTCTGGAGTGATGGAAACATTCTAAATCTTGACTGCAATGGTGATGATAGTACTGTATGCATTTGTCAAAATTCATAACACTATATTCTATAAAGGGTGAATTTCTGAAAATTATACTTTTTAAAAATTTTTTAATTTTTTTTTTTTCCTGAGAGACAGAGAGAGACAGCGTGAACAGGGGAGGGTCAGAGAGAGAGGGAGACACAGAATCTGAAGCAGGCTCCAGGCTGTGAGCTAGCTTTCAGCACAGAGCCTGATGCGGGGCTCGAACCGACGAGCTGTGAGATCATCACCTGTGAGATCATGACCTGAGCTGATGTCGGATGCCCAACCGACTGAGCAACCCAGGCACCCCGATACTGTTTTTTTTAATGGAGAAGACAACAATATAAATGAATGAGAATACAAGCCACACACTGGGAGGAAATATTTACAAAACACCTATCTGATAAAGGTCTTGTATCCAGAAAATATAAAGAAAGCCTACAACTCAAATAAGAAGACAAGCGACATGATTTCTTTTTAAAAAGTAAAAGATCTGAACAGACACTTCACCAAAGAAGATACACAGATGGCAAATAAGCATATATTTGCTTAATACATTCATCAGTAAGGAAATGCAAATCCAACATTGCCATGTCTAGATAGTAAGCAACAAAAATGAAAGTAGGTCCACACAAAGACTTGTACTTGAATAATCACTTTCGGCAGCTTTGTTCATAATATCCATAAACTGGCAACGACCCAAAAGTCCATGAACTTTGAATGGTAAGTAAACGAGACCACGGCCATACAGTGGACTACTACACAGCAGTAAAAGTGAAAAGCCACCGATACCCACAAAAACTTCAATCAGTCTCAAAGGCCAGAAACTAAGAGAAAGAAATAAGACATAAAAGTCATAAAAGGCTACATGTTATATGATTAAATTTAAGTGAAATTCTAGAAAATGCTATACTATGTTGTCAGAAAGTAGATCACTGACCTGGATGGTAGGGGCCGAGGAAGGAGATGGGCAATTAGGTGACGTGGGGGCACATTCAGGGGTGATGAAGAGTTCTAAATTATGACCGTGGAGATGGTTTGATGACTCCACATACTGGTCAGAACTCGGTGAACTGTACACTTAAAATTGGTGAATTTTATTTTTTTATTATTTTTAAGTGTATTTATTTTGAGAGAGAGAGAACGCATGCGAGTATGAGTGGGGTGGGGGCAGAGAAGGAGGGAGAGAGAATTCCAAGCAGGCTCTGCACTGTCAGCACAGAGCCTGACACAAAGCTCGAACTCATGAACCGTGAGATCATGACCTGAGCTGACATCAAGAGTTGGACACTTAACCACCTGAGCCACCTAGTGAATTTTATAATATGTAAGTTGACTCAATAAAGCTGTTTTTTTAAATACTAAAATAAAAGAAATTCCTCTAAGTCAATAAGGGGACTATAAATATGCAAAGAATATGAATAGACAATTCACAGAAGAGGAAAGTAAAATGGCCACTAAACATAGGAAGATTTCAATTTCAGCAATGATCATGAAAATACCAATTAAAAACACGAAGAGATGCCATTTCACATTCTTCAGGATGTCAGATATTAGATCTGATGGTATATTATCAGGAACTGATTCAAGGATTTGAAGCAATGTCTATGTAAATTACTCATACAAGATCAGTTTAAAGATCAATTTGGTAAGGTCGGATAACTAGCATTATCTAGAAAAGCCAGTTGTAGCTATCTATCTCAGAAAAATTTTTGCTATGTGCACAAGACATATACATAAATATTATGTATAATATCATTTATAATAGCAAAAAGGTAGAAACAACTCTTATCAACCAATGGGAGAATGAATAAATAAATAAAAATACTGTATATTAACCCACTGGGATTACATGCAGCAGTGAAAATGAGTAAAGTAGAAGCATGTGTAGTAAGAAGGTAGATCTCAAAAATATTAGTTTTAAAAACAGCAATAATAACATGATCACTTATATTTTTAAACATACAAAAATACGAAGTATAAATTATGGATACAAATGTATGTACTACACATACAGAAACATCGATAGGAGGTTACCAATCTCCAGATAGTAATCACCCCCTGGTAAAGGAAGGCTAGAAAACGAAGTTCCGCATGCTGCCAGCAAAATCCCCACCTCTTCTTCCTCCCCCCCCAAAAAAACCATACCCTCAATTCCATACTCCGCCCAAGGGGATCATCCAAACGAATCACAGCATGCTATCCATTGCTACTTACCTCAGTCACTACAAAAAACCTAAAATATCTTGGTCATTATTCACCACCTGGACCCTTATCCCCACATGGCCGGGAAGAGCACCTAACATGACTCTCTCTTCCATCCTTCTCAAATCCCAAACCCCCCACCAGGTTCTCTGGCACTTTCATCATCACCTACATCCTTAACTCTTCTCTGAACATCCTCACCTCGTCTCTAACGGAAAGCCAGTTCCTCCCTGAGAACCCCGCCGCAGCCCTCCCAAGTGGTGGCTGTGGTCTCTCCTTTAACCCTCGTCCACCAGCCGTACAGATGGGGAAGCTCACTGCATGTTCAAAATCTCTACACTGCCTTCTTCCACTGACCCCTGTTCTTCCCTAAAAGTCTCCGGCTGTAAAGCTTATGCCTTTAGACTGCATCACCTGTCGCCACTCCCGTTGCATATAGAGACCTGCAGTTACTACCCTTATTTTAAAAAAATATTAGTATCTTGTTTGCCACCGTGATTTCCAATATTATCCCAGCAATAATTACAGGTGACTTTAATATCCATACAGACAATATTTCTAAGACTAACCACTCAGTGGAACTGACTCTTATCCCAACAACCCTGTCCTGCTTCCTTCTGCAACCACCCATTTCCACTGCTGCCCCCACCGGTAACAGTATCCCTCTCGTAATTTCACTTCTAAGCATCTTCCTCTCCAGCCACTGCTCCTGACTCCAACAGCGCTTTCACTCCCTCATGACCTACAATCCATCGAGCCGATCAACTTCTGACTGTTCCAGTCAGCCCCTGCCCTGACTTGCCTCCTAACCAGATTCCATCATTAATATTTCAATTACTCAACTCCCTTGCTCTTCCCTGTTTACTAACCTGGCAAAAATCCTAACTCTGATGAAATCCAACCTCCAACTGCTCCACGCCGCATCCTGAAGTGTGTAGCCAGAGAAAAACATTCACTGTGCCACCAGGCAATACTTTCAATTCATGACCACTAACTCCAAGGGGCCATTCATACTGTCCTTCATTTGCCCAATCCATTTCCTAGAAAACTATTTCATGCCTTCTTTTTTTTTTTTTTTTTTTTTAAAGAGAGAGAATCCCAAGCAGGCTCTGCACCATCAACACAGAGCCCCACTCGGAGCTCTATCTCATGACTGCAAGATCATGACCTGAGGCGAAATCAGGAATCGGACACTTAACACACTGAGCCACCTAGGCGCCCGGATGCCTTCTTTTCTTAATACAACCTCTGTGCTACAAGCTTCGAGTGTGTCCTCGTTCTGTTTCCTCCCTGCCCTGCATGCTCTTCTCTGCTCCTTGTCCAGCTCTTCTTCCCAACTGCCAGCCTTCTGAGCAAACTCGCCACCAGACCCTTGCACGACAAATTCAAAGCCACAAAGAGGCGGCAGCCTTCCATTATTGTTATAACAGTCCCTCTCCACGGCCCCACTCCAGCAGCCTGAAATGCCAAGCTTTCTAGCCTAACTCCTCTCCTACGTAATTCTATGGTAATCATGATGGTTCTGCTTCCCTGATTGAAGCCCAAATTTCTGGTATAGGAAGTGATTACAGGGAAACAGGACCTTAACAATAAAAATCTGAAATTGCCTCTCTGATTTGATAAAAGGCATTAATGGCCCCCATTTCCAGGCGTAAAGGGGATACTCGTAGTCCATGGCATGTGGAGGCAAAGGACTTAAATCGCTGCCTGGAGAGAAGCAGAATCAAAGACCTATAGAAGACAGAGCTTGAGTAACCCAGTAGTTGCTGCCAAGGGATGTTGTGTAAAAATGGGTTATTATAATGCGTTAGCTGCTTCTAAGTACCCTGGAGAACCTGGTAAAAGAAATGTGTCCAGAGTTTTAAATTCACTGCTTAAAGTCTAGGTAAAGCACTAGGTAAAGGCCTTAACCGGAAGCCTATGTCATATGGACACAGGGCCAAGACTTCTGAAAAGCAAACCCTCTATGTGGCCGAATTATAATGCAAAACCCATACACACGCTGCAGGGAATCTGATATTAAAGGGAAGACTTTGATCAGGAAGGAGTGGGACCGTGGGAAGTGGGATGGGGCATATGGGCAGATTCTGATACAGCTGGGCCTCCACGCCCCAAGCCTCCTTCATTCCTCCGCCTGAGGAAATGCCTTTGCCTGAAGAGTGTGTAACAGCCTCAACTGAGACAGTCGCCTGACAAGGAAGCTGATTTCAGGAGTCACCTACTCCTGAAACTTCTCATTAGCCAGACACATAACCACGCTCAAAACCTAGAAGTTTCTGGGGGTTGGGCCCATAATGTGGCCTGTGAAGATATGCAATACATACCAAAAACACTGCAAGATTTGGACAATTTATGTCAACAGAAAGGTGGGAAAAGATCTCCCTGGACTGCCCTCCCTACAGGTTCTGAGCTAGAGCTGAGAAAAAGAGAAATACGTGCCACGTTTTAAAGACAGAAGGAAAGCAATGGCCATTATGCTATGAGAGGCAGGGTGGCTTAAGGTAGAAAAACAAATGCAAAGGGGCCAGCAGCTTGACTTTGGCCTTATTCTTCCTTTTCCCTCCCCATGTCCTCTTCCCCAATTTTTTTTTTTTTTTAATGTTTTTTATCTATTTCTGGGAGAGACAGCATGAGCAGGGGAGGGTCAGAGAGAAAGGGGGATACAGAATCTGAAGCAGGCTCCAGGCTCTGAGCTAGCTGCCAGCACAGAGCCTGACACAGGGCTCAAACCCACGAACCGCGAGATCATCACCTGAGCCGAAGTCGGACGCTTAACCGACTGAGCCACCCAGGCGCCCCTCCTCTTCCCCAATCTGCGTCCAGCTCATTTTCTTACCTGCCAGTCCTGCTGACCAGTGGCAACCCCAGGCTCACCAGAAACTTGACTAAGAACTTAGAGAGGTGGTAACTATATCCACTGACTTCCACACCAGTCCACTTGCGCCGTGGCGTGCCACAAGCCAAACAGTAGCAGCTTTTATGACTGTATGGTAGATGCGGGGGGCGGAGGAAGGGGGGGGGGCTTTACGTTACATACTATCCCTCTCTCATACTCATGTGGCCTTTTAATGAACATTTAAAAATGTTATGAAGACAAATAATTTTTTAGTAATGTTAAATATTTCAAGCAACCTTTCCCAATTGAGAACATTCTAACGTCCCCCAGGAAAAAGAATAAAAGGAGTTTTCCTAGCCTAAAAGAAAAAATAGAAAGACTTACATCATTAGATTGAAACAACCGAGTCATTGCAAAGAAGGCTTCTGTGGCTTCCATAGTTCCGAAGTGCTCACCCTAAGGAAAATTTAAAACAACTTCTTAAACTTAAAGTATACTATGGATTTTTTTCTACATTTCTGCAAAATTCTTTTAGAACTCAGGAAGAAAATCTCTTTGTAAACATTCTGCCCCTATGCTATTATTCTGGCTTTCAATTTATAAACCTGCATGGCCATTTTGTTCACTCCTTATTTAAAATAATTTAGTATCACAAGCCATGCTAGAAAAGTTATGGAATAGGAGTCTCTAACCTGTTAGCAGGAACTATGTTAATTTCCCTAGAGAATTGCAATTTACAAGGAGGTAGAAAATAATAGCAAATTGAGTTCCTAATCAGAATGGCATGTTATTACCACACCACCTATAAGCAGAGATCACACCTTTTATATTTCCATAATCCAATGCCCGGCACAAAGCCTAACATATTGTAAGAGCAGAATAAATATTAAATTGTAAAGAACTACATATTAGGAATCTCAGAAAACGTGGCAAAAAAGGACCAACTGCAAGGGCAGGAACCAGATTAGTTATACGAAAGTAAGCCTTTGGACGATGCTTTGCATCAGAACTTTAATGTGCTTCATAAATCATCTGAGGATCTTGCCAAAACGCAGAATCTGATTCAGTGGCTCTGGGTGAAGGCTGAAATTATGCATTTCTAACTAGCTCCCGGTGCTGCAAATGCTGCCGGTCTGGGAATGACTTTTTTTTTTTTTTTTTTTTAAGAATCAAGATGGTAGATAACCTATTTCACTCACACTCAAAAAATTTCAGGTTAGAGACCACCTGAAACATGACCATCTCAATATTTAATTTCATTAAAAGCAATCCTATATAAGGCATTAGTCTCAATCACTTTTCAGGGCTTCAAATCTCACATGGAACAGAACTAGCCTTCAATCTATTTATAAGAATAAGAGTTTAAAAGAATAAACAAATTCTGATGAAAAACTTTAAAAGTTTAGGACGAAAGACAAAGTATAAGAATTTACAATCATTTATTTTTATTTTTCAAAAATTTTTAAATGTTTATTTTTGAGAGAGAGAGAAAAACAGAACACAAGTGGGGGAGGGGCAGAGAGAGAGGGAGACACAAAATCCAAAGCAGGCTCCAGGCTCTGAGCTGTCAGCACAAAACCTGACTTGGGGCTCAAACTCACGAACCACGAGATCCTGACCTGAGCCGAAGTGGGACACTTAACCGACTTGGCCACCCAGGTGCCCCTACAATCATTTAAATCAGAGTACCCAACTTGTTCACCAGCAAGAGATTTCCCTCTATTTCTTTCATAAATATGTAGTGAATACATAGAAGTCCATGCACTTTTCAGTCATATTAATAAGCCCTAAATTCATACTTTTTGATTTGAAATTTAGAATATATGAATAGGTCAACTGTGGTAGAAACTTTAAAAAAAGTTTTTTTTTTTTTAACATTTATTTATTTTTGAGAAGACAGAGAGAGACAGTGTGAACAGGGGAAAGGCAGAGAAAGAGAGAGGCACAGAATCTGAGGCAGATTCCAGGCTCTGAGCTGTCAGCACAGAGCCCGACATGGGGCTCAAACTCACAAACCGTGAGATCATGACCTGAGCTGAAGTCGGACACTTAACTGACTAAGCCACCCAGGTGCCCCAACTGTGGTAGAAATTTAAAAGTATTTTTCCATAAAGCATTATCAACAACTAGACAAAAGATTAAACTAAGGTTCCCAAACCTGTTTCTGTAGTTGAGTGTGATTATCATATTATAGTGGTAATTTCCTTATCAAGATAATTAAATGTTTCAACATGTGTTGGCCATCAAAGAGGTATTGGACAATATAAAAGTATATGCTACTTGGAGAGCCTGGGTGGCTCAGTCCGTTAAGTCCGGCTTCGACTCAGGTCATGATCTCCCATTCACGGGTTCGAGCCTGCTTTGAGCTCTGTGCCGACAGCTCAGAGCCTGAAGCCTACTTCAGATTCTGTGCCTCACTCTCTCTGCCCATCCCCCCCACCCTCAAAAATAAATAAACATTAAAGAAAAAACAAAACAAAACTCTGCTTATATAATGGATTTAGCCAACCTGGACACAATGTGTGCTACGAAAAATTAAATCAAACAGATTTTGCTTTAAATGTTTCTAATATGCTACCACCGAGGAGCATGGTGTTTATGTAGGAATATATTTTATGTAAAAGTATGCACTCATTGCTCAGTGTCCATTTGCAAACTACAAGTCATTATGTCTCCAAATGAGGTCTTCAGTTATGAAATGCAGTAAAAATAAAAGATATTGTCGGGGCGCCTGGGTGGCTTAGTCGGTTGAGCGTCCGACTTTCGCTTAGGTCATGATCTCGGGTTCGTGGGTTCGAGCCCCGCATCAGGCTCTGTGCTGACTGTGTGACTCCCTCTCTCTCTGACCCTCCCCTGCTCACGTTGTCTCTCTCTCTCTCTCCTAGAAATAAAACATTAAAAAAAAAAAGATATTGTCATGGAATTCAAATCTTCTTAACACCATATGTAAACCACCGGAAGTGTGTGTGTGTGTGTGTGTGTGTGTGTGTGTGTGTGTGAGAATCTCAGAGACAAAATCACATTTTCTAAGCTCCTAGACATTTCATGACACTTTTTTAGTCTGAAGCAAAACAAACACAAGCACAAGAAAAATTTAAATTAATAACAAGCAAACCTAATCTACGTTCTATCACAGCAAATACTTCTGTCAGTTTTGTCTGTTACATCCCCAGCGCCTAATGCAGCACAGGAGTCAGCAGGTGTATTACAAATATTTGCTGAATGACTGAATGAAAACTATTCCTGGGTGTGTGTGTCCAGGACTATTCTCAATGCTTTACACTCATTATCTCATTGAATCATCACAACTTTATAAAACAGGTACTATCATAATCACCATTTATAGAAAAGGACATTAAGGCAACAAAATGGTTAAGCTCAGAATCATATTGCTTACCATGGTACGGTAGGGATAAAAAATAAAATCTATTAAAATCGAATAGAAAAACATCACTATTATATTCCTCCCCCGCAAAAAAAGGTAAAATATCTATTTGGAATTTGTCTAAGATTTCGTACTACATTTTTGGAGGGACATAAAGACCTCTGTCCAAATCTAAACAACATGCTTTAACATGAACTAATACTTGTTAGATGCGAATCAGTGTTGAGAATCTACCATGTGCTTGGCTGGTCTGGAACCTCATGAATAAAACAGAAGTATATGTCATAAACCTTGTCTTCAATAAGTTTTACATATCATTACCTTAATCAAACACGGTAGATTTTTGAATTAAATGAATTAAAAAAAATAAATAAATAACGATACTTTCCAGAAAGTACTTCACTGCATGTTATCCCAGGAAACAAACCTGAAGAAAATCAAAGTAGTTTACCTGGTTCAGTAAGTAGAGAATCTTTGTAAGAATATGTAAACATCTTCTTGGATTGATGGGTGTTTCATTGAATATGCGAGCCTATGGGGACAAAAAGCATTGTAATACTAGTAAAATTGCTATCATTTCTATCCCAGATTGCAAAAAATCAACTGTAATCAAATAAACATATTCTAATAAACATAAAATATAGTTCAATCACAATATCCAAATAATGTTAGTTGTTTACAGTTTTCAATTTGTCATAGTATATGATACATTATTAGGTATGGTCTTGATATTCTATTCTACACTAACTCCTTCCCTTAGACCTAGTACTTCAACTTTATGGGTTTTATGTGTTAAGTAGGATCACAGTATTTAACTATATCATTTGAAGACAGTTTAATGTCTACAACTTCCTTCAGTAACCTTGCACTATACACCTCTTTAGCATTTTACTTAAAACTATCACCATATAGCAGAGTCTACATGCTTTTGCATTTGTATAAATTCTAGACCTGCCAGTGATAAATAACCCCTCTTCCTTTTCCCTCTGAACACAGTTATCACATTCCTCAGTTCTTATTTTGGATCATAGTATTCGAGGGGCTCTCTCCCCACCATCTAAAATGGAATAGAAAAAGAAAGAACACAGGGTGCCGGCTCAGGTCATGATCTTGGGGCTTATGAATCTGAGCCGCCCATGGGGTTCTCTGCTGTCATCACAGAACCCACTTCAGATCCTCTGCCCGCCCCCCCCACCCTTCCCCTGCTTGCACACTCTCTCTCTCAAAAATAAACTTAAAAAAAACACAATGAACACAATATACTTCCAAGTCATACCTCCTGTAAGACAGCACTCTTCTCCAGATGCCGAAAGGGATTGGAGCCACTACCTATATTATAAACAAAAAATGTCTTTAATAGCTGTCCTGGACACACTCGTTATCTACAGAAGGGTATTGATTGCTTGGGATATCTCACCTAAGTGAAGTGACCATTTGGAGATTACAGTGACAATCATTACCATTCTGCATATAAGTTGAATAAAATCATTTTGATTCTGGTACTAGCTGTCATTGCTATCCTTATAAGATCTTGTACTTCTCTTTTGCAGGAACTCTGCCCAAAATGGAGTGTCTTCTTTCCTTGTCCTCTTTTTACGTGAATGATACAAATAAATGTCATGTGCACACAACTAAGATTAATGAGATTGGGGCAGGGCCCTTTGGATTTTCCTAAAGGCAAGCACTATCTTCGGTGTTTCCAACAATTATTGCGAGGCAGAAAAGAGTTTAGCAAAGAAGCCTATAAAGCTGGAAGGGGCCATGGAGATTTACTAACCCAAATCTCTACCACACCATGGGAGAACACCAAACACTGAGGGCTTTGGGTTTAGAGATTTAGGGGGGGTTGTTGTTGTTTTTAGGTGGCTTGACATCTTCCCCATTTGCTCCGGACCAAAGACCGGTATCAAGAACGCAAATGACTTTTGGATGCCTGAGCATTAAAAGACCTATATACCATGGGACAGTCTTAACCCCCATGGTTAAGACTGGAAGGTACAAGGCGCCTCCAAGTTCATACACACACAGGTCCCATCGAGCCCAGACCCACTCGGGGCCTCCCACTACCAGGGCCCCCCGCCTCGCACACGCGCGCACCCACTCCCTCCGCCACGCGCCGTGGGCCCGCCTTCTCTGCGGGCAGCCCACCCCGGGCGAGCGCGGCGGAGGCGGCTCCGAGGGGCTGCGCCCAGGGGAGGGGGCGGGAGCGGGGGGCGGGGCCGCCGAGCAGCCCGAGCGGCGCGCGGGCGCGGGGCGGGAGCGCGCGACCCGAGGGGAGGCTCCGGGGCCCGGGGGAGGGGCTAGGGGCAGGCCCCCGGCTGCAGCCAAGCGAAGCCGGGCGGAGGGAGGGGCGGGCTCCAACTCCGGCCCCCTGGCACACCGGCGCCCACGCCTTCGGGTCCGCGGCCCCCAAGAGCAGGTGGCGGCGGGCGAGGAAGGGGCCCCCGCGGCTGAGGGTGGGCGTCAGAAGCCCAGCGCGTACCAGACTCCTCGTCCTTCTTGTCGAATTTTTTAATCATCTTGGACGACTTCCCAGCGCCCAGACCCACCGCAACCGTCCCAGGCGCCGCAGCCGGCGAGCGGAAGAGGCTGCAGGAAGGCCAGCCCCGTGCTCTGGCGCCGGTTGGGTCGCCGTCCCGTCACTCGGGGAGAAGGCCCGCCCTTCCCCAGCTGTCGCGGCCGCTCTCGTCCCCAGGGGACGCGGCCACGCCCTCTCCTCCTCCCCCAGCCGGGCGGAGGCGGGGCCAGGCTCTAGGCCCCCGGGGCTGCGTCCTGGCCCCTAAAGCAAAGGGTCGCAGCCAGGGTGAGTCCAGGCCCACCCAGCCAGCCACCGGGCGACCCAAGCGCAGAGCAAGCAGAAAGCGATTTTATTTGGTTGGCACGTCGTGGATGGCGACTTCCGCAGGCCCCTTAGTCTCTGGAGGCTGAGGGGAGAGGCCTGGGGGGTTTGTTTTCAGTTGATGACAGTGGCGTTTTTTATAATCCACTGCTGGGCCCTTCCGTTGCGGAAGGCGTTCTCCCCTGGTACAGTTTTGGTGGGTTTCTTCTCCAGGAGAGATGAAAGGGTTAGTGGTTCCCAAATCATCTTGGAAGTCGGCATGTCACTCCCTGACTTGGCGACTGCAACAAAGCACAGGGCACCTTGGTGAATGTGGACATCCCAGAGGATCTGAAAGGACACTCAAAGTGAGGCAAGAAAGAGACCTACTTGGAGCGACCAGAGAGCTGGCCTTTATGTTTAGCAAGAGGGTAAAGTTTGGATCACGTACTACCGCGTCCAACCTTCTTTATAGTTCTGGATCCCTTCCCTTCATCAAAACCGAGTTTAAAACACTGCCAGTTTAGAGTCTTCCCTGTTTCATCCTATCCCCTTTAAATGATTCCATCTGCCACCGGGTTGACACTCAGGTAACTCTTACTAAGGTTCATTCACTTGTATTCATCATATTTTTCTTAGTCTTTTCCTAAAGTGTAGGTGGTTGTCAGTTCTCCCTGGAGTGTAACTAAAAAATGTTCCTACCTTTGGCTTCAGTGTCATCATTTTATCCAGAGTTTCTATCAACGTCTGCCTGTTCTTGGAAGCTTCCATCGCAGGCTCTTCTTGCTTCCATCCCTCCCCATGTTTTGGATGCACTATGCCTTGTAAATATCCCTTGAATCGGTATCCTTATTCCTACTGTGATCACCTTAATTCATGTCCTGTCCCCTCCCTCCTGGATGGCCTTCTAATCAGGCCCCATCCAATTAAGGCCCCATCCAGACTTTCTTTGTGTAATCTTTATTTGGATGCCTCTTAAACATGGAAAGTGATTTGCTATTGGCAGAAGGAGGGGCTGCTGGCCGTCTCTTTTGCGTGAAGTGGAGACTTTGTTTCAACTTCACAGCCACATTCTTTAGGGAAAGCACCACGATGGGCCCTTTAGATACTAAGTAAAGTAAGTATGTGCTCACTTTTCTTGAGGGAAACTAAAGTTACCAGAAATCTAATAATTGCTGCGGACTGAGATATTAAGTGTTCTGTTTAGAAATGTAAATTGGGTAGATCATTAACAGGCAAGAACCTGTTAATGATCTACCCAATTTACATTTTAACTTTTAATTATTATATTTTGACTAAGTGTATGTCAGAACAAAATATAACTAGTATATCAAAACCATGATGTCAATGATATAGTATTAGGACAGGAACACACACACAAAAACAAACGGGCACCTGGATGGCTCAGTTAGTTGAGCATCCAACTCTTGATTTTGGCTCAGGTCATGATCTCACGGTTCCTGGGTTTGAGCCCTGTCTCAGTCACCGCACTGACAGCACTTAGCCTGCTTGGGATTCTCACTCTCTCCCTCTTTCTGCCCTCCTCCCCATCCCCCCAGCTCTCTCAAAATAAACACTTTTAAAAAGAAAACAAAAAACAAAAAACCTTTTAAAGGAAAACATTATATAAGCAACAGGGCCAATAACACATCAGTATAGCCAAAACTATTAGAATGGTAGGTGATGTAGTTGGGAACACCACACTAAAGCTTTCTTGAAATTTACGAGTTTAAACAGGATCCAAAGCCCAGTGCCACCTGGGCCTATTAACAGTTGTTAGCTTCCATACTACAAGGGAAAATAGCCTCCAGAACCTCTTTATCTCTTGTCCCCAAAAGGTTGCCCCCTCCTGCTCACATCTCAGATCTGTAAGACCTTGCTTCGAAAGAAAGCAGCTTACCTTCTTTCTTCCTATCTCTTTCACAGACGGAAGCAAAGTTGAGCTGGGGGTACATTTTTTTCTGTTTCTGCAAAGCATAGACCTTCAAATACTTCCCGTCATTCTTGAAATCATCGTCGGTGGAAAACCTTCACAAAGAAAGCTCATTTAGTAGATCCTAAGGCAGGGGGTTAATGGAACTAGTCAAGAAAGGACCGTGACTAGAGGGTGTTCATTGGTGGGAGTATTGCTCAGTGGAAGGGAAGTTTCTAGAACCTAGCATTGTAAACCCGTGAAGGAACTCCAGAGTCTCTTATCTCTTCCCCAAATTAGATGTGGGCTGCCCCTCTAACTTGTTTCAAATGAACTCTCATAGGACCTTGCTCCTAAGCTACAGCCCTTTACATGCCCTGGAGAAAATTTTGTTCTGTTTCTCTTAGAGCTCTTTGAGTACTTCTTGTCACTCTTGAAAATCAGTTTTAGAGAAAAACCTTAGTTTTGTGTTACTTTCTCTCATTAGGGTCTAAATGAGGATGGGGGTCATGTAGGGAAGTGGTCTCATTAGTATGCAATTACATATATTTCTTACAATCAACAGTTTTTGTTAAATTGTGATGAAAAGAGATAGTAACTTGAATAAGGAAAAGAGAGGAAAGAAAATGTTCACCTAAACCACTGTTCTTGCTTGGATGTAGGATCATCCAGCAAGGTCACAGGAAAGGTTGGTTTCAGCTCAAATCTTGACTTTTTTTTCTGAGACATCAGGGGTAGGCAGGAGTTCTCAGGAGGTTTGTGCTGATAACCTTCCTACAGCAGAGGGAAGAAGAGTAAGTGAAGGAGGAAGCTGAACCCGTGGGACTGAACTAAGTTCCCGGACTGAGCTTCAATTCCTCTAAAATGATGCAACAGACCCTGCCAGAGGGGGCACGTGGGGACTGAAACCAAAAGAAAAGGAAGCCGTTCCCTAAGTGGGCTAAACACTAGACCCCCCCTTATCCATGGAAGATACATTGCAAGACTCCCCGTGGGTGCCTAAAACCATGCAGAGTGCCGAGCCTTAGATATTGACTATATTTTTTCCTATACATACATATTTATGATAATGTTTAATTTATAAATTAGGCACAGTAAGGGATTCATGACAATAACCAATGAGATAGAATAATTATAATGTATTGTGTAACAAAAGTTTCATGAATGTGCTGTCTCTCTCTAAAAATATCGTATTGTACCGACCCTTCTTCCTGTGATGATGTAAGATGATAAAATGCCTACATGAGGAAATGAAATGAAGGAAAGGTGGATGCACTGTGACTTAGCATTAGGCTGCTGTTGAAGGAGGACCATCTGCTTCAGGATCAGCAGCCTCTGTGGGGACTGAGGTTGATTGTGGGTAACTTAAACCCTGGAAAGGTAAACCACAGATAAGGGCTGGGGTGGGAGAGGGGGGTGTGGGAACTGGTGTACCTATTTGCTTTGTTGTCAGAGAACTTGTCCAAAGCTTGGTCAGTTTCTTAAGTAATTGACTGGACTTGCCCAGTGGCCCTTTGAAGTGAATGGCAGAGAAATTTACTTGGTTTTGAGAAGGATTCAATTGGTGAATCCTTTAGGAAGCCAAGCATTTGGTACTAAATTGGGAAATAGATCCATGGGACTATACCTTCCTTTCTCAAAGATGACTGCCTCATTCACATTCCCTTCTCTGTCTGCAGTGAAAAGGTCATGGAATGGGATGTTTTGTAAAGTAATAATTTCACCATTACTAAAGGTCATAGAATCAAAGACTTTCAGAAAAGCTCTTAAAGGTCATTCAGTCTAACCATTCATCCTTATCCCCTCCACAGTATTACTACCAAATGGTCAATCTTCCTACACCTAAAAGCCCTACCTATTTCATCTTTGCTCAGCTGTTGGCTCTCTCCCTGTAACTTTGACCCTGCAGCTCAAACAGAACAAATCCAATGTCTCTTCTGGATTGAACTTGAGGAGATCTGTCACGTCCCTCCTAAGCTTGTTCTCTTCTTTTAGGCTCAACATTGCCAATATATTGAACTTTTCTTCATGTGATATGGTTTTAGGCTCCCTCTTCTCCTGATTTTTCTCATTTGAGAAAATGATCGTTTATAGTCTCCCAAATATGCCACAATCTTGAATGAAAACAATTATGCTAGCAACTGCAGGACACATCCTATTGCCCTGCTAAAGCCTTACTTCAAATGTCATCACCTCTTCCAAGAGCCTTGCCTAACTACACCATCTAAAATCGCCCCCCACACCCATCGTGCTCCATTCCCTTATCCTCCTTGGTCATGGCACTTACACATTATACAGTATCTGTGTGATTGTTTGCTTGCTTATGGTCTGTCTGCCTCACTAGAATTAAACTCCATTCAGGCGGACCTTGGCATACTCACTGATATATCCCTACTACCCATAACAGTGCCTGACATAAAGGAGGTGCTCCATAAATACTAGTCAAATGAATGAAAGAACAAATGAATGACCAGGCGGATTCAACGACACACAGTGAGCTTCTTCTCATAGAATTTTAAAGCCTCTTTTAAAAATCCAAAAACTGGGGAGCCTGGGTGGCTTAGTCGGTTGAGCGTCCGACTTTCGCTTAGGTCATGATCTCGCGGTTCGTGGGTTCGAGCCCCGCGTCGGGCTCTGTGCTGGCTGCCGGCTCAGAGCCTGGAGCCTGTTTCAGTCTGTGACACCCTCTCTCTCTGAACCTCCCCTGCTCACACTGTCTCTCTCTCTACTAGAAATAAATAAAACATTAAAAAAAAAAAAAACCAAAAACTTCCTGTTGAACCATGTCTTTTAAATTCTGTATTTGTTCTCTTTAAGCTCTTCCAGTTTTGAGGAACTTCCATTCACGTTACCTCAACAGATAGAGATTTTACTGTAAACACGCATGTGCTTAGGAACGAAGACATAGCTAATAATCTGGCCACAAAAAGAGAAGAAACTCTGCAGAGCTAGATCTCACAACAGAAAACCAAGAACAGAAAAGTATATAGAATCCAAGACAGTGCTAGCTAAGGTCTACAACAGCATGAGTTTGTGTGCCTTGTTTCTAGCACCGTATCATTAGCCTGTCTCCTACTTTCTTCCTGTCTGCCTCCCTCTCTCTGTGTGTTCATTCCCTACCTTTACTCTGTATCCTTCTATTTTCCTGCAACTTCAACCTGCCCCTCCTCTGCCTTCATGTTCCTGACGCTACCCTCCTTCCCCTCTCACCACCTCCCCCATCAGCTTTCACTCTCACCCCCTCGATCTTCCCCTTTCCCGATCCAGATGCCTGGAAGCAGGATTCTGTTGGCCTGTGGATTTGGGTTGTTGGTAGGTTGGCTAGTTTTGGTGTTGGCTTGGTTACTGGATTTGGAGATTGTGTGCTTTCATTTGGGAGTACCAGTCTACACCACAGGTTACTGATCAGCCTATGAAGTTTGCTTCACTGGCTCTGGTGTCCCCCCCGCCCCCCCGCCCCCCACCTCAGGTCCCAGTCAGTTGTACAAAAGGGGATCTCTCAAAACATCCTTTTCTTCATGGACTATGGTGGAGCCATTTCATTTCCCTTAGAAGGGGCTGTGAGAATAGTGATCACCATGATAGACATGCCATCTCCATTCTTCAACTTGCCTGCTGGAACCCACCATCTTCTAACACACATGTCCTGGTATAGCAAAACAACGCTTCTTTTGGCTCCCTAAAGACTGTCACTCTTGTCAGGCAAGAGAAGGGGGGTGGGGGTTGCAGTATGAACATGAAAGAAGCATTCTAGATATTGGGCATACCCTTCTTGAACTTGACCCAGATAGTCCATAGAAATACCATGGTGTCAGTCTTTGACAATCAGTGCCTTAACCCTGTCTATTAATACAATTTGGCTGGTAGCACAATTTGCTCATGAATATGATCAGGTCCTGCACGTAATTTGCACAAGGTGTTGGGAGAAATCCCGTCTTGCACCAAGTTACATGATAGTCTTGTATATTTCCTTCTATACCTTGAGCAGGACAATCTGGCCTGGCATTTGTGCCCCTCTCAGTGTACGTTACCCACATCACCATGAGAAGTAACCACTGAGTTTAAGTTCAAAGGGCACAGATTCTGAGACTCAAGAGACCATAGGCAAGGGATTAGCTCATTAGCCTATGTGCAGCATATATCATTGCATAGTACCATTTTATTCCCCATTTGGAGAGGAATCTTTTACTGCCATTCATCTAGCAACTAAGGAAATACTAACCTCAAATTCTCCATGCTATATTACAAGGGTCTGTCTTAGGTAATTTCTGTTATAATTAGATTCTTTTGTTTGCACTTTCACTTTATTTAATTTCTTCTTGTTGTATTAGGCCTGCTCTCAAGGCTGTCAAGATCTTTTTTAGATCCCGATTCCTAAATATCTTTTAAATTGATTTTCTTCACTTCCTCTGCTATTAATTTAGTTCAATTCTTCAGCATCTCTCCCCTTAGCTTTTGTAGTAACATCACAACTAATCTTTCTGACTTGCATCTCTTCCACAATGAACACATCTTTCTCCCAACCTCCAAAAAAAAAAAAACGGTTGTTCTAAAAATGCCAATTTGATTATACCTTTTATGTCCTGCCATTTACTCTCTGACATCTCCCTAAATGCACCTCACTTTCTTGTGTCTTCATGTGTCTACCTTTCCCTCTGATGAGGACATTCTCCTCTTTTGTCAAGGATCGTCTCCTCTGTAAAATCTCCCAGATCACTCCCTTTCCTCCGACAAAGATGCTAAACTCTATGTTAGTTCTGTATCTTGCATAGCCTTTTGTTATCCATATATCCTGGCATATTATAATAACTTTTATATTTCTCATTTATTGATCAGTCTCTCCTACCAGTCTCCAAGTTCCTTCAAGATAGAAACTGTCCTGAAAGCATATTTTAGTTCTTTGCTTAGTGTTTGTTCAGCAATTGTTTACCCGATTGAACATGAACTTGTGCAGTGTAGAACCAAGTCCCAAACGTCTGGCTGTTGTGATGGTAAATCCTCTGGTGTGTTCCTCTCCCCTTCCTCTGACACCCAAAAGCCGTGGGCGTAAAGTGTAATCCTTTACCCATTTCCCATTTAGTTATTTCTGTTTTTCATTCTTCATTTCCTGATTTATCCTTTGCTACTTTATACTCAACCAGAAAACCAGTGGCTAGTTCACCTTTGGGTAATTACAAACTAAATGTCTTTGGCCAGGGAGGAACAGTTTCTAATTAGGACCCTCTTTTCTCCACGCAATGAAGTTTCAGGACACAAGCTTGTGCAATTCTGGTTCTGAGCCTTCCCAGGCTCTCCAGATTCTTTGTGTGTAAAATATATGGAAAGGAATAAGGAGGAAGAAGAGGGTTCCTGATACCATCTTCCATGTTCATTTCATTCCCTTCTTCAAGCTACCTCCTCATTCCTCAAGGTGCCAGGAAGCTTCCCAGGTGCCATTACCTTGAGCAGCAATTCCTTGGGAAAGTATTTTGGTGCGATGTTTTTTCCTTGCTGGTCGAATGGGCAGGGAAGTGGATTGTTGGTCAGAATCAGTAAAGTCTTGTCCTGATCATACTCTATTACTTTTAACATGAAGCTTTTGATTTTCCTGTCTCGAGTCAGGAATTTCTGCAGGGCAGTGGGCTTCAAAGGCTCATAGTACTGGGCCTGAGCAACACAGAGGTTTCCAGAAAGACAAAGGGATTAGATCAAGAGAAGATTAATGAATCGATTGCCTGGTTTTCTGCCTCTGTAGGGAAGGGACAGAGGGTGCACAGTGGCTGAACAAATCTGCTCTGAAATTTGTTTTACAGAAAATGGCTGATGCTCTCTGTCCCTCTCTACCCTCAGAACATTCCCCACAAATAGACTAAGGGGCGAGGAAATGAGATGGAAAGGTTCCCACATAAAAGAAGCAAAATGACTTAGTTCTTCTGAAAAAGTGTAACATCGTGCCCAACACCATGAGGCAAAAAGAAACTTCCATGTTAAACCCAAATGACCTTCTCTACAAGTCTGTTTGAGGCAAAGGGAGAGATTGCCGGACACCAAAGCTCCTTCCTTGTTCCGGGAGACCAACACAGCCCCTCTCTACATCTTCCCACTTACCAAGGGTTCTCCACAGGCACAACCACATTAACATGCACAATAAGCATGACCTTGTGGGGGAAAAGCAGTCACAAAAGACTGCGTGTCATTTAAGATGTGGTGGGGGAAGGGACAGTCCCACTAAATTTGCTTTTCCATCCCCAGGAGGGAGGCAGAGGATTGGCGAGGGAGAGAACAGAATACCTCCCATTAGAAATAGGTCTTCTCAGGGCACCCGGGTGGCTTAGTTGGTTAAGCGTCTGACTTTCACCCAGGTCATGATCTCGCGGTTCGTGGGTTCGAGCCCCGCGTCGGGCTCTGTGCTGACTGCCAGCTCAGAGCCTGGAGCCTGTTTCAGTCTGTGACTCCCTCTCTCTCTGACCCTCCCCTGCTCGTGCTGTCTCTCTCTCTCTCTCTCTCTCTCCTAGAAATAAATAAAACATTAAAAAAAAATAGGTCTTCTCAACTTAAAAATAAATCAGCTGCAGCCAACACCTTCTTCCCATTCCCTCCCTTGTCCCTCACTATCACCATACCCGGCACTGCCACTGGCCTGGTGTCCTACGACAGCCCTGCTTTCCTGTCCTAGGAATCTGCGCGGTCACAGAAGCTGGCGGCCCCAGGAGGCATTTGGGATACTCTAGCAGTGGGCCCTGCTGCTGAACCCTTAAGGATCTTGGCGGGGATGAGTGCTTTTTCAACCTACCAAATTTGGATGGACTGTGTATTGCCGAAGATTCTTCAGAACAAATTTTGAATGCCCGACTGCATCAAAAATCTAGAGACAATAATTGAAATCAGTGGTTTCGAGTTGCACCTATCCTAAACAACATTCCATTCCTTACTTCACCTTAGGTTGACTCAAAACCGGTCTCTAATTTAAATTAAGTGAGAAGAACAAAGTACTCCAAGTTTTGTACCCTGGGACTCTGGGGTGCGAGGCACAAGCAAGGAGAGCTAGGTTCAGAGGCATCCTGCCAGGGAAGTTTCTACGTGGAAAATGTGGACCTGCTTTATGAATGTCAGATGAAGCTGTGAAGAGGGAAGTAGGTAAAGGGCAGCATCAAAGTTCAGATGGGGACCAGTCACTCCAAAGGATCATACCTCTTCCTTCTGCCTTTTCCATTTCTACAGGAGTGAAACTCAATGTGGATGACACTCTCTCAGGGAGAAAAGCAAGTTATAAAAAGGCAATAACTGAAGAGTTGTAGTGCAAGGGAGCCCTGGGGATCACTGCCTTCGAGCTGGAAGCAGGCATATAGAGGAAGAGAGAAATAACGGTGCATTTTGCTTTTTTGAATATTTCTACAGCACATGATTCTTCCAGAAGTGTTGGCAAAAAATAACTGAATGTTGGTAATACTTCTGTCCACTTCTTTGCATTTTTCTGCCGGTGGACGTGCTGGTGATTGGAAGACTACTGGAGTGTTGTGTCTGGTGGACGTGCTGGTGATGAGCAGACTGGTGGAGTGCCATGTATGGCTGTACATTTGCCGGGCCTGCTGCATCGCCTTTGCTGACCCTGGTGTTACTGCCTAGCCTCTAGCTCAGCCCTAACTTATCCGAAGATGAGTCAAAAGGATGAGGACAGAAGGAAATAAAAGCTGAGTTACCTCCTTTGGGCTTGGCATAATCAGAAATCAGAAAAAGAGGAGTCACAATCCTGTATTTGGATCAACATTTCCAAGGACTGCCATGCCCGCGAGGAGGTGATATGGTAAGATGAGGCGCAGAGGAAACAGAACGTGCACTGAGAGGTGAGGAAAGCATGAACGTGAATGGGGAAAGAGGGTAGGTGTAAGGATGGGACAGAACTGTGCAACGGGGAAGGTATTATGCCCCTAGAGGAAAATGCCAGAAGCTGGCAATGCCCAGGGGTTGGGGAGGGCTGTGGGATAGAAGGAAGACTATCAGAGCCATCCCATACATTCCATTAGGAACAATGAGAAGAAATAAATCCAAAGATGTAATGATTTAATTTTTGGAGAACTGAAATTCCTTTGTTCAAAACAAGGATACCTTAGGAACAATCCACTTTGGGAACAATCCATTTCACAGAAATGATATATATATTTAGAATCATAGAGATCTCAGGAAAATTTGAGAGAAAGATGTGAAGACTTTTGTAGGTTTTTAAAAATTAACTTTAGGGGAGAAAATCTCTAAAGAAAATGTTTTTACTCTTGAATTTTTCTGAGATATTGCATCTCAGTTCCAAAGGAGTCTACAGCAGTTGACTAAACCCATGGGAGTGTCCAAAGTGGAATATGTTTTTAGTTTTATGTTGAATTACACTATCGTGGCTGGTAAAATAAAAGTTGGCCTGGAAAGTTCACTTGAACATGAAAAACCTGGGGAGGCAACCAAACTACCCAGTGGAGTTTTGCTGCAAGAGGTGGCCATAAAGCCTAGCTAAGTAGGGTTTCTAAGATAGGTTTATGGTCCCTGGCTTCTAGCCCTGATTTGTCACTGATATGTCCCTGCCTCTTTTCTATGTCTCTGTGTCCCTTTCATAAAATTAGGGTAAATTAACCTTGCTCTCTATACAAATATTGACCCCTTCTTGCTTTTCAACAGGAAGTTTGTGAACCCAACTTCTAAAGTACTCAGAGTAACTCCAAAGAAAGACTACACATAAACATTTACTAAGGCCCTTCTTACCTCATCATTATCAATCCCTGTTCCTTTCTCAAGTTTAACTGAGCTGGTTCTTGGAGCCATTGATATACCACGGTGAAACCTGAAAAAGAAGTAGAATAGCTGATTATATTTTCTTACTCAGACACCTGGTCCTTGGCATATTTACAAACTCCCTCAACAAAGTTTGCGAGCCTGACTTAGAAGAGCCCAATTTGGGTGGTCACTAATTAAATACACACGTACAGTAAAGAAATAGGATTTGTTATTATCCAACCTGCATGCTGGGGGGGAAAAGCAAAACTTCAGTTCAAAGAGCTCAGCAACGGGGACCTCTTGGAGATATGATACCTGATAAGTTGAATTCTTCAATAATAGGGGTTTTAGATAGCTTAAGGGAGTGCTCTTGTAGATTGCTTCAGGACATTCTTTTGGGCACCTGGACATTTATAATATCCGTAAAGATGCCCTACTGTTTTGAATACCTACCTGCCTACTCTTCTCCACAGGGAAATGGCTCTACCTTTGCCAATAATTAACTAATGATTCCATGGAAAGGGACATTATTAGTGGAACTTCACAACTAAATTTCTAATTCTTAATGACTATACTTGGATTACTGCTCCCTCTTATACCTAACCATATCCAAGTTTCTCTATCTAGAACTAAGGTGGTAAAAATCATGAGTGGCAAATATTCTCATACTCGTTCTTTCTCTTACTTTCTGATCCCCTACCCAGATACCAGTTCGTTTTGGAGAAAATGGGGAGGGAGGCAGAAGTTGCAATATTTAATAATAAAGTGTTTCAGATTCCATGACTAATTCTACTAAACCCATTTACTGCCTGAACACAGGGAAAGATGCTCATCAATAAGATTGGGTTAATGCTTAAAATAAATGGCCTGCTTCCTCCTTGAAGAGTGTTCCTATTTGGATATAAACTAGCTTTCATTAAGTAGTAGCCTGGCACTGCCTGAAGTAGACCTCTCTCCTCTAAAAATGAGGGTGGCCATGTAAGGACCAAGCTAAGAAAAATAGAAATAGCCAAGCTATGTAGTTGGCAGGTCAACTGCTATAGGATGGTACAAAGCATCCCAAATCCAGGATCAAGTCCCATCCAAGCATAGCTCACTTCCACCTGTTGCTGGCTACCAACTTCCTTAACTCAGGCCAGAGGTCTTAAAAATAGTTTCAAGGGGAGCAGATGACACATTGTGGACAGACCAAAATAAATTCATCTCCACTTGACATCTTAAAGGTGGTACCATTTTTATGTGCCCTACTACCTTAAGTCATCTAATAATAATATACAGTAATCTTCATTTTCACACTTTTAAAAATGATTCTTTATTATCTCAAAGGCAGCACAGGATCCCAGATACTATTCTTTAAGGCCAATTTAAGGCATAGAGCTGTGGGGGAAATTCTCCTTCAGCCCAGCACTGTCCACCAAGGACAGTCTGGTGCTTTACTTTTAACAACTCTATTCTCATTGCTGCATGAAACACAGACTAAGATCTGGTTTTTGATCTGAGGACACCCAATTAAAATATTTTAATGCTTGTTTATTTATTTTGAGAGAGAGAGGGAGAGAGCAGGGGAGGGACAGAGAGAGATGTAGACAGAAATTCCCAAGCAGACTCTGCGCTTTCAGTGCAGAGCCTGACGTAGGGCTTGATCTCACAAACCATGAGGTCATGACCTGAGCCTAAATCAAGAGTTGGATGCTGAACCAACTGACCCACCCAGGTACACCTAAAACATTTTTTAGTGAGGCTACTCTGTGACTGTTCAAAGCGATAAGGACTACAACCAATGTTTGCATAAAATGGTATGTATTTATAAACTAGTTGGACGAACAAAAGTACACACTTGGTTTGTTTCTTTTGGCCCATTGCTGTTCACTGCTAAGTGGGTCAATCCAAGGCAAGTATTCACTCAGAGGCCAAATTCAGGCCTCCAAAGAGTCCAGGTTCTGTGGGGGCTCAATTCAATCCATTCTTTCCTTAGCACACACCATGTGGTCCTGTTCAGAAACAAGAGAAGACCAGTAGGTGCTGTTGTGAATGCAGAAAATGCACAAGACATGATGACATTTGTCCTCACGAACTTAGGTGGTAAATGGTGGAGTGGAAGGGGCAGGGGGAGACAAAGTGACTGTTACATGTGAAATAGTAAGGACAAATACCTGCTAGTATATTAGGTAAGTGATTTCATTTCTCAGGGCCTTGATTTCCTCATTTGTAAAAAATGGAGAGAGTTAACCAAATGATTTAAAGGTGATATTCTAATTCCTTTTGACAGCGCTAAGATTTTCCTACGTAAAGACCTGAAATAAAATTCATTCATGGGTCAGTCGTGGGAGAAAGTTGGAGAGCAGCCATGCTTTAATTTACATCCCCTTTCAATACAACCACACTCCCATAAGTTAGGTCTATAAAACTGGGCAAAGTGTGTGTATATGTTGGTGTGGGGAGGGGGTGGCAGGAAGTCTAAACGCTGATGGTGTGCAAGCCACCATTTAGAGAGGAGAGGTCAGCAAGGCCCATGGGGATGCTTCCTAAAGGATGTAGAGCTTGAGCTGGGCCTTGTAAGATGGTGCATGAAGTTGCATAACTGGAAGATATTTGTTGTTTAAGTAGCAAGACCTAAAAGTGGATAGGTGGGAGGGATCAAATCATGGGGGTCTTGGCAATGAAGGAGGAACTTTGATAAGGCCTTTCAGCCCAAGCTCCTATAGAGCCTGTGGGTTTGGAGGAAAGTGTTAGTGTCTGTGTTAGTGTTGATAGTGTCAATAAGTGATTGTTTAAGGTTTATATCTAGTTTGATTGTCTAGACATAAACCCTAAAGACAATTGTCTAGAGTTTATGACTAGACTGAGCTAAACTCTGAAATTTTCCTCAAGGGTAATAGACTAATGAGCTTTTCACCCTTTTCTCACCCTTTAATTTACCGGAATCATGAGTCCAGTTCATGTGGATACTGAAACTAAAATAAATAGAAGCCACCAAACTGGGAGGTACAAATCTTTGACTGTCTTTCTGTAACCCAGGGTGGAAAAAAACAAAATCACACAAACACAAAAACAACACCCGGACTAAGAATGGAAAGATCTGAAGTACAATACCTTGAAGGACATCAGGAAACCTTAGTTCAATGAGGAAGGAGAGAGTCCTTGGCAATGAAAACTTCCATTTTGAAAGCATCTTATTCTTTTCTTGATTCTGGAGGAGACACAGGAATTTGTGATGAACAGGCAATCTAGAATGCTTGGGTGTTCTATGTTGGAGTGAGCACAGAGACATCGACAAAATCTACTCCAATCTGCTCCAATTTGTTTTTCCCACATATGACTTCCCTTATACACACAGTGACCTTGTCACCATATCCTAACTTCTACCTTATTTTTTTAATGTTTATTTTGAGAGAGAGAGAAAGAAAGGGAGAACATGGGAGGGGCAGAGAGAGAGGGAGAGAGAGAACCCCAAGCAAGCTCTGTGCTTTCAACACAGAGCCCAATGGAGGACTCAATCCCACAAACTGTGAGATCATGACCTGAGATAAAATCTAGAGTCTGACACTTAACTGACTGAGCCACCCAGGCGCCCCAATCAACCTCTACTTTTGCAAATGTTTTCACCCTATTTCTCAAATAGTGACCTTTTTATCTTATTCCCCATACTTAAAACACTCCCCACATCTTCAAACCATTTGGATCTTCTTCTTTCTTTATGTTACTACTGAGGTCTTTCCTCTTCAGAGAAGACTTCCCAGATCAATCCAATCCCAAACTCTAGCCTGCAGGCGCTGCTTTTTGTGCATGCAATTATATAGTGTCTTGTAGTTTTATCTTTACTTTTCTTCTGTGCAGGTACTGTTTGCCTCCTAGGCAGTAAGCTCCCTGAACGTATGTGAATTTTATGTATATTTGTTCCCCCCACATCCCCCACTACCACCGTGTTTTGTATACTGGGCATTCAAAATCAACATTTATTTCCATATGTTTACTGACAATTTATGACATGTTAAGCACCATCCTAGGCAATGAGAACCAAACATAAATCCTAGTCCCTGACCTCAAGGAGCTCACAGTTTAGCCAGGAGGAGAGACAAAGAAAGAGCTCAATTTAACAGATTGCAATGTGTATATCAGAGATCTGTTCAGGATGCTGTTGAATCAAAGAGGAAGAACACTAAACCCTGGGAGACATTTGGAACTAACACTTAAACTGATCCTGGAAAGGTGAGTACAAATAGCTTATGCCTGGAACCTAAGATTTAACAGAAAAGCAGCACAAGATAAGACTAGAAAGGAAGCCAGGGTTCAAATCCTAGAGTGTAGTCCCCGGTAGAAGCTTGTAGGTTACTCTATGAGAAACAAAGAGCTATCGAGGGATTATAAGTTGGGAGATACATTAAATAATACATATTTTAGAAATATGAAAATGGTGGCAGTGTGACCTATGTATTGGAAGGGGACAGAGGCCTTTGAGAAGGCTATGGTACTAAGGAAGCAGTGAGAAATTAAAAGGGTCACAAATTTGTGCTACTCTCCTCTGTCTCCCAGCCCTGGATGACCTATTCAAAGATGGCCAATCATATTCTCTTGACCAGAGATTTTAGAGTTTGATAAAGACACAGAGAGATGAGAGATGATTGTAGCTGAATTGTCGTGTGCAGTGTCCCAGGCAGAAGGGCTAAGCCCCACATACTGAGGACCCCAGAGCCGCTGCAGATCTAGCCCTCCTTGAAGCATGGTTATTCAGTTTTCCCTTCAACCTGGGAGCCTTCCCAATAGCTTTTCATATACTACCTTCCTCTCCCCCCCCCCACCTTCTTTTTTCCCCTGAAACTAGCCAGAGTTTATTTCTGTTGTTTGCAATCAAAACAAAACAAAAACAACCACCTAAACTGATGGAGGCTCTAAAACTGGTGAGCAGCAGTGAAGAGGGATAAATGAAGGATCTTTGAAAGATGTTAGGAAGGTAGAATCAATAGCGCTTGTTAACCAATTGGATCCACAGGCTGATGGATATAGTCACATGGTTAGCTTGGTTACTTGAGTGGATACAGGTGCAAGGTACTAAGAAAATAAGGAAGATAGGGTGAATTTGGAGGATAAAATGATGATTTTTGGTTTTGGTTGGTTAAATAGGAGGTGCAGGCAGGGACTTTGTCTCATAAATGGTTTAAAATAGGCTCTGGAGCAAGAGAGAGAGAGAGAGAGGGGGGGGGGTTTGGGATAGAGTTACCCATTTGGGAGCCAGCCTCAAGTATATGTGCCAGTGAAAGCCACTGGAGTAGATGCGATCAAGCAGGAGAAATGACGAAGTGAAGACCCAAAGGCACAAGACAGAGCCCCGGGCGATACAAACACCAAACAAAGAGCGTCCTCAGCAGATGTATAGAGAACACTGAAAAGGAGGGGCCAGAGGTTGGAGGATAACCAGGAACAGAAATCTTGGAAAGAGAGGACACCATGAAAAAAGGAGAGCCTGTACCTTACCCCAGCATTGAAATTGCAACTTTTGAAGGTGATGCAGAAAGCGATTTTTAAAGCTTACAAAAGTTGTCAAAGCTTAATAAACGATCCAGTGCTACTGACTGTAAGGGGGATACATCTAGACTGAAAGTACCTACTAAGCTTGAGTTCGTGGCAGAGCCAGGATTTGCTTGAGCAAAGGGAGACGAAAGAAGACAATGTGAGTGTGTCACATGTTCTCCACTCATGACCTTCTGTTTCAGACGCAGGGGCTCTATCAACCAAAACTTAGGTCAATTGTCCCTTTTTACTGCTTCTTGGGTGTCGACCTATGATGGGACCTGAGAGTGGGTCCCTCATCCCTTCATCTCCATAGCTTTTCACATCCAGATGGAGGCCTCACAGACCAGGGAACATCTGGGTATTGAGGATGGCGTACTGGGGTGGCACAGGGCATCCTGGGAGATGGGACCTGAGGAGCAATGAGCAGTGAGTGATGGCACAAGGCTGGAAGAACTCTTTGTGGAACCTTTTTCTTGCTCTCCTCCTATTTCGAACTGCTTATAAAATAGAAACATCTACCCCCTTGAAAGTAAAAGTAGCGGCAGATAGTGCTGAGTAAGGGGAACTTATCTCATTCTTGGCTCTTCCTTTCATAAACAGCCTGCCGGCAACATGTGGTAAATGATCTGGGGAGGCTTTTCCTTGTCAGGAGGCACTTACAGTTTATCAGTGACTAGATATGTCTTTTTAGTTCAGAGGGAGGTGTTACGAAGCCAAATTTCTATGTAGACTAGCTTCTAGCAAACAGACCAACAAACAAAAAGCATGAAAGTTTGAACTCATCAGATTCCTGCCTGTTTTCATTAACTGCTTCAGGATGTGTAGGAAGAGATATTTGGTACCTCAACTGTTTCAACACCCTGTGGCTGCAATAAACGCCATAGCTGTAGCCTTAGTGTCCTACATTGGTACAGATACCCGAGAACCAAGAAATAGGGGGTTCAGAAAGTTATCTCCTTAGCAAAGCAAAAATGAAAGCCTGTGAGAAACTGGAGACTAGGCAGGGAGTTTTGCCTGGCAACCTGTCTCCCATCCGTGGGCAGAGCGGGACTGGGATTTATAAATTCATTCATCCCTGCTTTGGCCAACACCAAATCTGAACAGAACTAGCATTATTCAGAGATGAATGAATGGAAAATGATTTTCAGAGCTAACGAATTTTATGAGGAGGAGAATGTAGCAGCAGTAATAGCCACACTGGCTCAAATAGGGAGCTAAGAAAGACTGCCAAAAATGGAGAAATGTAAAGAAGAGGAGGAAATTGGGAATCTGGAAAATACAAGGCCATGAAATTTGTTTGTAGATCTATTAAAAACATGGGGATGTCTATACTACCCAAAGCAAGCTACAGATTTAATGCAATCCCTATCAAAATACCAACAGCATTTTTTTTTAACAGAACTGGAAAAAATAAAAAAATTTGCATGGAACCACAAAAGACCCCAAATAGCCAAAACAGTGTTGAAAAAGAAAAACAAAGGGGTGTCTGGGTGGCTCAGTTGGCTGAGTGTCTGACTCTTGATTTTAGCTCAGTCATGATCCCAGGGTAGTGGGATCTAGACCTGTGTTGGGCTCCACACTCAGCATGTAGCCTGCTTAAGGTTCTCTCTCTCTTTCTCTCTCCCTCTGCCCCTCTCCCCCACTTATGTGCACCCTCTCTCTCTCTATAAAAGAAAAAGAAAAAGAAAACTGGAGGGATCACAATTCCAGATTTCCAGATACTACAAAGCTGTAGCAATCTAAATAGTGTGGTACTGGCACAAAAATAGACACATAGACTAATAGAACACGATAGACAGCGAGAAACAAACCCACGATCATATGGTCGATTACTCTTCTACAAAGCAGGTAAGAATTGTCTTTTTAATAACTGGTGCTGGAAAAACCAGACAGCTACATGCAAAAGGATGAACCTGGACCACTTTCTTACACCACACACAAAAATAAACTCAACATGGACTAAAAACCTAAATCTGAGACCTAAAAGCTTAAAAATCCTAGGAAAGAGCACAAGCAGTAATTTCTCTGACATCAGTCACAACAACATTTTTCTAGATATGTCTCCTGAGGCAAGGGAAATAAAAGCAAAAATAAACTATTGGGACTACATCAAAATAAAAGGCTTCTGCACGGCAAAGGAAACAGTCAAGAAAACTAAAAGACAACCTCCTAAATGGGAGAAAATATTTGCAAATGACATACCCAATAAAGAGTTACTATCCAAAATACATGAAGAACTTCTAAAACTCAACACTCAAAAAACAAATAATCTAATTTAAAAATGGGCAGAAGACATTTCTCCAAAGAAGACATCCAGATGGCCAACAGACACATGAAAAGATGCTCAAAACCACTCATCACCAGGGAAATGCAAGTCAAAACTACAATAAGATATCACTTCACACCTGTCAGAATGGCTAAAATCAAAAACATAAGAAACAGTGTTGGCGAGGATACGGAGAAAAAGGAACGCTTGTGCACTGTTGATGGGAATGCAAACTGCTCCAGGTACTGCGGAAACCAGTATGGAATTTCCTCAAAAAATTAAAAACAAAAACGAATGTTACGCTATATATTAACTAACTATAAAAGAAAACATTCCTCAACCTGTTTATTTATTTTTGAAGTTTATTTATTTATTTTGAGAGGGACAGAAACAGCTTGAAGTAGGGGAGGGGCAGAGAGAGAGGGAGAGAGAGAGAATCCCAAGCAGGCTCTGCACTGTCAGTGCAGAGCTCAATGCAGGGCTCAAACCCACAAAGCCATGAGATCATGATCTGAGCCAAAACCAAGAGCTGGACATTTAACAGATTGAGCCACCGAGGCACCCCTCCTCAATCTGTTTCATTATAATTACAAAAATCTGTCTTTTATGCTATCACTTTCCTATTTTTAATAAATTGCACTTTAGATCTTAACTATTACATGAAATGCTAAAGTTTACTTTTTTTTAATGTTTTATTTATTTCTGAGAGAAAGACAGCATAAGCAGGGGAGGATCAGAGAGAGAGGGAGACACAGAATCTGAAACAGGCTCCAGGCTCTGAGCTGGCTGTCAGCACAGAGGCCGACGAGGGGCTCGAACCCACTAACCGTGAGATCACAACCGAGCCGAAGTCAGACACTTAACCAACTGAGCCACCCAGGCATCCCTTAAAGTTTAAACAACATATATTGTACTTAAAATAAAATAAGAAATTAAAAATACAACTACCCTATGACTCAGCAATTACACTACTGGGTATTTACCCAAAGAGTACCAAACTCATTCCAAGGATGTATGTAGCTCTATGTTTATTGCAGCATTATTGACAATAGCCAAATTATGGGAGCAACCCAAGTGCCCATCAGCTGATGAAGAGATATAGATGAGGTGGTATATACACAAAGAGGTGGAATATTACTCAGCCATTAAAAAATGAAATCTTGCCATTTGCAACAACATGGATTAAGCTACAGAACTAATGCTAAGTGAAATATGTCAGTCAGAGAAAGACAAATGCTATATGATTTCACTCATATTTGGAATTAAAGAAATGAAAGAAATGAACAAAGTGGGGGGGGGGGAAGACAGACAAACCAAGAAACAAACTCTTAACTATAAAGAACAAACTGATGGTTACCAGAGGGGAGGTAGGTGGGGGGAATGGGTGGAAAAGGTGAGCGGGATTAAGAGTACATTTATATGATGAGCACGGAATAATGTACAGAATTGGTGAATCACTATAGTGTATACCTGAAACTCATATAACACTATATGTTAACTATACTGGAATTTATAACTCCAAAAAATATATAAGGGATATCTACTCACAAGAGAGAGTGGAAACTGTCTCCCTGTGCAAAACTTTAATTCAGATTAGCTCTAGAGCGTCAGGGATACGAGGAACAAAGAAGAAACAAAAAGGGGGGAAACTGAGAGTTTGAAATAGACAAGATGCACAGTAAGGGATAGAAAGTCGTTTCAGGAAAAACCTTGTGACCAGAGATGCCCACCATGGCAAATCTCTAAGCGTTTCAAGGATGGGTGGAATGATCTATGAAGGAGCAGAGGATGTGCTGTCCCACTGAGGACACCTCCTCAACCTCGCTGACACATTTTATTCTCTTTTCTCCCTAGAGCCTTTCTCTTGATCTAGCTTAATGGAGCCAGAGAACAAGGTTGCAGATTCTTAGCTTTTACGTCTAAGCATCAAAGACTCAGCTGAAAGACAAAATGATTTAGGAAGCAGATGTGATCAATTTGGGTGCCTCTCTTCAAGAAAGAATATTTGTTAATGTTACAGAATCCTACCCCAATATAGGAGACATATTGTCACAACTGAGACACAAAGGAGCATTATAAGTGAGTCCACCCACAAAGGTAGACTCTAGGCAACTAGCACTAAGGTATAGGCATCTCTGTGAGACTGACACAGAGAGGAGGCTGACTCTTATTCTCTTACTTTTAAATTTTACATGTTTCAGGACACCTGGGTGTCTCAGTCAGTTAAGCGTCCGACTTCGGCTCTGGTCATGATCTCACGGTTCGTGGGTTCGAGCCCTGTGTCAGGCTCTGTGCTAACAGCTAGCTCAGAGACTGGAGGCTGTCTTTGGATTCTGTATCTCCCTCTCTCTCTGACCCTCCCCTGCTCACGCTGTCTCTCTCTGACTCTCAAAAATAAATAAAAAACATTTAAAAAATTAAAAATTTTTTTTACTTGGTTCAGGGAGCCCGGGTGGCTCAGTCAGTTAAGCATTTGACTTCGGCTCAGGTCATGATCTCATGGTTTGAAACACCCAGGCACCCCCTCTCAGAAAGAATTCTAAGTGATCTTTGTCAGGCTGTTAGGAAGCATCCATAACTTATGGCCTCACTATGCCATTTCTCTGGGTTTGCGAGCTAGGCCTGCTTTCACTATGTCATCACAAACCCGTGGTTAATCCCAGAGAGAGTGTAACAGATACACAGGAGAAGAAGAGAGAAAGAAGCAAATGTATTTCTGTAGATAGACCTTTTTTAGTGTAAAAAAAAAGATCACAGAATTTTCCTGCTCAATAACTTCCTATTACACTTAGAATATAATCCAAACTTCTGGCCATATTCTACAAGACTCTGTGATTTTACCTGCCCTTCCCAAGCTTCATCTCCTGCTAGTCTCCCCATCGTGTTAGCAAGTCTTGCCATCTGGACTTATTGCTGTTCTTTGAACATGTTAAGTCATTCCTTTTCGGGGCTCTTGCTAATTCTATTCTCTGGAACACTTTTCACCAAGAACTTGCTATGGCTTCCTTCCTCACTTTGTTCATTTTTCTAATCAAATGTTACTTTATAAGAGAGACCTTCCGTAGCCACCCCGAATAGACACTCGCTCCCAGTCATATGCTATCTCTCTATTATTCTTCAAACTCCTTATGTTTACCTGAATATATACATTTGTTCGTTTATGATCTATCTCTCTCATGAGAATGTATGCTCCAATGTGGTAAGGATTTTGCATGCTTGGTTCACTACTGTGTCTCTGGTGCCCGGAACAACAGTACTTGGTACACAGTAGACCCCAGCAAATATTTGTTGACTGTAAAAGTAATGGACTCAACGGAAAAATTCCACATAGACTATGTGAAATTTGGGGGGTTGATTTATAGGCATTGCTGATGGTACAGCCATCTCAAAATTTCTTCCTCTTTATCTTGTTTTGAAGAAGAAATACTAGGTGCAAGGAAATATCAGGGTGGAACCTGAACCAAGGGATTTGGTTCAGGCAAAGGCATAGGCATAGCCACAGCCTTTTTGAGAGATTTCCTTATCTACTGATACTCTGCTCTGTGTGCTCAATGTGGCCCTGATATATCCATTAGTTATGACCCAGTCGCACTATGAGTACCACGGTGGTATAGCAATGACTAGATAAGAGGAAGTGGCTTCTGCTTACAAGGAGAAACAATACCATCTCAAAGGCTGAACATTCACTACAGGAGCCTGCCTCTGGTTATGTTTCCACTTTGGAGTCAGGCTGGCCCAGAAACAATGGGAGGGTCCTGCTCAACAGGTAGGGCCAACCTATTGGGTGTTTCAAATGAAGAGAGAATTATGACTTGATAATGTGAACTTTAGAAATGACAGAAGGCAACCTAGGGACACATCGGCAGATGAATGAAGAAAGATTGACACTCAGAGGAGGAGAGATCTGAAATGTCAAAACTAGCCTTCTATTAAAGAGAAGACAAATGTTTCTTCGATTTTACAGCTAGACCCAACTGCTTTTTACATTTGGGGACTAGGCTAGGAAAGGGTTGGGAGATATTATTGATGATTGTAGATCTGGGAAAATGACTGCGTCCCAGAGAGAGTCAACGTGAAAGGAAAGAAATGATATTAGAGAACAATTTGGAATTACACCCCAAGAGGGAGCATAGATACAGGAAATTATTGAAAGTCGCCCTCTGATGGTAACAGCCAGAAAGACCTTAATAAGAACATTTTGGGGTGGGGTGATGGTGAGGGAGGGACTTTTCTTTGATGATTCCTGGGAATAAACCTTTGGGTTTATTGAGAATAGTTCAGGGATCAATCAGCAGATACAGAGGAATTTTGAGTTTTAGGGCCACTTTAAAGACAAGCCAAGATAATTGACTTGGAGTTGAGGGAACCAATACAGCTAAATAGGTATTGGAAAGCTGACCAAATTAATAGTTGTTGCATTGTTACATGTAGTTCGGGTGTTCAAATTCCTAACTTGGGATTTGAAAAAATAGCCTCTAACTAGTGACTACAATGTTTGAGCTTTATATAATCAGATCTTCAAAGAGTCCAGTCTATTTCCCCAGTGCCTGCCTTCTTTAGCCCCTATGTGTCCAGACATCTTTGAGCGGTTCCTAATATGCTGGAGGTTGGGGTAAGGAATAATCCTCCTTCTCTCTTACTGCATAGACTTAGGCAGCTACTTTGCCTGAGACTTTGTCCTGGGATGGTCCATTTGACAAGTTGCTAGAGTTAGCCCACAGACACCCTCCGGAAATCCAGGAGATTGTATGTTGGTCCACAAGCACTTTGGGAAATCTCCTGGGAAGTTTCATAACTCAATTTATTAAAGGGAAGAAAAACTATACACATACACTATATCAATTTAAAACCTTAACTCAATCAAAATCTCAAATTAATATAGGGGGAAATATCTGCACACAGAAGAGAAATGGATTGTTTCATCAAAACCCATGTGGTCAGATAGTTAATTCACACAATTAATATATCTAGGGGTACCTAGCTGGCTCAGTCAGTGAAGCATGTGACTCTTGATCTCAGGGTTGTGAGTTCCAGCCCCACGTTGGGTGTAGAGATTAGTAATAAATAAAATTTAAAACAAAACACACAAAAATCTAATGACACTACTCATTTAATATTTGGAAAACTTTGTATGCCTTTTTATGACCTAATTTAGTGAGTCTAGCAAGTTTCATAGGAAAAACTACAGTATCTAATTTCACTGAAGGGCTTAATAGCAGACTGATACCAATGAAGAAAATATTAGTAAATCTGACAACATAATAAAAGAAACTATCCAAACAAAAGCATATAAAGAAAAATAGCTGAGAAAAGTGAATAAAGCCTCAGTGATCTGTTGGAGACTATCAAATAGTCTAACCAGTATGTAATTAGAAGTCCTGGTGAGGAAAGGGTATATGTATAGGAAAGGTATATGAAGAGATAAAGATAATGACCAAAAAGTTTTCAAATTTAGAGAAACATAACAACAGCAGATTCAAGAGGCTATAAATGCAAAGCAGGATATACAAAAACAAAACACCCCTGAGGCATATTATGCCCAAATTTCTGAAAACGGTGGTCTCAGGCTGAGTCGGGAGAGCATGCAACTCTTAATCTTGGGGTAATGTGCTTGAGCCCCACCATTGAGGGTGGAAATTACTGAAAAATGAAATCTTAAAAAAAAAAAAAGATTAAACAATTTTCCGAAAACCAGTGATAAAGGAAATGGGGTTAAATGTACACAATTGTTTAGTCTGAGTTAAGGGCAGATACTGTTCTTGCAACTTTTCTCTAAGTTTTAAATTCTGTCAAAATGAATAGTTACCAAGAAAACAAGATGAACCCAAAATACTGGTCAATGGTAGGGAGAATGGGAGGGGAAGTTCAGAGGTCAATAGTCTTCCTTCTTAACTCCATCTGGTCAGGAGGATGACATATTTTTTCACTTTGCATGTAAATGTACAAATACAAAATGTAAAAATTACATGTCGAAGTTTTAAGATTACTAAAAGAATACAAAACTATAGCCTACAATAGATCTTGCTTGTTAATGCAGTGAATGCTTCCTTGCTTTTTTTCTAAAAAAATGTATATTTTATTTATTTTGGGGGGTAAGAGCAGAGAGAGAGGGAGAGAGAGAATCCCAAGCAGGCTCCCTGCTGTCAGTGCAGAGCCCTATGCGGGGCTCACTCCTATGAACCCTGAGATCATGACCTTGGCTGAAATCAAGAGTCAGACACTTAACCAACCGAGCCACTCAGGTGTCCCTGCTTCCTTGCTTTTAAATAGAATTTTTATAAAAGTATCTCTCTCAAGGGGAACTCTCTGCTCTGTTGGTGGGAATGCAAACTCATGCAGTCACTCTGGAAAACAGTGTGGAGGTTCCTCAAAAGATTAAAAATCGAATTACCCTACAACCCAGATATAGCACTACTAGGAATTTACCCAAAGGATATTGGAGTGCTGATTCATAGGAGCACATGCACCCGAATGTTTATAGCATGCTATCAACAGTAGTTAAATTATGGAAAGAGTCCAAATGTCCATCAACTGATGAATGGACAAAGAAGATGTGGTACACACACACACACACACACACACACACACACACACACAATGGAATACTACTCAGCAATGAAAAAGAATAAAATCTTGCCACTTGCAACAACATGGATGGAACTGTAGAGCATTATGCTAAATGAAATAAGTCAGAAGAAGACAGATATCATATGTTTTCAATTATATGTGGAATTTGAGAAACTTAACAGAAGACCATAGGGGAAGGGAAGGAAAAATAAGTTACAGAGAGGGAGGCACACCTTAAGAGATACTTAAATACAGAGAAAAAATTGAGGATTGATGGGGGTGAGGTTTGGGGGGGCGGGGAAAATGGGACATGGGCATTGAGGAGGGCACTTTTTGGGATGAGTACTGGGTGTTGTATGTGAGTGATGAATCATGGGAATCTATTCCCAAAACCAAGACTACACTATACACAGTATGTTAGCTAATATGAAAATAAATTATGTAAAAAAGGATATCTCACAATACAAATGTCTTCCATTGTTTATCTAAGAAAAATTCATACTCATGTCCACAAAACTCAATACCACTTTGAAAATACGTATTTTAAAGATGTGCAAATGGGATATCTGGGTGGCACAGTTGGCTAGGCATCTGACTCTTGATTTCAGCTCAGGTCATGATCTCAGGTTTGTGAATTCAAGCCCCCCATTGGCTTTGCACTGATGGTATGGAACCTGCTTGGGATTCTGAGTTTCCTTCTCTCTGCCCCTCCCCAACTTGTGTGCATGCTTGCACGCGTACGTGCTCTCTCTCAAAATAAATACATACTTTTAAAAATTTAAATAAAAAAATAAAGATGTGCAAGCAACAATTTGATTTACATTCCAAATACAATTAGCAGTATGTTGAAATCATATGTAGTCATTTTAGAAAGCACAAGCATTGAGAAAGAAATATGTAACTCAGATGTTTCTGGTGCAGAGATATGAAATTATTGCATCAAATGAACTGTCTAGCAATTATATTGTTTCTTTTTTATATAAGTTTTTTTTTAATGTTTTATTTATTTCTAGGAGAGAGAGAGAGAGAGTGCGTGAGCAGGGGAGGGTCAGAGAGAGAGGGAGTCACAGACTGAAACAGGCTCCAGGCTCTGAGCTGGCAGTCAGCACAGAGCCCGACGCGGGGCTCGAACCCACGAACCGCGAGATCATGACCTAGGCGAAAGTCGGATCCTTAACCGACTAAGCCACCCAGTCGCCCCAAAACAAATATTTTTAAAACATCGCATCTACATCATCCATTCCTCTAGTCTTTTATCTCAAATGCACATTCCAAATACTAGTAGATATGTAGATCATTAAATGCATAAACATATATTTCATATACCCAACAGAAGAATCAAAAGCAACCTGTCTAGCAACCAAGAAGTGATCAGTCACTGATTACCTGATTANGAGAGTGCGTGAGCAGGGGAGGGTCAGAGAGAGAGGGAGTCACAGACTGAAACAGGCTCCAGGCTCTGAGCTGGCAGTCAGCACAGAGCCCGACGTGGGGCTCGAACCCACGAACCGCGAGATCATGACCTAAGCGAAAGTCGGACCCTTAACCGACTAAGCCACCCAGGCGCCCCATAATTATATTGTTTCTGATCAGAAAAGGGTTGTAAAGCATTTTTCTTCCTAACATGATGATTTTTCTTCCTAAATGATAGCTAGGTGTTTTAGTCATGTTTAAGAACTTGATCAGGATATATTTGTTGACATAAAACTCATTATAATATTTTCAGTTGAAATTATAGAAAATACACTCCTGCTTAGCATTTTTAACATATAACATCTGGTTTGCAGGAAACTGACTTAAGTAGGAGATGCCAGAAAAGAAACTTATAATGTTTAAAAAAATTTTTTTTAATGTTTATTTATTTTTGAGAGAGACAGAGCATGAGCGGGAGAAGACAGATAGAGAGGTAGACACAGACTCTGAAGCAGGCTCCAGGCTCTGAGCTGTCAGCACAGAGTCTGACACGGGGTTCAAACTCACCAACTGTGATATCATGATCTGAGCCAAAGTTGGATGCTTAGCTGACTAAGCCACCCGTGGGCCCCAAAACTTATGTTTAAATAAACAGAAGGGAATAAAGAAAAACTGATACAATATAAGCCAAGAAAGGAAAAAATAAAAAGCAGAAGCAAAAACATGGTAAGTTAAAAACATAAAATTAGATAATAGAAATAAGTCCAATAAATTAACGTTCACAATAAAAATAAATGGATTAAGCTCACCTATAAAAGAGACATTTTCAGTTTGGATTTTAAAAATTCAGCCATGGAGCACCTGAAGTGTGTGACTTCAGCTCAGGTCATGATCTTACGGTTTGTGGGCTCGAGCCCCGCATTGGACCCTATGCTGACAGCTCAGAGCCTGGAGCCTGTGTTGGATTCTGTGTCTCCCTCTCTCTCTGCTCCTCCCCAGCTCTCTCTCTCTCTCTCTTCCTCCCTTCCTCTCCCTCTCTCAAAAACAAATAAGCATTAAAATTTTTTTAAATAAAATATGAAAACACAGAATGGCTGCAAACAAAGCAAGCAGTGCATGGATAGAGTATTCTGTTCACACTCTTTTTCCTATTTTAAAAATCTCTACTTACTTTGCCTCCTGTACCACCATATCTCTATGTTATAGGAAATGTCCAAGAGTCTCCCCTGCAAAATATATCCAATACCAGAAACCTAGTGATGCCCAAGTGAATGTAGGCAGGCGTTGGGTTATCTTGGCTACAATAAAACAAAAACAAAACAAAACAAAACCCTACTAGAAGCTTTCATCTGGCCGGCCAGCAAAACACCTTCACCATCTTACTGCAAGTGTGTCAGACATTTATCTCTGGATTCTATCATCTTCATTTTCCAGATCCCCTTGCTACCTAGCTTCTGGTTAGGTTCTGCCAACGGACAGCACTTTCAGGAATTGGAAAGGGAGACAAGAAAGAGTCTCTTCCAGTTTCCAGTTTAAGTCTGCTGACCCTTTAGCTCCAGCCTTCATCTTTTCCAAGAATTCCCAGCAACTGCCTCACCATGCTCCACTAAGATAGAAGTAGCAGCCAAGCCCGCCCTATCCTCACCTATTTGGCTGTATCCCCTTTCAGTGGTCTGAGCAGTCTATGCACTAGCAGTGAAGTATCTTCTCTAGGTTGTGGTAACATCACATCTTTCATTTCTTCTGAAAGATATTAATCTCTGAAATGCCTCAAACTCTCTTTTCTTGCTTGTTCAGCGTTCCAACAACTGTGCAACCAGTTCCTTTATTAAATACCCTTCATTTGAAATACCAAGCATGGTTTCTACTTGTCTGACCAGACCCAGACTGATACACGCATTTTGCTCCTTTCACCATCCAAAAGAAAATTATGTTTGTCCAGGAAGTATCCCAAAAGCCTAAAAGTGGGTAATACAATGGCTTTTACATCTATGTATCTTGTAAGGGGTCCAGTTTGGGGGTATGTGATGTTATTACCTTTCAAGTAAAGAACCGACCTGCCTTACACTAAGAGAAAGCCATAGTACAACTCAGGCAACAATGGATGTTGGTGAGGATGTGGAGAAAGAGGAACTCTTCTGCACTGCTGGTGGGAATGCAAACTGGTGCAGCCACTCTGGAAAACAGTATGGAGGTTCCTCAAAAAATTAAAAATAGAACTACCCTGCGACCCAGTAATTGCACTACTAGGTATTTATCTAAGGGATACAGGTATGCTGTTTCAAAGGGACACATGCACCCCAATATTTATAGCATCACTATCAACAGTAGTTAAATTATGGAAAGAGCTTAAATGTCCATAGACTGATGAATGGATAAAGAAGATGTGGTGTGTGTGTGTGTGTGTGTGTGTGTGTGTGTGTGTATGTAATGGAGCATTGCTCGGTGATCAAAAAGAATGAAATCTTGCCATTTGCAACAATATGGATGGAACTGGAGGGTATTATGCGAAGTGAAATAAGTCAGAGAAAGATAAGTATCATTTGATTTCACTCATATGTGGAATTTAAGAAACAAGACAGATGAACATAGAGGAAAATAAAGAAAACTAAGATAAAAAGAGAGAGGGAGGCAAACATAAGAGACTCTTAAATACAAAGGGCAAACTGAGGGTTGCTGGAGGGGTATTGAGTGTTATATGTAAGTAATAAATCTCTAAATTCTACTCCTGAAACCATTACTACACTGTATGTTAACTAACTTGGATTTAAATGAAAGAAAGAAAGAAAGAAGAAAGAAAGAAAGAAAGAAAGAAAGAAAGAAAGAAAGAAAGAAAGAAAGAAAGAAAGAAAGAAAAAGAAAGAAAGAAAGAAAGAATAAAGAGAAAGAAAAGAATAAAGAAAGAGAAAGAAAAGAAAGAAAGAAAAAGGTATAGTGCTTGGAGGCAACAAATGACATATTTGGGTGTATTTATTGTATCGACAAATTCATTAGGTGACTTTTGGAAAACTGTCAGATTTGAGTGTAGCCCAAAGCAAGAAAAGTTTCTTCAGCTGGTTCAGACTGCAAACAGGCAGTTCTGACGCTTGGCTCTTATGATTCAGTGATCCAATGATGCTAAAAGGTCAGGATGATGAAAGGAGCTTGTGTGAGGCCTTGGTAATAGGATCACATTAGTGACTTCCAGGGAAAAAAGCCATGTCCTTGCGAACACGTTCAAGTAACTGTTCTTCTTGGGAACCCACGTTATAATTTCTTTGGGATATATAGCCAGAAATGAAAATGTTGGATCATATGATGTGCATATTTTTGTCTAATATAATTTGTCAAAGAAACACTAGACTGCTCTCCACAATTGCTTATTCGGTCTATTTCTCACCAGTAGTCCTGGAGGTTCCTGTAATCGGGTATCTTGTTGCAGACGCTATTCTTGCTATGCCCCAAAACTTACAGATCCCTTTTTCTGCCTCCATGGGCTCACCTCTCAGTTGCTGTGTGATTTGCTTCTAGCCAGTCCTCAAGCCTTCTTTAGAGGATTGCCCTTGGGCTGTCAGAACAACAGACCAGAGAATAGGAAATGCCAAGGGCTTTAGGTCACCGTGGGGCATCCTGTAGGCAATGGGTGGCTGCAGTATTAAGTAGTAAAGCCTGGCTCCTTTACCTTCAAATGGCTAAGGTTGAGGTGTCATTTCCTTTCCAGATTGAGTCCTTTCCAGAACTCCCCTCTCTGGGATCAGGTTGAGTCCAGGACTCTCTCTGAAATACAGATAGTGTCTGACTTGCAATGGTTTGATTGATGATTTTTTAATTTTAAGATGGTGTCAAAACAATACACATTCATTGGAAACCCCACTTCAAATGCTGAATTTTGATCATTTCCTAGGCTAGCGATATACGTTAAGATGCCCTCTGACAGTACTAGATGGCAACAACCAGCTCTTCCAGTCAGCTGCACGATCATGAGAATAAACCATCAATTCATTTACAGTTCTGTACCTATACAACCATTCTGTTATTCACTTTCGTTACAGTACTCAATAAATTGTATGAGCTATTCAACACTATTATAAAATAGGCTTTCAGTTAGATTATTTTGCCCAACCATAGACTGACATAAGTGTTCTGAACATGTTTAAAGTAGGCTAGGCTAGTCTCTGATGTTTGGTAGGTTAGGTGTATAAATGAATTTTTGACTTATCAATATTTTCAGCTTACAATGGGTTTAACTCCATCATGATTCAAGGAAGATCTGTCCATCCCTGTTTGGTTTCTTCCATTTTTCTGTTCTCTGTCCCCAGCTTCTTTACCAGTGTATCCTAGGATGACTTCCTTAATTAAGTCACTTGCAAATGAATCCACATGTCAAGATCTACCTCTGCAGAACATGATCTAAGACACATTCTCCCACGCACACTTAGTATCATTCAACTTTCTAGTTTTTTTCTAATAGATGTAAATTAATATCTCACTGTTTTAAATTTGTTTTCCTGGTTATTAGAAAGTGTGAGCATTTCTTCAACCTTGTCTTTATCAACTTTTCGTTTCTTCTGCAAATGCTGGTTTGTATCTCTGTCCATTGTTTTATTGAGGTCACTGTCTTTTTCTTATTAACTTGCAAGATCTTCTGTATACTCTATGTATATTCTAGATATCAGTTCATTGTCAGTTTTAGAGTACAAATAGTCAAGGGGCACCTGGGTGGCTCAGTCGGTTAGGTGTCCAACTCTTGGTTTTGGCTCAGGTCCTGATCTCACAGTTTGTGAGTTGGAGCACCACATTGGGCTCTGCTCTGACAGCCTGCTTAGGATCCTCTTTCTCTCCCTCTCTCTCCTCCTTTGCTGGTTGCTCCCTCTCTCAAAGTAAATACATAAACTAAAAATTAAAAAAAAGGGGTGCCTGGGTGGCTTAGTCGGTTAAGTGTCCAACTTTCGCTTAGGTCATGATCTCGCGGTTCGTGGGTTCGAGCCCCGCATCGGGCTCTGTGCTGACTGCCAGCTCAGAGCCTGGAGCCTGTTTCAGTCTGTGACTCCCTCTCTCTCTGACCCTCCCCTGCTCACGCTGTCTCTCTCTCTCCTAAAAATAAATAAAACATTTAAAAAATAATAATAATAAAAATTTAAAAATTTTTAAGTACAAATAATCTTTAATTCTATGATCTGTTTTTGCCACCTGGATGGAAAGTGGTTTTTTGTTTTGTTTGTTTCTTTTGTTTTTAGTACCTCCACCAAGATATTTTATTAAAAAATTTTTTTTTCATAATGTTTATTTCTGAGAGAGAGAGAGAAAAAACAGAGTGTGAGCAGGGGAGGGACAGAGAGAGAGGGAGACACAGAATCTGAGCAGGCTCCAGGCTCTGAGCTGCCAGCGCAGAGCCCGACTCCGGCTTCGAACCCACAAACTGTGAGATCATGACCTGAGGCAAAGTTGGATGCTCAACTGACTGAGGCACCCTGGGGCCCCTACCAAGACTTTTTAAATTAACCATTTTAGGGGCACCTGGGTGGTTTAGTAGGTGAAGTGTCTGACTTCGGCTCAGGTTATGATCTCACAGTCCGTGAGTTTGGGCGCCATGTCAGGCTGTGTGCTGACAGCTCAGAGCCTGGAGTCTGCTTTGAATTCGGTGTCTCCCTCTCTCTCTCTGCCCCTCCCCAACTTGTGCTCTGTCTCACTCTCTCTCTCATAAAAAAAACATTAAAACAATTTTTTAAATAAATTAACCATTTTGAAATGAACAATTCGGTGACATGTAACTCATTAATAATGCTGTGCAACCACCATTTCTGTCTAGTTCCAAAAAACATGTCCGTCACTCTAAAGTAAAACCCCTTATGTATTAAGCAGTTTCTCTTTATCCATCCAACCCTCAATCCCCTGGTAATCACCAATCTATTCTATCTATGGATCTTCTATTCTGGATATTTTGTATAAATGGAATCATACAATATGTGACTTTTCGTGTCTGGCTTCTTTCACTTAGCACAATGATGTTACCTTAACATGAAGTTCATTCACGTTACAGCATATATCACTACTTTATTCTTTTTATGGCTCAATAATATTCCATTTTATTGGTATACCACAATTTGTTTGCCTGCTCTTCCAATGATGGACATTTGTACTGTTTCTACCTCTTCGCTATTATAAATAGAGCTGCTATGAACATACATGTACATGCACTTGTTTGAGCACCTGTTTTTACTTCTTTGGGGTATATACTTAGGAGGGGAATTGTAGGGTCTTATAGCAATACTATGTTTAACTTTTTGAAGAACCACCGAACTGTTTTCCACAGTGGTTGGGCCATTTTACATTCCCACCAGCAATGTATGAGGGCTCCAGTTTCTCTACATCCTTGCCAACGCTTCTCATTTTTTCATTTTTAAAAATTGTAGACATCCTAGTAGATTTAAGTGTTCCCTTGTGGTTTTGGAAAACTGTAACTAAATTCATCAATATTTTGTCTTATGGTTTGCGTTTTATGAGTTTTGTTTAAAAACATGTTCCTGTGAGACATCTGGTTGGCCCACTCGGAAGAGTGTGTGACTTGTGATCTCAGGGTCATAAGTTTGAGCCTCATGTTGGGTGTAGAGATTACTTAAGTAAATAAAACATAAAAAAAAGTATGCTCCTGCTCCTAGGATACAAAGATATTCTTTGAAGTTTTCTTCTATGACTTCCCTCCCACATTCATGTCATTAACCCATCTAGAAGCATCTTTTGTATTTGATGGTACATAACAATCCAGTTTATATTTCTCAATAGAGTGATGATGTTAGGTAATAATTCAGTGTATATTGCTCCATGGAGTGAGCCACTTTCTTCATCATCTGCTAACAATACATACATTACACACATCTATACCTACATACATACATGGAAACATACATACATACATATATACACACATACATCTTCATCTCTCAATGGGGTTTTGGTGCCTTGTCTAGTATACATTAAATTCTGGTGCATAAACGGCTGTCTCTAAATTCTCTGCTCTATTCTACTGGTCTATTTCTTTGTTCTAGAACCAAAACTTGTTCATATCAGGTATTAAGAGCCAACATTCTGTTAATATCAAGTAGGGAAAATTCCACCTCCATACTCTTAAACATTGTAACATAAAGCTGTACAATATGAAAGCATGAAATCTTATCTTTTTAAATCCTATTTATATCCTTTATTCGTTTTTTAAAAATAAGTTATTATGCTACAAAGTTGTACCATTTAAAAAAATAAAATTGTTTATTTAGGTTTTCTTTATATTTTATTTTAAAGTTTATTTTAAAGTTTTCTTTATAAAAGTCTTATGTACTTTGGATTAAATTTAGTCATAGTTATTTCATAGTTTTGTTGCTACTGTGAATAGTATTTTATTTTTATTACCTTCTCTAGTTGGCTATTATTGGTTTAGAGAAATTAACTTTTTTGGGTTTTGTTTTTTAATATAATTTATTGTCAAGTTGGCTAGTATGCAGTGTATATAGTGTGCTCTTGGTTTGAGGGGTAGATTCTTGTGGTTCATTGTTTATATACAACACTCAGTGTTCATCCCAGCAAATGCCCCTCTCAATGCCCATCACCCATTTTCCCCTCTCCTCCACCCCCCATCAACTCTCAGTTTGCTCTCTGTATTTAAGAGTCTCTTATGGATTGCCTCTCTCCCTCTTTGTTTGTAACTATGTTTTTCCCCTTGCCTTCCTCCCATAGTCTTCTGTTAAGTTTAGAGAAATTAGTTCTAATGGTTTGTTGATTTTGCGGTTTTTTTCTAGATCAATGATCATATCACCTGCAGATAATAGCAGTTTTATCTCTTTCCTTTTAGCCACTTGCATCTTTTCATTTCCTTATAATGTTGGCCAGGACTTTGAGTATAAACAATAGTAAAGATAGGGCATTTTAATCTTGCTCCGGAACTAAAGTCTCTTCATTAATTATGTTTGCTATTGAATTTTGACATACAAACTTTATCAAGATGAAGAATTTTCTTACATTTCTAGTTTTCAAAAGTTTTTCCCCGTCATAAATAGGTGTATCAGAAACTACATGTTTTTGCTGCTGGGTAGTGTAATATATTTTTCTGCAGCTTTTCCTTTAGTATATTGATGAGTTTTTTGATAGATACTCTTATTCAGACTCATATCTCCGTTTCTAAGGTCAATTTAATGGATCAAAATTGGAGGGTTGGTGATAATGTAGCTTAGGGAAAAGATCCATATTTCCTCTTCCCTTTTTAGCAAAATTCCTTGAAAGTTTTGTATATATTGTCTCCAATTATTTCTCCTCCCATTTTTCTTGATCCCACTTCAAACTGCCGTACTTCCCAACACTTTACTAAAACTGCTCTTAGCAAATGTCATCTGTATTGCTTGTTACAAGAGTAAATTTAGGTCAATTTTTTTTTAATTGAAGAGAATGTTTTAAGTTTATTTATTTATTTTGAAAGAGAGAGGGAGAGACAGAATCCCAAGCAGGCTCTGGGCTGTCAGCGCAGAGTCCGACGTGGGGCTCTATCCCACAAGCTGTGAGATCATGACCTGAGCCAAGATTAAGAGTCAGATGCTTAACCAACTAAGCCACCCAGGTGCCCCTAATTTTTAAAAATATTTATATATTTTGAGAGAGAGAGAAAGAGAAGAGCATAAATGGGGGAGGAGCAGAGAGAGAGGGAGATACAGAATCCAAAGAAGGCTCCAGGCTCTGAGCTATCAGCACAGAACCCAATGAGGGACTCTGACTCACAAACTGCCAGATCATGACCTGATCTGAAGTCAGATACTCAATGACCTGAGCTACCCAGGGGCCCCTAGATCAAATCTTAGACTATCAGCAGCACTTGTCATAGCTAATCAAACTCTGCTTGGTTTCCAGGCACCCCACTGTCAAATGCATATTAAAATCTCCCCCTCTCTCCTAAAATCCAGACTCACATATCCATCTATCACCTTCTCATTTCCACTCAGATATCAAAGGACGTGTCCAAAACTGGGCTCCAATATCCACCCAGTGCAACATACACCATACTCAGACTTCTTGAAGTCCTTTCTAAGCTGGTAAATAGCAATTCCTTTTTTCTGGTAGTCCCAGAACTTTGGCATCAACCTCTTTCTCTTACATCTACATCCAGTCCTTCAGCAAATCCCGTCACCTTTAGCATTCACTATCTCTGCTACCATCATAGTCAAAGCCATCATTGTCCCTTGAATGGATTATTTGCAATACCCTCCTATCTGGTGTCCTCTTAACCTTGACCCTCCTTTCCATGTCAGTCCATATCAACACTGCAGCCAGCATGATGATGTAAGCACTTGTCTACGTGCTTCGACCCCTCCAATGATTTCTTGTCTCATGCAGAGTAAAAGCCAAATTTCTGTCAATGTCCAACAAAGCCTTACATGGTATGGCCTTCACCTTGTCTCTTCCACTTCTTTATCTCTGTGATATTATCTCCTAGTAGTGTTCTTCTTACTCAGTCCACCCCACGCACTGGCCTCTTTGTTCCTCAAATACTTCAAGTATACTCACATCTCAGAGCCTTTCCGTATGCTATTCTCCATGTCTGGCTTGCTTTTCCCAGCTATCTACCGGCCCCCTTCCTGACCTCCTTCAGGTTTTCCCTGCGGTCCTCTCTGGCAACTTATTTAAGATTGTGATCATCTTCCTCAGCCAATATCTTCTATATCCCTTCCCTGCTTTATTTTCTCATTACTTGTGAATATATATTATATATTTTATGTATGCACTTTATGAGTTCCATGAAGTTAAAAGATTTTGTCTCTTTTTTGACTGCTCTGTCCCCAACATCTAGAATAGTAGGTGTATTTGATAAATAATTTTTGAAGAAATGTGTCCTGGATATCTCCTGTGTACCCTCTAGGCTTATTCTTCACTTTTTTCCCCCACCTTTCTAGCCATTTCCTGCTGGCTTCTCTGGGAGGCTGACAAGTTTATTCTGCATCCTTTGTCCTCTGGATTCTGATTGTGTTTGGTAAATAGGAACCTCAGCAGGAGATGAGAGGGCAGAAGAAGATTAAAGTCAGATTGTATATTCCTTGACTCTCTCCCTGTTGGGTTATCTCAAACGAATGTCACAGATTTCCTCTCGGTGGCCCTCCACATATGGTTTTATCCTTCTGGGTCTTCTTCATCACCATCCCCTACCCCTGCTTTTTGGGTCTACGTATGGTAACAGCACTAGGATACTATGCTATCCCTTTTGCTACATGCTGCCTACACATTTGTAAATAACCCTCTTTACCTCCTTGAAATATCTTAATTTTCATGTACCATTAGTTTCTCCTGAGAACCTGAATTAATGTTAGAGAATAAATGAGTGAACCAGAGTGTAAGAATATCTGTGTTCCCTGTGGCTACTCCCTGAAAGGCTCCTACTGCAGAGAAGGCTGAGTTGTCAGGTAAATAAAATGATCTGTAGATGACCGGTCCTGACTCTCCCAAAACGGAGAGCTTGTTCCATTGGCTCATGAGCAAGGTGAAATAGTGGCAGATTTGGAGTTTATATATAGGCTCAACAGCATAGAATTTTTTCTGTCTCAAGTTATTAACCTGTGAGTAGCAATGACCCCTGAGCCCTCACAGTCAGGTGAATGGTTGCAGATGAGTTACACAAAATCCCTTCGATCATAAATGGAACTGCTTTTTCCCCATCCTGGGAATAAACACTCCAGATGCAAATTGGTTTTCCTTGCCTGCTCTTTCTGTCCCATAAGCTTCATTTTTGAACTTAGGGTTCATTAACTAACCCAATATTTCAAATAATTTCATTTGGGACCAAAAAATCCACTCTTTCACAAAAGTAGAGCAAAAGGTTGATTATGTCCATGAGACCCACTGGTTTACCATGCGCTATATCATCTAGAAGTACTGGATAGAAAGACTTTTGAAGACTCAGCTTTGGTGTCAGCTGGGAGACAACACTTGAAGGATCAGGATGCTTGATGGGGCATGTGTTCTGAACCAGAACTATATATGGGGCTGATTCGTGTAAAGTCCGAATACACAGGTCAGGGTAAATACCGGAATGGGATTCTTCTATGACTTGCAAAGTTTCCCACCCCCCACCCCCCTTTCTCCAGTGTTTTGGGCTTTGCTTGCTTAAAGCTCCTAATATCAAAGGAAGAAATGCTTCCATCAGGAGAGCCACAATAACCCCCATTGAATTAGAAGCTGAGACTACCTCCTGACCACTTAGGGCCCCTCATGCCACTTGAAAAATAGATTTAAAAGGAGATTATGAGGCTAGCTGGTGTGCATTTGATCCTTGATAAAGCTGCTGTGTACAAAGAGGGTAAAAAGAAACAGAGGAGTATGGATAGAATCTAGGGGTCTTTGGAGGGGGAGGACGTAAGTGTCTGGATGTCTAATGTAACTATCTTAAAGAAGAATCTCAATGAATAGTTATAAGATGGAGACTTTCCCCTAGTGACTACTAGTAATTGTTCTTTTGAAACTTCCTTTCCTGCAGATTTTTAGCAATTCATCCATTAGAATAGTCATTTTCTTACGAGTTCTTCTGACTCCTTGCTGTGCATTCTGCAACTTAAATCTTCTATGTAATTTTAAGGTCTCCCCTAAACCTCTTATCCACCCTTGTTTCCAGTGGCTTAGAGTGGAGGGAAGCACTCTGGCTTTCATCCTCTCTTGGCACATACCCCTCTGATGATGGAGTGGGGCACAGGAATAGTAGAAGTAGAAACCTTATTTTGGGTTGCTCAGAAAGGGATCATCTATGTCTCTCATTGGCTATTGTCTATGGACACAGTGTCGACAAGATGGTAGCTTCAACAGGCTCCACTGAGAGCAGACTCACTCTCAAGCTCTCTACCTGGCTACCTTCCAGCTGAGGTCCTCAGATCACATTCTTTTTACGTGGTGCACCTTTGCCCTACTGTGGCAGTCCCAGCAAACTGTTACCCCCCAATCTCAACTACTCTCCGCTGCTAACTTCTGGGCTCACAGACATTTGGAGGACCCTGTGCAGTTCCTTCCAAGAACTGAGAACTTGATGAAGGAGTAGTCCTGGCTTCCTCTCTTCCTTGTTAGCCCTCTAATACCATCTCTCCTCTATTTTTTCCTTCTGATCTCAGAGCACAGGGCAGGGCCCTTAGTGGTCCTTTGGCTGAGAAGACATTCACCTGGAGTACCAGCTGTGAGCTCCCTTACAGAATATTGCTAGGTACTCCCTGTGAAGAATTACTATGTTAAATGACTCTTTCTCTTTTCAGCCAAGAGACAGTCTCCTAAATTAATTGAAACCTGTAAGTGTTGGTTTATAAGGAAAATAATGCAATTTCCTCTTTTAAAACAGGGCCAAGTGTGGGATCAGATTGACATGTGCTGCTCCTTGATAAGCCCAAGTTGGACCATCTTGGCTCCTGTCTACTGATATCCAGTTCAATGCCATTCTGCAGAGGTTTGACCCTGTTGCTAAGCCTCTTGCCGTTTGGCTTTTAAAATCACAATCTGATATCCTCAACTGTACCCCTCAGGGGAATAGGCTCAACCCTGAAAAACAATTTAGGAAGGCATTTTAGCATCTGGCTCTGTTTTATGCCAATTCTCAAGGTGATGTTCTATGCCGGAAAAAAGATTTAACCCACTCCCAACACATTATTCTACTTAAATCAGCACCTGACAGGTAACAGAAGGCCTTAATTTCTCTTCTTTCCCTAGTGATTCCACTGTGAGGGAGGTTGTTTATATCCTAGCAGGAATGACTAATTTCTCTAACTCCTATACCAAGAATTTACAATTGGACACCTGCAATTGACTTCTCCGCAAGATGGAATGCCAAGCAACGATTTCTTCGGAATGGAACATCTCTTGTCTGGCTGTCCATGATCTGGCTCAATGTCTTCAGACATCCCCTCACAGGTGACTTTCTGAGGTCTTTCTCTGAGCCCTCTAATGACCACCTGATATCACTCAGGCTAGCCCAATTTTAAAGAGTCTCATCCCCTGAATAGAAGCATGGCTGGGCATTTGTTGCCCAGGACTCTTCACAGCCTGTCTCAAGACTGAAAAGAAACCCCCAGGTATTTACAAAGGTCTAAGGGTGTTTAATTTCTAGATAAGTCTGTCCTGATCTGATGAAGATTCTTTGATAAGGGCCCTATTATCATTATAATTCTCTTATTCTTAATTTTGAGGATTTCCCATTACACTTGGGGATCCTGATGGTTTAGAGGTTATTGGCATAACTTGCATCTGCTAAAATTTTTAAATTGATTACAATCAAATGATTCAACAAAAAGGAGCTATGTATGTGTGTATATAAATTGTGTGTGTGTGTGTGTGTGTGTGTGTATAGAGAGAGAGAGATAAAAAGAGAGAACGAGATGAATAAAGCAAATGTGGTGAAAAGGTTAACATTTGGATGATCCTTGTGAAGACTAGATAGCAATTTTGTGAAGTATTATTGCCACTTGTCTAAAATCATGTCAAAATAAAAAGTTAAAAAAGTATACAAATACATATCTCAGGTACGATCAAGAAACTTACAATATATATTTCATATGAGCAGTGATTATCACAATTAATTATTGTGGGACTATAAGACAGTTTTATTTTATTTTTTTGCTTTGTTTCTAAATATTCTACAATAGAAATATTGCTCCTGCTCTGTAATAAGGATAAAAGAAGAATTAAAATTGTAAATTGGTAAAAGGTGATGTTTTAAAAAGTTGATCTTATTGGCTATGCTAACCACATGAGAGTTACTGGTCTTCTTGGGGAATGTCCCTGAGACACAGGTGTTCCATAACGTGTCATCTAGATCTATTTTGAGTGAATAGATGATATCTTGTTCTGTCATTTAAAGAAAAAAAAAAGACCACTGGTATTCCTCTAGCCCTCCAAAGTTATTGAGATTTTGTTAGTTTCTGATAGATATCCCTCCATACATACACTCTACCTTTCTCCACTTTTTTTCCTCAGAAGTCTGGCCCAGTCAAAATACTCTCTTGTGCCCTGGCTTCAAGTTGAGTTTGACCAATAGCGAGCAAATCAGAAAAAAATCTGTGGGAGGGAGGAGAGTGTGATCTGGGTAATTTTTTCTTGATTCCTACCTAGCGGCTTTCTACAAGCTGGCTTCATCCCTTAACTGAAGAATACTGCATCTGTCTGGTGACCTCTCCACACAGCTCTCTCTCTTTTCAGGTTCTGGAAAGCCCCTTTACTGCTCCTTCAAATCTAGAAATGGTAATGGCACCCCAAATTTCTAGCTTCAGATTACTGAATTATCCCTTTCTTCACCTCTACTCAGACCTTTGAAGATAGTACCTTATTAAATTCTCTTCTATCGACCCAATTTGAGTGTGCCATATTTTTTTGCTGGGACCTTAAAGGACATGGCAACATCTGGTGCCTTGTAGCTCTAAAGAAAAATTCATCAACTATGCCTGATAGCCTTTATTAGAGGTCATTTTCCTACCTCTTATCTCTTAATTTTCCTATATGGCTTCTTAAAAAGATTGGCCACAGGTGACTCATATAAATTGTTGTGTGGGTGTTTAGTTTGGCTCAGATATATAACACCTACCACAACTATTTGCTGCTATTAATATGGTCAGTGCTTTCCTTTGGACCTCTGTCTATTCCAACAAACAGCATTCTATTTACTTGTAATGCTCAGCAGCACACTTAACTATAGGTGCCTGAATCCTCCTGACTTGTACCACTTTGGGGAATGGCAAGACCTTTTCTCTGCTGTTCTCCGTCTCCCTCAGAATTTTCTCACAGGGTCGTATCAATGATGCCCTGATCTAGTGCCCATTCAGAGGTATTTGCAGGTATCCAAGCTCCAGAATCTCAGTGCCTTTTCTCACTTCTGAGTATTAACTGTCTGTTGTCACATGGATTTTCCCCCGAAGGTAGCTTTTTCCAAGAAGACTCACTGCCTTGTAAGCTTGTCAAGTTACCAGTATCTTATTATAGCTTATCTATTTACTCACCCATCAGTCTTCTATCTTGGGGCTCCCTGACTGGCCTTTGTCCCTTGAGGCCTCCCTATAACTCTGGCAGAGCATGGAGTCTTAAACAAAAAAAAAAAAGTGGTCTCTGAACTTCTAGATGTGCATGTTGCCACTGACAGATCCTAATTACAACCCTGGAAAAAAAGCAACTTTCAGTTTTTGTTGAACTGAACTTGGTCTTCTGAACAAAAACAGACTGTTTGACCTACCTCTCCCTAGTCAATAAAGTGCTTATGGCTCCATCAAAGTATAAAGAATGAATGCTGAGACCCTTTAATACTAGACCTAAAACACACACAGTGAGGAGTGAGGGAGAATTTCATAAATAATCCAGGGGACTATCTCTGTGACATTGTCTAGGACCCCAAACCCATTAAGCTGATGGCTGCCTGAGGAGGGCATTTTGCATTAGCTATACAAATACTTGGGAAGATGGGGTTCCTGGGTGTCTCAGTCAGTTAAGCATCCAACTTTGGCTCAGGTCATGATCTCACGATTCGTGGGTTTGAGCCCCGCGTCGCGCTCTGTGCTGACAGCTAGCTCAGAGCCTGGAGCCTGCTTCAGATTCTGTATCTCCCTCTCTCTCTGACCCTCCCCTGCTCATGCTGCCTCTCTCTCAAGAAAGAAATAAAACATTAAAAATTTTTAAAAAAACAAAACAAATACTGGGGAAGATGGGAAAGTAAGTCTATTTTCCAGAACTCCAGAACAAAAACTACCTCTATACCACAGGAACTATATCAGGATGAATCAGACTCTCAACACAATCACAGTGGTCTTCTAACTAGGATTAAATATCTGTTCAGGGCCTCCTGGGCAACAAAGCAAGATTGCCTGTTACAAGGACATTACTGTGGCTAATGGCCAACATGTCACCAAAATGGATTAAAAGACTCTGTCTCAGTCATTCTAGTTATAAAGAAGATCAAAATGCCCTGCTAATCCTTAAAAAATGGTGCTGGGAGAAATTATGAGATATTAACAATCTAAGGGAAAAGGTATCTATGATTTGAAACTCAGAATTAATACCTCAAAACTCTTGATGGACCTTTTCTTTTTACTGTCCAACCTGGAAATTCATCAGAGAAGCAAATGCCCCATTATAGACTTTGTAGTAATAATTGAGTAACTAAGAGGCCATTATAATGGGGAGCAGGATTTAATGAGGAGGAAATCTGAATCTCCAACTGCTTCAAAGATGAAATATCCATGCTTCTAGTGAAAATTAATCTCTCCACTTATGCACTAGATTCCATTGCCCTTGCCTCCTCAAGAATATCACGCCTCCAATTCTTTTCATCCCTGTTTTGCATTGTAACTTTTAACTCCCTCGAGGATCACTTTCGTTAGCATAGAAATAAGCTGTTTTTCCTCTTTTTAAAAAAAAAATCGCTTCTTTTGACCTCATTTTTCCTAATAATTTTCACTCCATTTCTTTGCTTTTGTTTGCAGGAAAATGTCTCAAAATACTGCCCTATAATCATGGTCTCCAGGTTCTTTCTTCCTGTTTTTCCCTAAACCTACTGCAATCTGACATTTACTCCTACCACTGCGCCACAACTGCTCTTATCAACGTGGCCAGCTCCCCAGCTCTCACGCTACTTGAAAATAGCCTGAGCCTCTGACAAAGTGGACCACTCCCTTTTTGGATACTTTCTTTACTAGACTTCTAGGACATCATGCTCTTGGCTTTCTTCCTACGTCTCTGGTCACACCTTCTCAGTCTCCTTTGTTGCTTCCTCCTCAGCTCCCTCAGTTGTTCATGTTGGAGTGTCCCAGAGCTTAGTCTTAGCCCTTTTTCTCTTCTTCCTCTACACCCACTGTCTTGTTGATCTGATACAGACTTAGAGCTTTAAATATGCTGTTAATTCCCAAGTTTTTATCTCTAGCCCAGACCTTTCTCTCAAACTCCAGATTTAGTTCTTTGCTTATTCAAAATTTCCACTGGGATGTTTAACATACTCAAATTCAACATGTCCAAAACTGAACACTTGTTCTTCCCCTACAAACTTGCCTGCACTTCTCGCCTTCCTCATCTCAGTTGATGGCGACCCCATCCACTCAACACCTCACGTCAAAGAACTCTGTGTCACCCCAATCTTTCTCATTCTCTCACTCCCCATAGCAAATCCCTTTAGAAAAATCTATTGGCTTTTCCTTTAAAAATGTCAGAATCCGGGGCACCTGGCTGGCTCAGTTGAAAGAGCATGTGACTCTTGATCTCAGGGTTGTGAGTTTGAGCCTGATGTTGAGTGTAGAGATTACTTAAAATTAAAAAAAATTTTTTTATGTCAGAATCTGACCACTTTTCACCACTTTCTCTAAGCCACTATTATCTCTTACCTAGATTAATTCTTGTCTCCCAACGTATTTCTTTGTTTAAAATCCCTCTAATATAGCAGTTAGAAGGATCCCAAGGCAGATCATATACTTCTGCTCAAAATCCTCAGTGGCTCTCCATTTCTCGCAGAGAAAAAGCCACCATCATTACAAGAGCCTATAAGGTCCATATGATCTGGCATCCTCTCTTCCTTCTGATCATAAGTTGCTCCTACAATGTTAGTCTCCCTTCCGTTGTTGTTAGGTTTTCTGGTTTTTGTTTTTTATTATCCCATGACTATAGTTATATATTTCACTGTTCCCTCTGCCTGGGCACTTTTCCCCCTGAGATAACTCTTCTCTAACTTTCTCATCTTCTTCAAGTCTTTGCTCATATCTTATTTGCACAATGAAGCCTATCAAGATCACCCTATTTATTACCTCAGTTTAATCCCTACTCCCACCTAGAACTCCTGATCCCACTTAGCCTGTTCTACTTTTTATTAATTCCATATCCTTATGACATTTTTACCTAACATACTATATAATTGTTTATTTTCTATATTCCTTCTGCTAGAATATAAAATCATATGGGCAGGGATCTTTTTTCCCCCCCACATATATATCCTAAGTGCCTATAACAGTGCCTGACACATTGTAAATGCTCAATAAATATTTGTTGAAATGTAGTCCTGGCCCATGAAAGCCTGATTCTTTTAGGTAAAAGCCATGAGTACACACAGCCCCAGAAGGAAAGCTTCTAGCACCGCCTTTGGGGCTGCTAGAAGCACTCCAGTCCAATCCATTGCTGACCCCTGCTGGAACCCACTGACCAAGTTGCCTTCCCTCTCTTGACTGGATGAGTGGACCTAGACCTTGGGGACAAGCAGGGTGACAGGATAGTGCTGATACCCTCTCTGCCATTTACTTGAGCCATACATACTCCACTAAGAACAATAATAATCCTTCCTTTCCCTTGAGTTTTTACTGATTGTAGGGGTCTGCATAAGACTGGCTAAATTTACTTTTGTTTTACTTATACTGGGTAAATATGTTCTCTTGTTAGGACCCAATTAGTTGGTGGTAGTGGTGGGGAAGCCTGTTCTTAGCTCCACCTTCAGAAGTAATAGCGTAATTGCTGGCCAGACTAATAATTGGTATGAGGGAGAAGTTTTGAAAAATATTAATGTAATTCCCCCCCCCCCCATATTTTCTTCCATGTAACCTTTCCCTTTTTACCCAGAGGTATCCATTTGCCTCAGAGAACATCATGATTAGTATAGCAGGAATGCAAAGGTAAATAATGATTCTAGTTCAGCTTTTGAAACCTATAGCTAAATAATAGTCTTAAAAACTTTGTTGGGAAAGTAAAGGAAGTTCTGAATTTTAAAAACTCTTAACTATTAAGAGGAAACATGTAGCATGGACAAAATGCTTTAGTATAATCAATAGGTAAAGGTGGAATATGATGGTGGGAAGTTGCCATCTACTGAGGGTGGAAGTGAAGCGATCTTTCAGTTGGAAGAGCCTAGGATAGAGTCAGAGGAGTTGAGAGTAGGCTTACTTGGTGTTTAGATCCCTTAGAAAGAATCCATCAATCCTTTCGTTCCTTCAGCCTTGGTCCAGAATGGGGAAGATGGACACAACGTCAGGAAACCCAGAGAAGCTGAGTAGAATCTGAAACTTCTGGGCTGGTTCTTCACTTCCACTCCATGTTCAGCATGGCATTGGGGCAACATAGTGCCATTCAAGAAGTAATTCTGAAATGGCTGAGAGGTGTCTACGCAGACTCGTGTCTGCATTCCGGTTCCCTATGGCCTTGGTATAGTATGGAGGGGAACCAGAATGCTTTCATGCCTTGGTAAGAGGGTCCAGAAATGTTGAGAGAACCCAAGGTCCAGATGATGTCTATATTTGGGATGAGAAAGTCTTACTGTACAGAGACCTCACAATAAGAGGCTATAGCAAGAACATAGGCTCCAGCAGGGAGAATGAGAAAGGCAGCCAAAAGAACCAGACAGGACCTGTTGCAACCTACAAGCACTATATGCCTAGGGATCCCAGAACAGCCACACAGCTTGGAAAATGAGTGAGGACCAGAGAACAGCACAGCAGACAACCCCGAGACTGCTTTCCTTTCTGCCCTCATAGGAACACATAAGCTCCCAGCGTTCAGAAACCAGAAATCGGAAGGAGGGGTAAAGCCCTTGGAAGGAGGCAGCCCTGAGAGAGAGTCTGACACATTAAAATTTTTCCTCTATCATTAACAGGAGCGGGAGCTTGTTAATCAAGTGCAGTTAGCTATAGATACAGTTAGCTACCATCCGTAAATGTTTGCACAGTTTTATATTGTTTTATTTTCTTCCCCTTTACGAAACTAGAATGTTTTGCAATGGGAACTGTGGAAAATAGAGAGACAAAGAGTATTCGGAAAGAGGAGAAAGGAAAGATGCGCTTCGGGGTTTGAGGGGGATTTTCTTGAGGGAATTTGGGGGCCTGGTTCCTGTGTGATTTAGCCTTTGTTGGCATTTCCTCCCTCTCCCAGCAATGAGCTTAGAAAATGGGAATGAGGGGCGCCTGGGTGGCTTAGTCGGTTAAGCGTCCGACTTTCACTTAGGTCATGATCTCGCGGTTCGTGGGTTCGAGCTCCACGTCGGGCTCTGTGCTGGCTCCAGCTCAGAGCCTGGAGCCTGTTTCAGTCTGTGACTCCCTCTCTCTCTGACCCTCCCCTGCTCACGCTCTCTCTCTCTCTCCTAGAAATAAATAAAAACATTTAAAAAAAAAAAAAGAAATATTTTCCACATATCTAGATATATTTTAGTCTTTTTTTTTTTTTTTAAGTAAGCTCCACACCCAACAAGGGGCTTGAAATCATGAACCTGAGGTCAAGAGTCACATGCTTTACCTACTGAGCCAGCCAGACACCCCTAGATATTTTAAATCAGACTATTTTCTTTTATCTGGAATGCCCCTCCACTCATTATATAAATAAATTCTTTATAAATTAAAAATACACANCAGTCTGTGACTCCCTCTCTCTCTGACCCTCCCCTGCTCACGCTCTCTCTCTCTCTCCTAGAAATAAATAAAACATTAAAAAAAAAAAAAGAAAATGGGAATGAGTCTCTGAATTCCTACTGAGGGATGGGGTGGGGGGAACCCCGTCCAGGTCCTGAAATAGGCACTAGACCTCCTGAGCTGGCACTCCCAATATATGGGCTAAATGGTTCTTGACTGCATTAGATTCTTAGTGTACTATACTTTCTCTCCATATAACATAATCTATCTTTGCCCCACTAATGTTTTATACTTTGATTTTTGTTTTGATTCTGATATTTTGTCACACCTGCTTACTTTTATTAACATTTGCCTGGTATGTCATTTCCTACCCTACCATCTGTGCTTCTTTTTTAACCAATAGTCTTTTCCCCTCCTAGAAAATATATTCTTTTAATGTTTTAACTTATGCAAGTAATATGTGAAGGTAGTCTCATTTTAAAAGAGCAAAAGCAGGGCACCTGGGTGGCTCAGTTGGTTAAGCATCTGACTCTTCATTTTGGCTCAGATCATGATCTCACGGTTCGTGAGATGAAGCCAAGTGTCCGGCTCTGCGCTGACAGTGAGGAGCCTGCTTGGGATTCTTTCTCTCTCTCCCTCTTGCTCTGTCCCTCCTTGGTTGTGTTCTCTCTCTCAAAATAAATATATATAAACAAAAAAATGACATTATATACATAAGGCTAAAGACACACAGACTATCTCTCAGTCCTGGTTCTTTCTTTAAATTTCTTGTTACTATCCTTTGACTACTTTTTGGGGGTCCTTGTCTCTCATTTTTGTTGTTCTTTGTATATATTCTGGATATTAATCTTGTGCTGGTAAATTTTTTTTCAGAGTGAAATTTGATATTTAACTTTGCGTAGCCTTTCAGATATAAAATGCTTGGAATTTTGAAGCAGTTAAATTTAAAAAAAAAATTTTTTTTAAGTTTTGTGTCCTGAATAAGAAAGTCTTCCTTATCCAATATGATACTTTCCAGGTTTTTTTTTCTTGCTAATAACTTTTTATTGCTTAAAAGTGTTTAGGTCTTTACCATTTGAATTTTTTTCTGAAAGATTTGAGATAGAAAATAATGTTGTGTTTTGTTATTTTATCACAAAGAACCAATTATCTCAATAGCATTTCCAGTCTAGTCTATCTTTTTGCTACTAATATGAAATGCCATCTCTCTTATATGCCAAATTCTTCTATATTCACAGATCGATTTCTGAGTTCTTCATGCAATCCCATTTGTCTATTCCTGCACTATACCGCACTGTTTAATGACCACAGCTTTGTAATATTTGGATATCTGTAAAGCAATTATTCTTCCTTTCCCTCCACAATCTATTGTAATATCTCTTTGTAAAAGTTTCTTTAAAATCTTTTTTGGGGGATTTAGATTGGAATTGCATCAAGTATATAAATTTGAGAAAAAGACTGACATCTTCATAGTATTGAGTTTCACCACCCACTGATTCATTATTTATCTCCACTTAGCCATATTTTCTTTTACGTCATTCAGTAAAAGTTTTATAGTCTTGTCTATAAAGTTTCTTTGTTATTAATTGCTACTGTATACAATATCATTTAGTCTATTACATTTTCTGATTGATGATTGCTGGCATATAAGAAAGGCATTGATTTTTCTCCTTTTTTCAATTAATGAAGTGAATTACATTGATAAATCTCTATTATTGAATTAATACTGCATTTTCTGATAAATTTCACATGATTGTAATGCATTATTTTTTCATTCACTACTGTGTTAGAATTTCTAATATTTAACTCGGGATTTCTGCACCCATCTTTATAGATATAAGTTTTTTGTTGTTTTGCTTTGTTGTCTTTTACTTGTCTTATTTTGGTATTACAGTTAGCTTAACTATATAATACGAAGTAAATTAGATAATTTTCTATTTTTTCTATGATTTGGAACAATTTATAAAAAATGGAAATTGTTTCTTGAAAATTTAAAGAATTTGCCTATATAACCACCTAGACCTAATGCCATTTTAGGGAATACAGCTTTGATTGCCATTTCAATTTCATATTTTCTACATTTTCTTAGACTATCTTAAAATTTTGTTTGCCTATAAAATTATCCATATTTTTCAACTCTATTGATATAAAGTTGTTTGTGTTATTCTGTTATAATTTTTAAAATCTCATATGTTACCATTATTTTATGTCTTTTTTTTAAAATTCCTGATAACTTTTTTGTGGCTTATCTCTTTTTTCTCAATCATATTTCTTAAAGAAAACTTTTATTAGGTTTTTTTTTTTAAGTACTCAATTTTTTCTTCTGTTTCACTAAGTTCTGCTTTTATGTACAGCAGTGTCTTTCAACCTTTTTTCATTATGAACCTTCTTGGAGGCTTTCAAACATTTTTTTTACCCTTAATCATCACCTCCTCCCCAAATCCTAAACCACCCATATAATGTATACATGGCCTTTTGAAAGGCCACACTCATTGTAATAGCAATCATTTTTTGACCTTTCTAGAACAAATTTTTGCTACCTTGGGGGCAACATCTTCCCCATTGAGAATGCATGGTCTGTGGTAATGTCTTTTCTACTTTCTTTGGGTTTGTTTTCCTTTTCTTTTGGAGATGAAAGCTTAGTTCATTCATTTTCAATCCTTTTTTTGTTTTTGTTTTTAATAAACAGTTTAAGGGCTCCTTGGTGCCTCAGTCGGTTGAGCATCCAACTTTGGCTCAGGTCATGATCTCATAGCTCATGAGTTTGAGTCCTGCGTTGGGCTCTGTGCTGACAGCTCAGAGCCTGGAGCCTGCTTTGGATTTTGTGTCTCCCTCTCTCTCTGACCCTCCCCTGCTAGCACACACTCTCTCTCTCTCTCAAAAATAAATAAACATTAAAAAAAACCCTTAAATAAACAACTTAAGGTTATAAATTGCATTTCTTCCCCCAGTTGTTTTCTTGCATCACAAAAGTTTTGCTATGTTGTGCTTTCGGTTTTCATTCAGATCTATATTTTGTAATTGCTCCTGCTGTCTTAGTCGTGTAGAAGTCTATGTTCACATTTTCCAAAGCATAAGTTTTTGGTTATACTTTTGTTGTATTTTTACGTGATTAGTTGCCTGGAGTTTTTAAGACTGTCTATGTCACCATATAGTCAATAAGAATGCCTGGAGTCTTTCAACATTAAGATTGATGTTTACTGTAGGCTTTTGATGTATACTCTTTATCAATTTAAGAAATTATCTTTTTTGTAACTAGTTTGCCAAGGTGTTTTTAAATTAAATCACAAATTAAAACTCAAATTGATAAGTTTTAACAAATACTTATTTTGGGATCAAATGAGATGATCATGCTTATTTCTTCCTGACTTCTATTAATTTAACTACTTTGATGTATTACACGTGTTTCATCCACCCTGCGCTTTTCTTTGAGATGTAACTCTGTATATTCTCCAAGCCATATTTGTATTCCTATTCCATTCAATGATGAGATACCTGAGGATAAAGAAAAATGTGGAAAACATTGTCTACATATTATGTGTCCAACCTATCTCTGTGTTAAAAGGGTTATTTTCTTTCTAAAGGTTTCCCTACAGATTCAGGTAGGTACCTCTAAATATTCTCTAGGATCTGAGATCCCTTGCAGAAATAGGGATTTTTGTTTTCTCTCTGAGAGCTTCCATTCTTTTGTTATATCTCATTGGGTTCCAATCACGTCCTCTAACCTAATAATGACTAAACTACCACCCTCTTTCATAGTCTCGTCTTTAATATTGGTTGGCTTCTGATATTTTTTATTTTTCATTTGTATTGTCAATTCTACCCTCTAAGAACACAACCTTTCTTCTAAAGAAATCCTTTCCTTCCTCCAGTTCAATCGACCTGTCTTTATTCATTTTTCACCCTCCCACTGCTTCCATCTTGATTTCAAGACCTAAATATATTTTTGAAACAAACATGATTCCTACTTTATTTCCTCAAAAAACTTTATTCCTAGGGAAAGAAGAATCCACACAAAGTCTTTCAAAATACTCTTCTTATTCTTTGGGGTTATAATGGTGTTGCTTCTCTCTACCCCAAACCCATATATAACAAACATTTGGATCCTCTTTTTGTATTTATTATTAAAACCCACCATTACTCTGTGACTGAACACAGATTGAGTCCCTGAAATTTCACTGTCAGGGCTTACATAATCAACATATCTGGCACCAACTTGGGGCATAAATAGGTGAATATGGATACCCCCTTGTGAAAGAAAGAACTTGACCCCTCCCAGAGACCTCTCCCTGACCCAATAAAGGATGCAATTCAAATTAGGATAAAAGGGAACCAAATTGGGTGGAATTGATCTAATGCCACCTGCTAATCCCCAGGACAGTTTAAGCCCTACTTTAAGGGCTAGAATTGCCTAAACTTGTGTTTTGAAGTTCACATAGAACTTAAAGTCCTCATCTACAATTCTGGCTGACAATAAAGGTGGCACAAGTTGTCCCACTCAATAGTGCTTTTTCCTTCTGTAGCAAGCCTGTCTCAGCTGTATCTATGTGAATCAAGATTAGCCACAGTGGCCTGTGCAGCCCTCTTTTGCAGAGTCCTATGTCCAGTACCTCTTAAAAAGGTAGCTTGGGTGTGGAAGCTAGTTACTATAAGCTGCTAGGACTCAAAAAGGCGAAAGAACTGAACAGTCCAAGATCACTAAACTGCTAAAGCTCTATGCCCTGGCGCATCAGACGTCCCATCTCCCCACATCTAATTTTGGTTCCCTGATTCCAGTTAGAGAGTTATTTCTCAAGATAATTCTTAATGTATATTTGCATGTGTTGGGGCTGAACGGAGAAAATTAATCATATCCCTTTCCCATCTAAGTTCTCAACTGAGTAATAGCTATAGGAATCAGACTAACAAGGGTGAACTTACTAGTATTTTGTTAATGAAGCCATACGTATGACCAGAATTGAGCTTTCTAACACCATATCCCTCTCCCATCCCTCCCAATTCCTGATATTGGGATTACCCACCCAAAGGAGAATATACAAAGGAAACACTTACCTGCAGAGCTGCAAGGGGACACGGCTGCTCCAAAAGTGGAGACAGAGAGAGGTGCTCTTCAGACCTGCCTCTGGAAGGCAGGCCTGGGCCTCAGCAGGTGTGCTTATTAGGTGAACGCTGGATCTGAATGGACTGCATACACATTGCAGGCAAAGAGGTACAAAAGAAAAAATGTGTGTGTGTGTGTGTGTGTGTGTGTGAGAGAGAGAGAGAGAGAGAGAGAGAGAGAGAGAGAGAGAGAGAAATGACCCTTTTCCCTGTGTCTCCGTCAGAGAACCCAACATTCTTTTGGGGTGAAGTGAGTAAGAGGTAGAAACAGGGGCCAAGAATGGTATCCCAGCATGGTTCCCTACTTGGAGAAAAACAGGAAAATAGGAACAAATGACAGATTCTGTCCCCATGAGTGGGGGCAAGGCCTATATTCTTCACACCCTCCCAGCAGGGGTTGGGGATCCATTTACCTCACACCCAAGATCTGACCTGGAATTCATTCCAGCTTCCAACCCAGAATTCAGAAAAAGTCCTATCAGTAGATTCTGTTACTATGTCATTCCTACGTTAGAACCCAGGATGGAAGGGTGGGGAAGGGCCCAGAGGTTCAGACCAACCAATCCCCAGACTCATTCACTAACTGGGCTCCATCTTTAAAAAAAAAAAAAAAGGCAAAAGAAAGACCAATAAAACTAGGAAGCCCCTTCCAAGACATTTCACCAATTAACTGCTCCTTAAGAGCTGTTTGGTTGCTGGAGTGAAAAAGGGTACTAATACCCAAGACTAAGAAGGACTAGCCTATAAATCTTGGCTCCATTATCTAGCTACTCTAAGTGTTTTGAGTGTCTCCCTCCCCACCATCCCAAGTCCTAGGAGGAGTCATTGAAAGATATGCCACACTTAGATTCACAGAGGCCATCCCCAGAGTCCCCAAGATCGAAGAACCCAAATAAGGACACTGCTTGGGAGACTGAGAATCAAAAGTTGTTTATCAAAGGGTGTTTGGAAAAAGCCAAGCGTTCTTGAGCCCAATTCCAGAACAATCAGTGGGAGTCTCTCTCCTATTAGCTTTGTTGTTCACCTACCCAATGGCAGATCTTCTACTGAAGGAGACAAAGGGGAAATGACAGTCTTCAAGGGGGCCCAGAGCACCCTTCCTATCCAGTTTCAGCTGAGGAGACCAACAGAGCAAAGGGAGGATTCTTCTCCCAACCCAAACCCACCTCCACAACTGGGGGCTTCCTATTCCCATAAGTAGCTCAAAGAGAGCCCCACCTTCCCTGCTTAGTCTGCATCAGGAAATACTGACCTCTTCAAAGTCACAGGGCATAACCTTTGGGTCCTTCGTATGGACCTTTCCCTCACTTAGTGCAGGAGCACTTAGTAGAGGCCCAATGTCAAGTTTTCATCACTCACTCTCTCAAGGAAAACAGAATGCCCAGGACCAGAGGAAGAATAGAATTGGCAGTGAAAATTAATCTACCAGGTCAAAAGAAAGTCTCTCCCCAAATGCCAAAGAGATATTCCCACTCTAAATCCACATGGTGTGGAAGGAGGGAATGGACTCAACCTGCTAAGAAAAGGGCTTTTAAGCTAAGCACAACAGGCATAGTGTTCAGCAGGGACTGGACATTTGAAGGAACTTAGAAGTAACAGGGAATGGGGAAGGAGGGAATACTGGTAGCAGGAAGGGAGAGTGGTGTCCTTTGACTAAGGGCCCAGAGAGAGGTGAGGTGGGGTAACCAAGCCTGAGGGAAGGAGCCACCTAGAAGGCCAGATACCTAAGTTCTAGTCATGGCTTTCGCCAGCAACTCAGCATGAGACTTTGAACTTATCTAGGCTTCAGTGTCTTCATCTGCAAAACAGGGGAAAGCAGTTTGTTTAACTAGATGCCTGTTACGGTCCTTTGAGATTATGGCACCCTCCACAAGATATTCAGGAGGGGGCCACAGGGGCCTTACCAGAGCAGGAAATTCCTTTCAGCCCCATTTCTAGTAAAAAGGTCACATGTACACACATTCACACGTACATAAGCAGAGTGACCGACAACTTCGTTCATAGCAGCAGAGACACATATAGAAAAAATAAATACTGCTGATGCTTGATTCCTGCGTTGGGGCAGAAGGGTCCTGAGGGTATAACTTGGAGGGACTTCAAGGTCAAGGGAGAAGGGTCCTCCTATTTGATAAAAATTTTCACCTTGCTGTTCCTTTCCCAAGTCCAAGTCCAAGGCAGCCAGATCTTTGGAGAAAGCCACTCTCATCTTACCCTCCCCAAACCATCAACTCCTTCGCTTCAAAAAGAAAAAATGCACAGATCCCAAGGGAAATAAACCCCTTGTCAGCCACTAAGAAATGAACAGAATCTACCACACCTGAGATTACTTGGACTGGGCAGCCGGAACCACATGCCCCTATTTCCCTGAATATTAACAATGGACCTGAAAGGTCTTGTTTTGGACCTGTCTCACCCAAAGTCACTTGGGTGTGCCCTCTGGCTAAAAGGGAAACTAGCCTGGACCACTCTTATTTCTGGTTCTTTTATGGTTGTTTCCAAAATCTTAAACCAATCTCACTGTGAGAGTGAGCCAGGAAGTTGCCCTCCCCAGGTACGAATCCAAATGGGAAGAAAGGCTACGACGCAAGTGCAGGGCTCCAAACCACGCAACCGGACCTGCAAACAGACTTGCAACACTCCCCAGACACCAAAAAGCATCTCCCAGTCATACATTCACATGGACTCTTACGTGGCCTCTCCTACCAGAGGTAGCTGGGGCAATTGGGGAGTGGAGGACATCAACCTCCCATCAACCTGGGATCCCTGTTAAAAGATACTAAAAATAAATTAGTAAACATTGCTATTTACAGAAATAGAAATCATTTCTGTTTCCAAAGGCCTCTCACCATCCCAGTCCTGGACACTTCCAAGACTGCCACCCCTGAAACCCTCTCCAAGGTCCGCCCTGGCAAGTGGGTAAGACACTAGAGTCCTTTGAGACTGGGAGCTCCTCAGGCACCTGAGAATTCCAGTTTCACATCTCTGGTTCCAGGGAAGGGAGAATCTTCAGGACTCTGGAGAGTACCGGGGTTCATCCCTTTTTCACCAGTTCCTGGGGGTGTCTTGAGGCAACCCTCTCCCCTTTAGGTTGATACACGTTTCGTAAGAATTCCTGCTGTTTTCGGGCCCCCAGTCCCTCCCCAGGGTCCAACGTGCCTGCCTGGACCCATCCTCCGAGCAGAGGAACCAGTCTGTGCCTTGGTCTAATGACTCTGGGAAAAAGGGATGGGCAAGGAAAAGGCAGGGACAACGGTCTGGGCGATCGTCCTTGCGGGGATGACTAACAGCAATGACTGTCAGACAGGCAGGCGGTGAGGCTGGGCTCCTGGCCGGGGACGGAGGCAGAGCTGTCCACCAGGCTGGTGGTGGGTTGGGGGTCGACGCGGGGAGTGCGACGGCGCCCGCGGTACTCGATCATGTCGGGATGATAGGCTGGGTGGCGACGAGCGTGCTTGGTCAGATGGTCGCTCCGGGAGAACTGCTTGGGGCAGAGGGGGCAGGAGAAGCGCTTCTCGCCCGTGTGCGTCCTGTAGTGGCGGGCCAGCTCGTCGGAGCGCGTGAACTTCTTGTCGCAGTCGAGCCAGTCGCAGGAGAAAGGGCGCTCACCCGTGTGGGTGCGCTGGTGGGACTTCAGATGCGACGACTTGTAATAGGCTTTGTTGCAGCCCGGAAAGGGGCAGCGATGGCGCTTGGCAGCAGGTGTAACCGGCCTCCGACGAGGGACTGGACCTGTTGCGGGGGCGGGGCCGGCCCCAGGGGCCACGCCGGGGGCCCCTCCGGGGGCTGCAGGCGCTCCGGAGACCGCAGGAGCGCCGGGGACCCCGAGCGCGCCGGAGGAGTGCGCGGGTCCGCAGACATCGGCCGCGCTGGAGCCCGGGGTCGGCTCTGAGCCCAGGGTCGAGCCGGAGCACCGGGTCGGGTCGCAGGAGCCGGACGAGGCGCGCAGAGCTTCCCCCGAGTTCTCCCCGAAGCCCTCCCCAGAGCCGCCGCGCAAGTCAGCCAAGACGCTTGCAGCCAGCAGGTGGGGCGCGGCGCCGCCCGCGCCGGGGCTAGGGGCGGGGACCTGGGGGAGCAGGGGGACCGACGCGGGTCCCGGTGGCCCCGGACCCGGCAGAGCGGACTCCGGCGGCGCCGCACCCACCTCAGAGCCTGCGGCTCCGCCCGCGCCCTCGGGGTCCGGCGGGCGGCGGTGAACCACGGCGCCCGCGGACATGGACACCAAGCACTCAGCGGCGAAGTAGTCCAGGCACGCCACGGCTGCCGACATGCTGGCACCGCCGGGCCGCCGGCGAGCGCCGTCCGAGCGCGGCCGGCCGCGGGCGAGAGAGTTCTCGGGAGCGTCCGTCCCGCAGCCTCGGAGCGAGAAGCAGGAGGCCCGGTGCGCGCCGCCCGCCGCCCGGCGCCGCCGCCGCCGCCCGCGCGGAGCCCGCCCCGCCTGACGCGCCCCTGACGCACCGGAGCCCGCGGGGGCGGCGGGACCCGCCCCGGCCCGCAGGACACCCCCTCGGAACGCGGGGCCCACCGGGCTAAGTCATTTTTAACAGCCTAAGAAATTATCTTGTCTTCGCTTTCTTGCCTCTGCTGGTGAGCCAGGTAATTTTAATAAAGAGAAAACTCCCCGATCGTAACTTCTGGGCAGCCTGCCGGCTTCGCGCCCCCCCGCCCGCTGGTCCTCCGCCAGCTGGGTGTCCGGCGGACTCCGCGAAACTTTTTTTTATAAGGAAAAAAAAAAATGCTAATACCTGATCTGTCTTTCGATTCATAATTACGATTGTTAGTTACGCGGGCTGGAATTGCATTGCATTTCTGTCCACCGCTCTCAGACCGAATTTAAAATATCCCCAAGTCTGCATCAAAAAAAGTTTTCTCATTTAACAGTTCCGCTGTGATTCGGAGTCGGTACCAGTTCCCTAAATAGATCCACTACGTAGCCATTAATTAATAGCATTTCGAACCAGAAACATTTCTAACCTTGAAACAGCAAAGAATCCTCTCATGGTTGAAATTGAAACTTAAAATCCTTTGAGTAACGATTTAACTATTCAAGCAACGAAAGAAAAATGCATGTTTAAACTGCATTAACCTGTCACTGGCATACAAACAAATTTCCACGCTGAAATATAAATTATAGACTAGCAGCGAGATAAACACATTAAAATGGACTCCCACAATTTTAATAATAGAAAGTCACGTTTCCAATTAGGCAACATCTTTTATTTTTCTTTTGACAAAAATTAAAAATAAGAAAATGCAGCCAATGATATAGAATTGCTCATTGTGATTGTGGAGGGGTTTCTTTTTATATAATCAGGTATAGGTTTAATTTATTTTTGCATTTCTTCATTGCTTTCATTTTTTTCCTCCTTTGATTTTTGATCTTTAAAAAATTAAAAACGCATAGAAAGGCAAACAGGATGATTTTTAAAAATAGTCACAGCACGGTTTTTGATGTACACAAGCTTTACTATATAGTGTTGAATTATATGCATTTTATTTGTAATTCTTCAGTACTTTTTCTTTTGGAAATTAAAAATACATATATACCAAGAATAACATATCTTTGTGTATTTACCTCCTAGAATAATCAAATGTACATTATTTGCTGCAGGTTTTTTAAAATTTATATTAAAGATTCCAGATAGAGAGTTGAATGTCACTTTATCTCCCTCCCCAGTTCAACTTTCTCTCTCCTTGCATCCTTAGGTTATCAGCATTATAAAGAATATATTCTTCCAGCATTTGCTTTTATACCTTTATTGCTTAATTACTTATATATATTTACATGTAGATATATATTGATGCTTATGTATTTTAAATTTTCTTTATAAATGGTACACTAGTGTGCATATCATTTTGCAACTTACTTTTTCTTCTCAATAGGATTTGGACAGCTATCCATGTTGATACCTGTAGAATCTGCTTTATTCATTTCAGTAGTTTTATTAATGCTATCAGCTAGATTATTTTTATGGAGATGCCACTCTAAAACAGATGATTATTATAAATCTCCTTGTCTCAACATTTTAGACAATTAACTCAGTTTATCTACACAGGTTAAATTTCTGTCAGAGGCTTCTTTACTAGCTGCTTTTCTTTTAATTTTATAATTTGGGGAAAATGTAAAGCTATTTAACAATGCAGAGAGAATATCACAGGCATCCATGTACCTGTCATGTAATTAGTGAATGCTAACATGTTACCCTATCTGATGCAGGTCTTTTTTTTTTTTTCAATTGAACTGTTCAAGATTTCTGATTAAATTGAAATCTCTTTGTACTCCTCCCTAAAGTCATCCTTTACCTTTTTCTCCAAAAGCAAACACCATCACGAATTTGGTATGTAACTTTCCAATCTAGGTTTTATACTTTTACTATACATGAACCTTAAGAATACAGAATATTGTTTCATTTGATTTTTTAAATGTACATGTGTGGTGTCAGACTGTACATATTCTGACGTGTTTTTTTTCCCCCTTCATGGAATGTTTTTATTCTTTATCTCCATGTTGATAAATATAAATCAGTTCATTCATTTTAATTGCTATATTCTAGATCCATGCATATAAATGTGCCCGGTTTATTCATTCCCCTATTGATGAATATTTAAGCTGCTGCCAGTATTGGAAGCGATGCTAATACGAACATGCGTGTACATGTGTCCCTTGCACATATGTGAGAATTTCTCTCTGTATCTACCTTGATGGGGAATTGCTAGGCTACATGCACAATTTCAGTTTTATTAGAAACTGTCAAATGGTTCTTTGATTTACACATCCACAAGCAGCATGTGAGAGTTCTTGTTCCCCTCACATCACTTTCTTGATTCAGAATTTTCTAATTTCTGACAATTTGACTTTTTAAAAACCCAGCTTCTTGTTGTTTTATTTGCGTTTCCCTCACCGCTAGTGGGGTCGAGCACTTCTTCATATATTGATTGGCTATTAAGGTTTCCAGTCTGTGATTTGGTTTTTTACACACCTCATCCATTTTTTCAATGGGCTGTATATATATTCGTTTTTTTCCCTGTTTGATAGGAGTTTATACAGATAAACAGTATATTGTCTCAGTCTGTGGCTCCTCTTTTGACTGCTTTTGATGTCTTTTGTACTATAGAAAATGTAAAATGTGGTCATATACCTTGATCTCTTTATAATTTGTGTCATTTGTGCCTTAAGAAAGAATTCTCTGCATACCTGATACCATGAAAATAGCCTTTTTGTCTTAATATTTTAAAGTTTGGCTCTTCACATTTATAAAATTGATCACTCTGGGACTTCCTTTTTGAATGGTGTAAATTAGGAATTTAATTTTACTCTCCCTCTCCCCACTGTGGAAAACCTGTCCTCCTGACCTGATTTACGGGACAGTCTTTCATTCCCGCATTCATGTGTCATGCCACCATGACGAAAATTAAACTTTCATCTATTCATGGATATGTTCCTGCCTTGTCCTCTTCCACTGACCAAACCAATTCTGAGCCAATACCACACTGTTTTAATTATTATGGCTTTATAATAAGTCTTCACGTCTAGGAGGGCTTCTCCCATTCCCCCACCTTTCTTCATGTTTGAAACCGTACTGGCTGCTTTTGGACTTTTTTTCTTCCATATTAACTTTAGCATCAGTTTGTCAACTTCCATTGAAAAACCTTCTTGGTATTTTGCTGAGTTAAATTTATAGGTTAAATTTGGGAAAATATAATATCTTTATAAAATTGAGTCATCTAATACCTTAATATCACTCTGATTTCTTCATATCCTTCAATAACAGTTCAATAACAGTTATTATAAACAACATAGTTTATTTATAAAAACTCCTGTAGCTCTTTGTTAGGCTTATTCCTAGGTATCTTACAGCTTTTGTTGCTATTATAAGTGGGCTCATTTAAAAATGTTTTAATTGGTTTTTGATATTGTCTGGAAATTATTGATTTTAGAACAATCTTGTTTTTAGCAAACACACTGAATTTCCTTATTAGTCAAACAGTTTATTTGCAGTTTCTCTCGTATTTTTATATAGATAATCATATTATTTGTAAATAACACTGTTGATACCTGTCCCCTTATCTCATTGGATGGGCGAGAACCTCCAACATATCATCAAATAGTAAGAGTGAGAGCAAGATTATTTTCCTGTTTCTGTCTCATTGAGAATATTTCTTTCTAATGCATCATTATTATTCATGATATTTGTTTTAATTTTTTGGTAGAAGCCCTTTATCAGGTGAAGTTTCTAAACAGTTTCTAAAACTGTTGAGATGATTGTAGGTCTTTGTTATGTTAATGTAATGGGTCACTGACAGATTTTTAAAATATAGACCTATCCTTGAATTCTTTGAGATATACCTTGTTTTGCTATAATGTGCTATTGTTTTTTTAAATACACTCCACATAACTTATGCTTTTTGATTTTAGCACCTCTGCTCATAAGTAATTTGGGCTTATAATTTTCTTTTCTTGCACTGCCTTTGTCCATATTTGGTATCAGGGTTATATTACCCTCATAAAATGCATTTGGAAATATCCCTTTTTGTATTTTCTATAACAGCTTATATGAGATAGGTATTATTTATTCCTTGATTGTTTGGGAAATCTTATCTGTGAAACGATGGTATATGAAAGTTCAACTCAATTTGTCTAATGACTGTTAATTTATTTGGGCTGTCAATTTCTTCCTGAGTCAGTCTTTAAAAATTAGATACTACTTTTCATTCCTGATAGATTTGTGAATTCTTTATTTTTTCTTTTTTGTCTGAACAGAGGTTTGTCTATATTTTTAGATAAACCTGTAAAGGTTTGTCTATAGTCTTTTCACATAGCTTAGCTTTTGTTGATCACGTCTGTTCTTTTTAAATATAGATATTTGTTTAATTTCTGCATTTATTTTTATTAACCTTTCATACTTTTGTTGAGTTTAATATTTTATTCCTTTTTTAAAAAAGACTTTTTAATTCAAATACTTACCACATTAGGGGCGCCTGGGTGGCTCAGTCGGTTAAGCAACTGACTTTGGCTCAGGTCATGATCTCCTGGTTTGTGGGTCTGAGCCCCATATTGGGCTCTGTGCTGACAGCTCAGAGTCTGGAGCCTAGTTCAGATTCTGTGTCTCCCTCTCTCTCTGCCCCTCCTCCTCTCGTGCTCTTTCTCTGTCTCTCAAAAATGAATAAACATAAAAAAATTTTTTTAAATACTTACTAATTTCCAATCTTTCTTATTTTCTAAATAACTCTTTTTCAACAGTTATTATTTTTGAAAGACAGTGGGGGAGGGGGAGAGACAGAGAGAGAGGGAGACACAGAATCCGAAGCAGGCTCCAGGCTCTGAGCTTCAGCACAGAGCCCGATGTGGGGCTTAAACCCACGAGCCGTGAGATGGTGACCTCAGTGGAAGTTGGTTGGTTAATCAACTGAGCCACCCAGGTGTCCCTCTTATTTTCTAAAATATAATTTGGGACTATAAAATCCCCTTGAAGAGAAATTTCCCTTGCCTTATCTGTATCCCACAAGTTTTCAAAATAGTGCTTTCATTGTCGTTCAGTTCTAAATACTTTATAATTCCACTGTGATTTCTTAAAGACTAAATTTTCCAAAAGGAGCTTTTCCTGGATGACAGGAAGCTTCCTCTCAACAGTGTAGAAAAGGTAATATTTACTTTTGCATAGACAATCACCTAAAGGAAGTTTTTTCTGAAAAAAATGGAGGTGCCTCTGTGTTTAAGGTACGTATGGTACCAGGAAAAGAAGTGATTTTTTTTTTTTTTAAATTTCTAGGAGAGAGAGAGACAGCGTGAGCAGGGGAGGGTCAGAGAGAGAGGGAGATACAGACTCTGAAATAGGCTCCAGGCTCTGAGCTGGCAGTCAGCACAGAGCCCGACGCGGGGCTCGAACCCACGAACCGCGAGATCATGACCTGAGCGAAAGTCGGACGCTTAACCGACTAAGCCACCCAGGCGCCCCAGAAAAGAAGTGATTTTTAATGAATGTTATTAGGATCTGGAAACCTGTTGCTGGTGGAGTTCTGCTGTAGCATTGGCATATGATCTAGATATTTCATTCCTTGGTCAGTTCACACTGATGGCCTTCCATATACCAAGCATTCTTCTAGGAATCGGGAGTTTCATTAGTGAAAAACAACAACAAAAATTAAAATTTCCTGCCCTCGTGGAGTTTATATTGGAGTGCAGCCGTTTGCTTATGTTTTTCTGAAAACATAAGCAAATTGTGGCTGTGGTGCTGCTGTTGTAAATTGTCTAGGAGATCCACTTGAGTTTTGGGAAAAGCAATGCAAATGAGGGGCTTGGGGCTGAAACATGAATACTGGTTTGGAAGTTGCTGCAGGAACTTGTCCAGTTGCAGGGCCAGACACCCAGTTTCTGAGGACCCCCTGGGCAGGGTGGTGGGGGGAGAGTTTCTCTGGCTGAGAAGCAGCAGAATGGGAGGAAATTGCAGAGGGGAGATGCCTTATACATAGGGAGTTGCTCTGCGAAGGGAGGGGAGTTTTCTCGTTGTTGATTGTGGCTTCTTGGGATTAAGGGATTCGCTGGATAATGAACAGGGCATCAGTTGTTCACGGTGATGAGAGACTTTGGGGTCCCTATGCAGATGGTATTCTATCATGTGAGCTATTCTGTAACCAGGGCACATTAGTAACCTCTCAGGAATTGGCTCTGGAAGTAGAATGGGGGGTTATTTGAAATGGAAAGTAGAAAAAGGACAATTTCTCAGCATATTGTATACTGTGGTATTGAAATAAATGTTACAGACAACAGTATCTTCCTAAGCCTACTCCGAAGGTTTTCAGGAGCAACATCAAAGAGATGTTCCCGAAGGCCTTGAGAGGCTGACCTGTCCCTCCCTTTGGTCACAAGTGGCTCAGAGGGGACACATAGTAGGCATTCTATAAATAGGGCATAAATGAATAGGAATATATAAATGGACAGGTTAGTATCGCTGTTCATTCATGATTACCAGTCTCAAACAGATATTCTGCATTCCCAGAAATATTGCAAACCTGTTTGCATCTGCGCTGTTTCCTTCCCACCCTTTGGCAAAGGTCAGCTATTTGTCATGAGTTCTGGCCCCTCAGAGTCCACAATCCATAACATATGCCCTCTCTTCTCCAGCATTTTCTGTCTCTCCTTCTCTGCAGAATAATTTGAACCAACATTCAATAATGGACTAATATCTCCCCCCACAAAAAACAAGTGGGGCGCCTGGGTGGCTCACTTCATTAAGCGTCCGACTTCAGTTCAGTTCATGATCTTGGGGTTTGTGGGTCCAAGCCCACATTGGGCTCTGTGCTGACAAGCTCAGAGCCTGGAGCCTGCTTTGGATTCTGTGTCTCCCTCTCTCTCTGCCCCTCCCCCATTCAAGCTCTGTCTCTCTCTCTCTCAAAAATAAATAAAATTACTTATCTCTCAACTCTCCATTCTCCTGTAGCTATCGCCACATAGCCACATTCCCTTTCAAAGCCAGGTATCTCAAGAGCCAAATATGTTCTCTATTCTCACCAATTTCTTACCCCACATCTTATTAAAATTGCTCCAAAATGTAGCCCTCACTTTGCTACAGAAATTCTTGCTAAGAGCAACATTGGCACACAACAACGTGAATGTACTTAATGCCACTGAGCTCTAGACCTAAAAATGGTTAAACTGGTACATGTTGTGTATATTTTACCACAATTTTTTTAAAAAGCCCTCTTTTCTAAAAAAGAAAAAAAAATCAACATTGATCCATGTTGCTAAATCCAATCCTCAAATTACTAGAAGGTCTCAAGAGCAGTTGAGTAATCCTTGAAACATTCTCTTTTGGCTTCTGTGAAACTGCATTCTTTTGGGCTTACTTCCATCCTTCTAACTGTTCCTTCTCAGTCTTAATTGCTCATTTCTCTTCCTTTACCTAATATTTAAAGTGTAAAGTTCTACAGAGTTCTATACAGTGCCCTCCTCTCTCTTTTATGTATTCTAGGTAATTTTGAATGTGTTTCATGACTTTAGGTACACCTGTATACCAACAACATAGGAAGTCATAATCTTGTCACCAGGTCTAGTTCCCAGAGATGCCAGGTCATCCTAAATCCCTCTGACTACTCGATAGTTGTGATGTCTCATAGTTAGCACAAGCTGAATGTATTCAAAAGCTGAATTTGTGCTTGTGACCCCAAATCTACTCCTCCTGCATTCTTTCTTGTCTCGGGAAATAGCACTTTCATCCAGCCTGTCCCTCAAGCCAGGAAATGGGGGGTCATCCTTGACACCTCACTCTCGGCCCCTGCATTTAGTTCATCTTCACGTCAGGTTCATTTTACCTTTGGAATATATCTTGGCCATTCACTTTTCTTATCTTGCCAATGCCCTAATTCAAGCCACCATCATGTTCGATCAAACTACTATAATAATGTAACACATTCCTGGGTTCTGGGTTTTAGGATATGAGCATCTTTGGGGAGTCATTATTTTGCCAATTCACGGCTGAAGCAGGGTAGGTGAAGAGAAATAGACAGGAAGAGCAGGGAGAGATGAATGAGTTCAGGGATATGGATAGGTGGGAGGCAGATGATATTTGACCTTATAAACCCATGTAAAGAGTCTTAAGGAGAATTCTGAGCAGTGGCATGATCTGAATTACTTTTTCAAGGTTCACCCTGTGGCTGTGTAGCAAATAGACTGGAGCGTGGGCAGGAGTGGAAACGGGAGCAATGAGTTACCCACTGCAGAAATCCAAGCAGAAGATGATGATGCCTTAGACCAGAGTGGTAGCGGGGAAGGTGGGGAGATGTGGTCAGAGTCTGGCTGTCTTTTGCAGTGAGCGTGTGGGATACCTGCCTGCCCATATGTTAGGCGCAGGATACAAGAGAAGGGAAGGAGTCCAAGAAATTCAGCACAGCAACTTGAAGAATATGTATTTTTTTTTTTCTTTTGAGATGAAGACTTTCAAAGAAACAGGATATGGGAGGTGGAAAGTGGGAATGTGGTTTTGGAGACTTTGAGGTGCTGTGTGGACATCTCGGTGGAGATACTATACCAGCTGTCAGATCTCGGAGTCTGAAGGTTTTGCAGTCAGAGATGTATCCCTGGCTGAGCAACAGAATGAAAGAGTCTTTTAAAAAAGCGACATATTTGTGTAAGTAACTCCTGGAGGACAGGAATTCCAGCTCTTGGTAGAGTTTCTCAAAATGCTACATATAATTATCTCTATATAACACATTTTTAGTATAATGATAATAAGACATTACGTATTTTAAAGTATTTTAAAAATTTAGTATTAAACTATAAAAATCAAGTATTTTCTTTAAAAAACTTTTTTAATGTTTTATTTATTTCTGAGAGAGAGAGAGAGAGAGACAGTGTGAGCAGGGGAGGGTCAGAGAGGGAGGGAGACACAGAATCTGAAACAGGCTCCAGGCTCTGAGCACAGAGCCCGATGCGGGGCTCAAACCCACGAACCATGAGATCATGACCTGAGCCGAAGTCGGCTGCCCAACCGACTGAGCCACCCAGGTGCCCCAAGTATTTTCTTTTTTAAAAAAATTTTTAAGTGTACATTTGTTTTTTTGGGTTTATTTTTTTTAGGAAAAAAACAGAGCACAAGTGGGGGAGGAACAGAGAGAGTGAAGAAGACACAGACTCTAAACCAGGCTCCAGGCTCTGAGCTGTCAGCATAGAGCCTGATGCAGGGTCTGAACCCACAAACCACGAGATCATGACCTGAGCCAAAGTTGGACGCTTAACCAACTGAACCACCCAGGCGCCCCTTGAGTATTTTCTGTTTTACATAATCTAATAATTTAAGTCTATTGTTTTAGATTCAGTTTCAACGCTTGGTAGAAGTGCCTGTGTTTTTAGCTGTCAGATTTCTTTTAGACACAGCTAGCCTTCTTGCATGGTACGTTCAGGCTCGTGTTAACTTACAAGTCTAAGTGAAGTACACATGACCTTATGAAAAACAGGTGAGCCTTTATTGGACTCGTTTCAAATGCTTTTCAGTGCCTGCAGTGTTGTGTGCTTTAAAAAATAACCATTGACAGGAGGAATTAGCACATAGTAAATAATCAGTAAATATTTTTACATAATGAGACTGAGAGCAAAGTCCCAACTGAGGTATCTATATTAAGACAGGAAGAAAAAAAAAAAAAAAGCAGGCAATAGAAGGTTCTAAGTATAATAGCCCAATAGTTCAGCAATATATGCAGAGTCAGATTCAAGCCAGATTCGAATCGTGGCACAAGACAGAAGCCTGGCTCCTTCCACTTGGAGAAATAGAAGTTAGTGCAGCAATTTGACAATAACCGGGAAGGATGACAAGGTGTATCCCCTGTGACTTGGAAATTTCATGCCTCGGTATATACCTTAAGAGAAATTCTTGTCCTTGGCCCTTGTTGCAGAGCAGGGAGCCCGCAAATATGTTTGGAGTAGCGTTTGCTACAGGTTTTTCAAACAATCTAAAGATTCGTAAAAATGCAAGACAGTTTTCTGTGGTGGTAAAAAGAAATTATGAACCCATACTGGCTGGATCGTAGATAATGTTTTCTGCTCAGTAGTTAGGGCAGGAAAAAAGCCCTAAGATTTTAGAAGAGTGTGTCTAATATGATTAGCATTTACACAAAGGTTAAGTACATGGGAATTATTGCCAAATTAGCGTGTTACAGTTGTTAATGGCACAAACTCTGTGGCCAAGCTACCAGGTTTTGCTGCTGTCGCTTAGCTGGTCGGCTGCTGTGTGACTTTAATGAAGTAATTTCTCATTTATAAAAGGAGACAGCGATAGTACCTACTTCACTGAGTCATGGTGAGAATTTAACTAGTTAACATATGTAACGTAATTAGACTATCGGTAAGCATGTAGTAAGCACTTTATTAGTTACGATATATTGTTTGTCCCTAGATAGCCATAGTATATCCATATACTACAAGTATAATCCATTAGTGAGTATGATAGACACCAAATCTTGGACAGTTATCTCTGGTTTCAAAGGAAAAGAAATGGGATTTCAAGGTATTCTTTAGCATTTTATTTGTTTCTTTAAAAACCGAAAGCAAATAAAGCAAAATGATAAGATTTGTCAATATGGATGGTGGGTACATTCCCATTTGCTATATGACTCTCTGTACTTTCCTGTGTGCATGAAATATTTTAGTTAAAAACAAATCCCAGTACAGAGCCTGGAAGATGACATGCACAAAAATATTTGCTAAATGAATGAGTGATTGAGAAGTGGCATGAACTGGGGACCCAGCCCTAGGAGCACCCAGTTGAACGTTCCTTTTAGTCTGCTCTCTAGTCCCTGAAGAGGAGAGCAGTGATGGACGTGGCCATTAGGATGGAAAACTTCTCTTCAGCAACAATGGATTCAGGGAGACAATGGAGCAAAGCTTTCAAGGTTCTGAAGGAAAATTATTTTGAACTTAGAATTCTATACCCAGGTGAAATCATCATTCAAGTGTGAGAGCAAAATAAAAACACTTTCAGAAATGTAAGCGTTCAGAAAATATACCACTCAAGCATCCTCTCTGGACGAATAACTAAACAGTGTATTTCAGGAAAATGAAAAATGAATCAAAGAGGAAGGCATGAGGGACACAAAACACAGCAAAACTTGTAGCGAAGTTTAAAATCATTATTGACTGAGGAGAGTATGGGGATGGGGGTACAATCTGGAATTACAACCTCTAATGGGATTTTACTTGAGTGGTATCAGGGGCAAAGGAGAAAAGTAAAAGCATGAAAAGATTCTCGACTGCTTCAGAGAGAAGCTTAGTTGTATTTATTAATTGAAGGTATAGATTTTATAAAACAAGTGTAAGTATATGCTTAAACATTAGAGTGACCGCCAGGAAAATTGGAATTAGGATATATAACTTTCTAACCATATAAGAAAAAATATAGGAAAATGTCATCAATTTATCAGAAGGGTAAGGAGAGGGGCGCCTGGGTGGCTTAGTCAGTTAAGCATCCGACTTTGGCTTAGGTCATGATCTCACAGTTTGTGGGTTCGAGACCCACATCGGGCTCTGTGCTGACTGCCAGCTCAGAGCCTGGAGCCTGTTTCAGATTCTGTGTCTCCCTCTCTCTCTGACCCTCCCCTGCTCACGCTGTCTCCCTCTCTCTCTCAGAAATAAATTTTTAAAAATTAAAAAAAAATTTTTTTAAGGGTAAGGAGAAAAAGGAAATAACAACAAAATGTGGTGAACAGAATACAAAAATAAGATGCAAGAGTTAGGTCTGAGTGTCAGCAGTCACAGAACGAGCATCCCCAAGCCTAAAGCGCTGTGTGCTGTCTGCCTAAAACTCCTGAAACAACGTGACCCAGGGATTAAAAACTAACAGAAACAGATGTAACAAAGAAAACCAAATTAGTATTTTAAGTAGAGATTTTAAAAAGGCTATACAAGAGTCAATTAACATTGTTAAGAAACTTTTGTACTCAAGAAATAATGCAGATATGTATTTTTAACGGATATGGGATATTTTCAAAGAAAATTTAAATCCATTCTATAAAGTAGAAATTATACACCTACATTCACTGACCAGATGTGTAAAATTATTTAACAAAAAGAAAAAGTAAAAAGTGACAGGCACATGCACAAAAACTCTATCCTCTTGAAAACGAGAAAGCACACTTCTAATTAACTTGGATTAAAGAGGAATTAAAATTGAAATTACAAACTACTTAGGAATGAACAAATGAGCACACTACATTTCTAAGACTAGTGCATGCTGCCAAAATGGTGCAAATGGAAAGATTTACAGCCTTAAGTGCTTGTAGAAAACAGAAATTGTGAAAATAAACAAACTAAGCATTTTATTTGAGTGCTAGAAATAGGAAAAATAAGCCCAAAGAAATAAAAAAGAAAGAGAATAAGAACAAATGTTGAAATTAATGAAATAAGAAAGATTGGGCTTCATTACTAAAACCAATTACTACTTCTTTGTCAAGACCAATAAAATAGATGAATTCTTGGTGAATGAGGTTAAGAAAAAAAAAGAAGATATAAATAATAAAGGAACAAGATATGTGGGAAAAGCTGAGTGACTGCTATGTGCAATTTTAAATAAACGCAATTAAAAATTAAAATGAAATGTTTGATCCATAAAAGTACAAATAAATCACCAAAGCTCGTTCAATAAGCAGGAGAAAACCTATGGACCATCACCCAAAAATAAATGGAAAATAATTTGAAATCTACTAAAAAAAACCTAAAATGCACCAGACCCAAGTAGTTTTGCAATCTAAAGCTACCAAAACAAAGGAAAAGATATTTCCCAAGTTATATAAATGGTTCTAGCCCATAAAACAGATTGAAAGCTTTTCAATCATCTAAGAGGTAGATATTACCCTAGTTCTAAAATCAGATGAACACCAGTTTTAATAAAAAAAAGTTAATTTCACTGATGAACATAAATACATTTCTAAATAAACTGTTAGCATATCACATCTAGTAGATATTAAAAGAATATTGCATCATGCCCAAATTGAGCTTATCCCAGGAGACCAAGAGTAGTAAAAAAAATAGAAAATACATTGGTAGAATTAATTGTATTCTCTGAAGAGAAAAAAGATGATTATCTGAATAGGTACCCCCCAAAAGAGTTAATAAAATGCAATACATATTCCTACTTTCAAAAGGAAATCTTAGTAACTGGGTCATAGAATAAAGCATCCTACATTTGAAAAGGTGTCTCTACCAAAAATCTACAACAAACAATGCTTAATCATGAAATACTTGAAGCATTCCCATTAAAATGGGGAACAATAGCTCCTAGCACATTTAGCATTGAACTAGATACCCATTAAACTCAATAATGAAAAAAAAAAACAGGCAAAAAAAAGTGGGATATAAATATTGGAAGAAAGATACAAAATTGTTACTTTGGGCAAATGATATTTCCATTTAAATGGAAAAATCCAAGAAAAGTCAGAAACTTTTGAACTAGTAAGATATTGGTACGATGACTATATAAAGATACTCATGGGGGAAAGTATGCAATGGAATTGAAGTTCATACAAAGAGACCTGAATAAAATGGGGAAATACATATTGTTTCTTAACAGAAAAGCTCAGTGCCACGGAATAATAATTTCCCCAAATTTATAATGTTAATACTGTCCTCAACAATATATCGACAGGGTTCTGTATGCAATCTGGCAAGGTGATTCAAATTCACCTAGAAAAGAAAAATGGCAGGAATGACATTTTCCAGCAGGTAGTATTTGGTAATTGACTCGGTGTAGACTGGCAGAGGAACAGACCAATAAATTGATGGAACAAAAGAGATGGTCCAGAAACGTGTATTTATGAGAGTTCAATGTACAAGAAAAGTGACATTTCAAATGAGTGGGGAAATGATAGACAATGTGTTAAAGGGTTTCAACAATTAGTTAATTATTTGCCAGAAAATAAAGTTCACTTCCACATACAATATAAAAATACATTCTAGGTGGATTAGAGATCTAAGCATACAGATTTTAAAGTACTGGGTAATAATTCCAATAGATATAGAATAAGTATTTGACAAAATTCAAAATCCCTTGATTAAAAACTCAGAAAACTAGTATCAACTATATTCCAATTTTTAAAAAATTGGGGGTGGGGTGCACCTGGATGGTTCAGTCAGTTAAGCATCTGACTTCAGCTCAGGTCATGATCTCACAGTTCATGGGTTTGAGCCCCATGTCCAGCTCTGTGCTGACAGCTCAGAGCCTGGAACCTGCTTGAGATTCTGTGTCTCCCTCTCTCTCTCTCTGCCCCTCCTTTGCTCGTACTCTGTCTCTCAAAAATAAATAAATGTTAAAAAAAATTTTAACCTAGGAAACTAGCAATAGAAAAGAGTTTCCTTAATTTGAGAAAAAGTCATTTATCAAAAAAAAAAAAAGTACATTGAACTTAATAATGAAGGACCAAGTTATTTTTCTGAGATTGGAAACAAGCCAAGGATATTTACTCTTCCACCTCTATTCAGCTTTCTGCTGGCGGTTTCAGCTAGGGCGATAACACAAGGAAAAGTGTACAGCTTGGCAAGGAAGAAATAAAACTGTCTATTTTCAGACACGATTATCTACTTAGAAAATCAGAAAGAATCTGTCAAAAAATTACTAGAACTAATGAGTAATTTTAGTAAGATTGCAGGATACAAGGCCAATAGACAAAAATCAATAGCATTTCTATATACTCACAATGAACAAATAAAAATCAAAATAAAATTAATATTATTTATCACCAAAAATAGCATCACTTTAGTTCCACCCCCCCAATGAAATACTTAGGATGCATTTAACAAAACATGCATTTTCTGTGTAATTAAAACTATAAAACTCTGATGAAAGATACTAAATACCTAAATAAAGACTGTGTCCAATTGGAAGATGTGATATTGTAAAGGTGCCAATCCTCCCAAAACTAACGTATGGATCAATGCAAGACTAATCAAAATCCCAGTAGGATTATTTTAATTTTTTTTGTCGTTAGATGGCATATCTAAAATTTATATGGGAAGACAGAAGAACTAAAATAACCAGTTTTGGAAAAGAAGACAAGGCTGTAGGACTCACGCTATCTGATTTCAAGAGCTATTATAAAACTACAGAGATCAGGACAGTGTGGTACTGTGATGTGGTAAAAAGATAGACACGGGATTCATGGAACAGAAGAGAGAGTCCAGAAATAGATCAAATTGGCCAGCTGGTTTTCGACAAAGGTGCAAACACAATTCAGTGGAGAAAGGAGAATATTTTCAATTGTTGGTGCTCGAACAACTGGATGTCCATATGCAAAAATTGGACCTCAGTTCAGACCCTCCACCTTATACAAAAGTAACTAATAATGGATCATAGACCTAAATGTAAAATCCCAAACTATAAAATTTCTAGAAAAAAAATCTTTGTGAACTTGGATTAGGCAAAGATTTCTTCGATACGATACAAAAAGCATGCTCCATAACAAACTAAATTTGACTTTGTCAAAGTTAAACATTTCTCTGCAAATGACACTGTTAAAAAAAAATTGAGAAAACAAGCCACAGACTGGGAGTAATGTTGCCATGTTATATATCTGACCGAGGACTTGTGCTGAAAACATATAAAGGACTTTTAAAATTCAATACTAAAGGGGCGCCTGGGTGGCTTAGTCGGTTAAGCGATCGACTTTCGCTTAGGTCATGATCTCGCGGTTCATGGGTTCGAGCCCCGCGTCGGGCTCTGTGCTGACTGCCAGCTCAGAGCCTGGAGCCTGTTTCAGTCTGTGACTCCCTCTCTCTCTGACCCTCCCCTGCTCACGCTGTCTCTCTCTCTCTCCTAGAAATAAATAAAAACCATTAAAAAAATAAAATTCAATACTAAAAAATAAATAACCCCCTCTTAAAAATAGACAAAAGATGTGAACAGACACTTCAGCAAATAATACATATGGATGACAAATAAATACGACAAAAGATGTTCTGCATCATTAGTTGAGGGAACTGTGAGTTAAAACCACAATAAGTTGCCACTATACACTTTTTAGAATATTTTTGTGAAAGCTGACAATACTAACTGCCGAGCATCTGGAAGTCTCATGTTCTGCAGGTGGGAATGCAAAATAGTACAGTTACTTTGGAAGACAGTTTGGTGTTTATTAAATATACACACACTATATGATCCAGCTGTCCCTCTCGGAGTGATTTAAACAAGAGAGTTGAACACTTACATTCACCCAAAACCTTTATGTGAATGTTCGTAAAGTCTTTATTCATAATAGCCCCAAACTGGAAATAACCCAAATGCCCTTTGGCTGGTGAATGGAGCAGCAAACTGTGGTACTCCCATACAATGGAATACTATTCAGCAATAAAAATACCAAGCTGCTAATACATGCAACAACATGTATGAATCTCATATGCATTATGCTAAGTGAAAGAAGTCAGAGGAAACATACTTTATGATTTCATTGACATGAGAAATCCTTGAAAACGGATCAGTGGTTGGGGGTGGGAAGAAAGACATGGATGAATTTGGGAATCTGTAGTAGGCTCTGCATTGAGTGTGGAGTGTGCTTAAGATTCTCTCTCTATCTCTTTCTCTCTCTCTCCCATTCCCTCTTCCCCACTTGCATGCGCGCTCTCTCTTCCTGTCTCTAAACTTTAAAAAAAAGGTTGAAAAATTCATAGAGTAGTACACTAAAGAGCGAATTTTACTGTATGTAAATTAAAAAAAATTTTTTTAATGTTTATTCAGTTTTGAGAGACAGAGCATGAGCAGGGAAGCAGCAGAGAGAGACAGAATCTGAAGCAGGCTCCAGGCTCTGAGCTGTCAGCACAGAGCCCAATGCGGGGCTCTGAACCCACGACCGCGAGATCATGACCTGAGCCGAAGTCTGGTGCTTAACCGATTGAGCCACCTAGGCGCCCCATGTATGTAAAATTTAAAATATGAACTAAAAAGTAACTTTGAAAAAAAAATGTAAACTGTCCTTACTATTGTGTGATAGGGAAGGAAGACGTGAAACCTAGAAGCTTTGGAAGGAAAGACACACAGATGCATGATGACCATAAACTTTTCTAGGACAAACCTCACTATAAACAAATAAAAATCACTATAAACAAAAATAAATAAATAAAAACACAGACTCAGTGAATATGTAATTTCAGCATATGTAACAGACCAAGACTTAGGACACAGAATACAAAGAATGGCTACACATTAATCTGAAAAAAGGTGAATAAAACCCACAGAAATGGTGAAGTAATAAATCTAGGTTGTTTTAAACTGCTAAAAAATAAAGGTAATTAATAGAACAGGCAAAGGGGCAAAGTACATGCAGTACAGGGCAAAATAAAAGTACACAGAGTTCACAGAAAGAACCAAATGCTCAATAAACATGATAAGATTCACAGTCTCGCTGTCACTCAGTGTGCGATGAATTACAGCAATACCATAATCTCATTTTCAGCCATCACATAGCAAAACCTTTAGATTGTTAAAAGCTAGCATTAGTGAGGATATGAGGCTACAGACATTCCCATCAAGTTTTGAAACTGTATAATGGTATGATATTTGGAAGGATAATTTGATCGTAGCTATCAAAAACTCAAGTGTACATTTTTTTTGGACTCAGTAATTTCACTTGTGTGTTAATACTATAGCAATATTGCACGGGTGCACAAAGATGGATATAAAAGAATATTTTTTATTTTTATAAAATTTTTAAATTGTAGTAGTGAAAAATAGGAATCTATTTAAACATCTAGGAGCACAGGAATGGTTAAACGAATTAGGTAAATCTATTTCATGGACAGCTGTTACATGTGACAATATGTTAGGACTGATACAGTATTGTATCCATTTATTTACAAAGCAACATATTATGAAATAAAAAAGCAAATAGTAATCAGTGTATATTGATCCCATTTGTGTTTTTCAAAAATCTACAAATCTGCGCATGTGCACGCACGCACACGCGTGCGTGCGCACACACACACACACATATATATACAGAAAAAGGTCCAGATAAATACTCATCAGAGTTAGGTCAGTGGTTCTCTGCGGAGGGCAATGAGATTGGGGAAATCCTCTTTTCACTTTACATAAAGTCTTATTTGAACCTTAAAAATGCAAATATATTTATGTTTTTTTAATGAGTGCACAAGTATAATTCAAATATATCTGTACATCCTAAATTAAGTAAGCCCAAGTAAAAAACACAAAGGTATGTAATTTCCAAATTATAAATGGGGGACAAAAGTAAATTTTATTACTATAGTAAAAAAAGAGAGAGAAATAATCAGGAAGCAGTGAAAATAGAAACCATAAACAAATTTACAGAAAAACCAGGTATAATTTGTCATGATAGATGTGAATGGCTTTAAAGTCTCCATCAAAAACCTTCAGATTAAGTGGGGGGGAAAAGAAATATACCCATGAGCTGTTTACAAAATGAATGTATATGTGGTGTCCTCTCTCTCTCTCTTTCTCTCTCTCTCTCTCTCTCTCACACACACACACACACACACACACACACACACACACCCAAAGTGAAAATGACAGTGCAGGTTAATGGAATGGGCAAAAAACATCATAGACAAATGCAACCAAAGGGAACCCATCCATGTGTGCTAATATTAAAGTCATATAAATAGGATTTGGGACCAGAACATTAAATGGAATAAATAGGGGTGCCTGGCTGGCTCACTAGGTGGAGTGTGTGACTCTATATCTCAGGGTTGTAAGTTCGAGCCCCCACACTGACTGTAGAGATCACTCAAAAATAAATTCTTAGGGGCTCCTGGGTGGCTCAGTCATTAAGCATCTGACTCCTGATTTCGGCTAGGGTCATGATCTCAGAGTTGTGGGATTGAGCCCCATATTGGGCTCTGTGCTGACAGCTCAACGCCTGCTTGAGATTCTGTCTCTCTCTCTCTCTTTCTTTCTGTGCCTGCCCAATACTCATGCACATGCCTGCATACACACACACTCTCTCTCAAATAAATAAACATTAAAAAAAATAAAATCTGAAAAATAAATGGAACACATGTAATTATTTTTATATTGATAGGGGATAGAATGTACTACAAAGGCAATACAGTGAAGAATATAAATGCCTCCAAACAGAGAACTGGTTGGTTATATTATGTTACCTATTTTGTTTTAAAATTTTATAGAAAAGAAAAAAAAAAACCTGGAAGACCACAGTGGCAGGGCTGTCCCTAGAGGGTATGATGTGCAGGAAGAACAAACATGCAGAAGCAACCCTAAAACAGGACACTCACCCACATGCAAGGACGTAATACTCAGCATTCGGGTGGGGGTCGGACAGCCCTACCTGTAACCCAACCCAGCTTTGGCATTTCCCTTCCTTTTGCGTCTCAGACCTCCAGCAGCCTAGATTTTGTGATTCCCTTAGTCACTGCCTGGTGATAGCTTATACTCACTTTTCCCGAGACTAGTGTCTATCACAGTAAGCCACCACTCTTTTCCTGTGATTTTCCTATGGTTTATGTGGTTTTGGAATTTGGCTCTATTATTGAGGTTCCAGGATATTCCATGAGGGTGTCAAGATAGAAGGGCCTAGATTGATCTGGAAGCATGTAGGCGATCATAGGAAAGTGCTGTCGGTCACAAGGTGCCCTAACTCCATAAGAAGAACAAGATGGCCATGGATTCCTTTGAAGACAAAAATCCACATTGGTCATGAAGGTCCTACCAAAAGTCTCACTCTTTCGGTCCTTCCTAAAACATCTTCTGGGGGACTGACTTGTTAAGGTGCTGGGAAGGGAATGACTAGGAGAAATGGAGAAAATGTTGCAATGGAAGAAATGACTCCATTTATATAAGCTGATGTCAACATGTACTCCTTTGGATGAAGCTTGAGATGGTACACTGCCTCTTCCATGATGCTAGGCAGCGCCATGAAGCAAGAAAGTGTCCCTAGGTCCTTCTCTGAATGACCTTGAAGCACTGGAGTTTAAGAGGCATCCTAGGGCCACCTGGGTGGCTCAGTTGGTTAAGCATCCTACTCTTGATCTAAGCTCAGGTCAGGGTCATGAGTTTAAGACCTGAGCTGGGCTCCACACTAGGTGTGAAGCCTACTTAAAAAAAAAAAAAAAAAAAAAAAAAAAAAAGACATCCTAGAACTGGCACTAGTAGGAACAGAAGAATTGAAGTTACTGGCAAGAGGGTGGTTGAGGAAGAAATGGGACCCTGACTGATTCCCTCCTTTATGATTTCAAAGGAAATGAGTGGAGGAAGACTACCACCAAAACAACAGTCGGTATTGACTTTGTAGAAATGGGGAAAAAACAAATCTTTGCAACAGTGACCTAATTCTAGGGGCAGAGTGTAAAAGAATCTACCACTTGGGGTGCAGATGCAAAGGTAACTGGAATGAAACAGTACTACTTAGTGCATAAAGGACAGAAATGACCAGATTTCAGGAAAGAGATTTGAATGAGACATAAAAGACACATTGACTGGGAATCTTCTGGCTCTTTCATTAACCATCTGTAACTTTGGGCAAATCCCATAGAAGGGTTGTTCCTAAAGTTGAGCCTGTACCAGAAGCACTTGGTGGGATGATTAAAATGCAGATTCCCCCTGCCCTAAATTTCTGACTTTGTAGTTCAGGGGTGGGGCCTTAGAATTTGCATTTTTAACAAGTTTCCCAGGCTGATCTGATGCTGCTATTCTGGGGACCACCTCATTTAGCATCCCAGTGGGCAGGTAAATAAAATGAGTGAATGAAGATCTCAAAAAGTCCTTTCTTAATTCCAAAGTCCTAGCTCCAGGTTACTGAAGGACTTTCTGATGGAAGGGTGGTTAGAGAATGGGCCCCCTCTTATATTTAAATGGGAGGCACCCACTGGCTGCTTAGGCAATGACCTCAGAGCTGCTGTCCCTGTCTTTGTCCCATATTTCAGGTCATCATTAATCTCACAGGCCCAGTAGAGTCACAGCTTAAGGGATGGGGTAAGGGAAATGATATAGAATCTAGATCTTTCATACAACTTGATTCAAGTCCCTTCCAACATGCTAGAGAAGCTCTAGCGAGCTCCCTAGAGGCTTCAAGTGCATTTCTCAGGGTCACCTTTGGTTCTGAGCTCCTGTGTCCACAGAGCTCTGTCTGTGGCTGTTCCCTTCTTTCTACTGCTCAGGACCAGAATATGGGTCTCTGCTCCCTTTTTTCCTCCACCACATGCCACTCACAGGAGATGCTGGAGTGAGGCTGGTGTGGTGGACGTCTCTGGTTTTGTCTGTCCAACAGCCTCCTTGAGGAATGTTTGAGCGTCCTGCCCAACAGGCTGAGCGGAAGCTGGCTTCCCGGGTTTTGGATGTGGGGACTGGTAAGCCAGCTGGGTCTCCAGGGAGCAGCCAGCTGTTCCTTAAATTCTTTGATCTGCTTCATATCTTACAGTACATTGAGCTGGTTTAAAGTTAGCCACGTTCTTGCTTGTGGAGAAAAAAAGAAAAACCCACAAACTGGAGGTTTGGGATCTGCAAGGGGTTTCCATTACAGCAATACAAGTAAGTTAAGATGGAATAATAGATAGCCTTGCTGATTTAAAAATTAAAATTAAGAAAGGCTTTTGGCCACCGTGCCATACGACTGTATCTCTTGTCCACATTTCCTTATGGGCTCTAGTGTGGTCCCACCCCGCTTCCCCTCCACCCTACCTCTCATCTACTCTTGCCCCAAAGTTCACCTGCTCATTAATGTCTCCTGCAGAGCAACTCCACATCCAAAGTGATCTATCAAGGTCTACTCAAAGTTCTCAAAGAAGTTCCCAAAGAGGAACTTTAGTGCCTGCTGTTCAAACAATATATATGTTTTTCACCCAGCAACAAAATGAATGTCTCTTAGGTATCAGATCTTACAGATGATGCAGCAGATAATTGTATCCTATTAATGCTAAGTGATCCATCCGAAATATATCAACAAAAGATTTATAAACCATGAGGACAATTTACTAATTTTAATGTAGGTAACCAACAAGTGGATTGGAACAGGGATTGCTAAACTATGACCCGTGGCTTCTTTTTGTACAGACTGCAAGCGAGGCTGTGAGCAAGGAACTTTTTAGAAAGATTTTTAATGGGTTGTAAGACAAAAAGAAGAATATACAGCAGAAACCTATGTGGCTCACAAACCTAGAATATCTCCTACGTGGCTCTTTACAGATAAAGTTATAAAAACCCCTGAATCTGAACCCTCTTGTAAGACGGTACCTGTGACTGAGACAGAAGAATCCGATCTATGTTGGATGATTGTATTTGGGGATTGGCTGGACCAGGTAGACTTTTCTGCCTGTCATTTGAGGAGGCGGCTAATTCTGTGGATGTTCTGTGATCGTTGGGCCTGACTCAGGAGTATGACGAGGCCAGGGAGGTTTGGGGCGGGGGATGAGCTGGTCACACAGGGCCTCCATTGTCTGTGTCAGAGCCACTGGTAGCAGGGGATGCGGGGCTCACGGACTTCCGGGATTAAGAGAATGCCTCTGCACGTGGGGGAGGTGGGCCTGGCAGTGGTGGGCCACCCCTGATGGCTGTGAGCACCCACAGGACAGATGGGCTGGGGTGAGCAGTTGTGGAGATGGACCTGGAATGGGGACCAGGTGAATCCGTGCTTACCTAAAAGTCGCAGCGGATGAGTCACAGACCAACGGTTACTCCTAGACCAGTGGATGCCCCCTTCATCTCCTTCTTTACATCACCTCCACCCCCACCTCTCACTTGCTTTTTCTCCTTAGTATTTATCACTATTCAGCTATGATGTTGGTTAACTCACTCCTTAATTATTGGTTGTCTCTTCCACTGGATGTAAGCCCCATGAAGGTGGGAATTTGGGGGGCTGTTTTGTTTACTGCTTTAACTGCAATGTTTTCAATAGTGCCTGGTACATAGCAGGTGAGTAATAAATCCTTGTTGATTGAATTGAATGAACCCTATTTCCTTAAGAATATTTATGAGGAGAAAGCCTTAATTCCAATTAATTTGGTCTGGGAAGGGTTCTAAGTCCCTCCAAATTCAACAGTAAAGGAAACGTGACCTTGTTTTGTATCCTAAATTAATAAAATGTGGGGCACCTGGGTGGCTCAGTTGGTTAAGCATCCGACTTTTGATCTCAGCTCAGGTGTTGATCTCAGGGATGTGAGTTTGAGCCCCATGTTGGGCTCCACACTGGGCATGAAGCCTACTTTTAAAAATATAAGAATAAAAAATAAAGCATGACATATTAGTCATATTAGCGCCAGCTTGCCAGAACATTTTCTCCACAGCAAAATGCTTCCATAGGGATGCTAACTTACTATTAGAAAGTTACTTATAGACATGAATTAGAATAGCGGAGCCATCATAATCATAGTCAGCATTACCAAGCTATAGGGTAATCTCATAACTACATGTACGTGATGGGAACACATCTTCCCATGGGAATCAAAAAATGTAAAGATTGTCTGGGGCCATTCTCTTGTATAATAACAGCCTACATTCTATAGTACTGACTCTGCACCGGGCACAATTTGTTGAAAATTTTCTGTGTAATGTGTTGAATGGGCTTCAACAAAGAGTAATAGTGAATGAGCAACAGTAATGAGTAATAGTGACTGAGTAACCGTAATGAGTATGGGTACTCATTCCCTAATGAGTAACAGTAAATATTTGCACATTTATTCTGCACAGGTACTGCTTCAAGCCCTTTTATATGCTGTCTCCTTTAAGCTTCACAAGAATCCTATGCAGTAGGATCTAATTATCATCTGCATTTTGCATCTGGGGCAACAGAAGTACTGAGAGGTCAAGTACCTTATTCAAGGTCACACAGCCTAGCGGGGATAGAGGTGGGATTTGAGCTCTGCTGTCCACCCTGCCTCTCGTGGACGCTGCAGGGAGACGAGGGGCTAGATAGTAACTGCTCTCGCCTTTTCCTTCTTCTTTCTTGTATCCCAGTCTGTATAAGGCAGCAGCTCTGAGATTAGGTTAATACCCATCTCTGTCCACCTTGAATGGACTTGCCTGCTCTTCAGGTCTTATCAGCAACATCACTATTTAAATCATAATTGTCCCTTGTAAAAGTGACTGTCACTTTAATTCTGAAAACAGGGTATTAAATGTATCAGGAGAAGCTTTCTATTGTAACTATGTTGAAACCTTCTGTACATCTGTGAATGTTCTTGTAATCGTCTCGTAATTGTTGTGTTTTGTACATTTGGAATTTTGCATATTAGATATTCTTACAGGGACTCAAGGGAGACTGTTAACCTTTTAATTCAATTAAATATTGTTGCACACCTTTCTTTACTGATCAGAACTGGCTAATGAGAGAGACATGAGCTTAAACATGAACTTACTCTCCTGTTGTGGAAGCAAGACACAGGCACAGCATAAAATTTGATGATCAATAAAATAGCTTTCGATCAGTGCCAGACTGAATGGAACAGATATTAAGTGCTGCGAGTTTGGATAAGATAGGAGATCTTGGGGCTATCTAATCATAGAAGAGACATCTCACTGTTAGGAATGGTTTAAATTCAGTCCCCCTCAGGTGGGTTCGATAATACCTTCTGGAAGCTTTCTCAGATTTGAACAGCCTTGTTTAATACCGAAAAAAAAAAAAAAATCGATGTGCTCCAAGAACTATCTTGGTGGAAGTGTGGCTCCCTCTAGTGATTATGTAAGGAGTTGCACATTCTCATTTGTATATTTTTCCTTATTCATTCAGTCAACAAAGACTTACTGAGAAACTACTATATATTAGGCTCTGTATTAGAGATGCAGAGATAAAACATACAGTTTCATTTATAAAAAGGTCACAAACCTAGAAAATAGAAAGCCAAAGACTTCTGATATATTGTATCTGCAGTAATAAAAATAACAAATATAGCCACCCAACCCAGATCAGAAAGGATGGGGTTAAGTAAGGGAAGACTTTCTGAAGAGGTAAAGATGTGATCTGGGTTCTTATAAGGTAAAGAACATATAAATTCTTTTTTTTCCCTCTCTATATCAATATATGTTTATTGTAGAAAACTTAGGAAGTAGAGATGAACTAAAAAGAATTACCCATTATTCCATCATCCAGAGATAGCCACATAACAATATTTTGCTAATATTTATCCCAAGGCCCCTTTTATGCATTATTTCCTTTTCAACAGAGATCATATTTGTAATTTTTGTAATCTTCCACATTGCAAATGTAATTGCAATTAATTTGGATTTGGATTCTGCCATTAAACCAGTTAATAGATTTTGAAATTTTTCTTACTAACCATACTCATGCCACATTATTTCTCTTTTTCAAAATAGCATTGGCTATTTTCTCGCTTTAATTTTTTTCGGATGAACTTTAGAGTAATTTTGTTCAGTTTTTAAAAATCCCATTGGTATTTAGATTGTGGGAAATACAGAGATTTGTTTAGGAAGGGTTTATATCTTTATAAAGTAAAAGCAAGTCTTCCCATCTAAAAATATTGTAGGTCTTTCTATTGTTCGTATCTTCTTTTATAGTCCCTCAATTAAATGTTATAATTTTCATTAGGGTCCAGTACTTCAATTTAAAGGTTTGTTTCTAGGTATTTTACATTTTGTTGCATTGGCAATTGGATCTTTCTCCGCTTATTATTTGTTGAACAAATTATTATGAGTGTTGGCATAGGAACGCAACTGATCTGTAAATATTTCATGACCTTACTGATGTCTGAATTTTAATCTTCTTTGGTTGACTCCTTTGGGTTTCCATATGGGCAATCACGACATCAGAAATCATGACCATTTACCACCACCTTTCCATTAACTAATCCTCTTTTATGTTTCTTATTGCATTGGGAATAATGCAATAAGAAACGGTTTAATCACCGTTTTCAATAATATAGGGCCCTTTGTCTTGCTTTATTACTTTAGTCTTATTTCATCCTTAAGTGTAGTATTGTCTGTTTTTGCTCTTTGTTTTTTTGCAGAGTACCTGATAGCACACTATACTTCTTGGGACCATGTTAGTTAGACTACCCTAACCTGAAGGCCTGCTTATTGAATGATCTGGTTTTCTGTTTTCAACTCTTTTATTGTGGTAAAATGCACATAACATAAATTTACCATCTTAATCATTAGAAAAATGTTTTTAACGTTCATGCATTTTTGAGAGACAGAGTGCGAGTGGGGGAGGGGCAGAGAGAGAAGGAGGCACAAGAAACCCAAGCAGGCTCCAAGCTCCCATCTGTCAGCGCAGAGCCCAAAGCGGGGCTTGAACTCACAAGCCATGAGATCATGACGCCAGCCAAAGTCGGACGCTTAACCAATTGAGCCACCCAGGCGACCCCCATCTTAATCATTGTTTAAGTGCATGGTTTAGTGGCCTTAAGTACATACATAATGTGCAACCACCACTATCATCCATCTCTAAAACTCTTTATTCATCTTGTAAAACTGAAACTACACCCATTAAACAGTAACTCCCCATTCCCTCCACCTGCCCTCCCCTGGCAATCACCCTCCTACTTTCCGTCTCTGATTTTGCCTAATTGAAGTCAGAAGGTAGAAGCACCTCTTATAAGTGGAATCATACTTTTTGTGACTTCCTTATTTCACTTGACATAATGTCCTCAGGTGCATCTATGATGTAGCATATTGCAGAATTTCCTTCCTTTGTAAGGCTAAATAATACTCTATTTATGTGTATACTGAATACCATACATGGATACATTCATCCATCGATGGGCACTCAGGCTGCTTCCACATTTTAGCCAGTATAAATTATTCTACTATGAATATGGGTGTATGAGAATCTCTCTGAGATGTTGCTTTCAATTATTTTGGGTATCCATCTAGAAGTGGAATTGCTAGGCTATCTGGTAATTCTAATTTTAGTGTGTTTTTTTTGTTTTTGTTTTTTTTTTTTGAGAGGCCACCAAACTGTTTTCCACAGCGGTGTACCATTTTATACTCCCACCAGCAGTGCACGCGATTTCAATTTCTCCACATACTCGCCAGCACTTTTGTCTCCTGGGTTTTGACAGCAGCCATCTGAATGGGTGTGAGGTGATACCTCATCATAGTTTTGATTTGCCCTTCCCTGATGATCAGTGACGTTCAGCGCCTTTTCATGTGCTTTTTGGCCACTTGTATGTCTCCTTTGGAGAAATATCTGTTCCTTTGCCCATTTTTTAATTGCATTGCTTGTGTTGTTTAGTTTTAGAAGTTCTCTATATATTGTGGATATTACTCCTTTATCAGATACGTGATTTGCAAATGTTTTCTCCCATCCCATGGGTTGCATTTTTACTCTGTTGATAGTGTCTGTTGATGCCCTTTCTTTTGTTATGTCCCATGTTTTTTTTTTTTAGAGGTCTATAGCTTCACAGTTTATAGTGAAATCCATTTTGAGCTCATTTTTTTTTTTTTATCAGTTGTGAGATGTAGGTCGAGGTTGGTTTATTTTGTTTGCCCGTGGACATCCAATTGCTCTTACATTATATTTTTAATTTTAAAAAATTTTAAATGTTTATTTATTATTGAGACAGAGAGAAATGGAGGATGAGTGGGGGAGGGACAGAGAGAGAGGAAGACACAGAATCCAAAGCAGGTTCCAGGCTCTGAGCTGTCAGCACAGAGCCTATCATGGGGCTCAACCCCATGAACCCTGAGATCATGACCTGAGCTGAAGTCGGACGCTCAATCAACTGAGCCACCCAGGCGCCCCACTCTTACATTATTGTTTGAAAAGACTATCCTTCCACTACTGAGTTGTTTTTACAGCTTTGTCAAAAATCTGTCTGTATGTCTACCGTTCTCTGTTCTGTTCCGTTCATCAATCCCTACCTCTCTGTCAGTAACACACGGTCTGGAATACTGTAGCTTTACAAGCAGATTACCATTCACCAGTTACCAGGCCTAGGGGAGGACCCCAGCTACATGGAGGATATAAAGATCACCATGATGCCAGCCACCAGGGATAGGAGTCCAGACACTCGTGCCCACAACATCTTGGTATCAGAGTCACCAAGAACACAATGCCATCAAGCATTGGGTGGAATAATAGTTCACGTACATAGAGGAGACCAAGCAAGATCTACTTCAATAGTGGGCATTGGCCCCCTGTGGCCAGCAAGTCTCTCCAGGTGGTTGACACAGAGCAATTTGCCTTTCTTGTGCCACAGTGGAAGGACTCTGTCGCTTCTCCATGGAGGACAGAGATACAGCCAAGTTCGCCAGGTGCCCTGTGATGCACAAGCTTCAAGTAAAGAAAGAAAGAGCATTGCTGAGCTTGAAATAGGGAAAGCTATTCCCATACAAGGTGATAAGTCCAATGCAGGCTGTGTGGGCTCCTCACCTCTGGGCAAGAGAGTGTTCCAGGCCTGTGGTTCATTCTTAATGTAGTCAAGTGGGGGCCACGAGCCTGCAGGTACAAGATTGCCTTTCCCAACAATAAATCTTAGAGAGGAGAGTAATTTCTCTTATTCTTCTTTTGAAAAATCATTTTAGCCGTTCTAGCTTTTTTCATTACCCATTTTGGAATAATTTAGCTTATCTTACAAAAATATACTTGGGATACTGATAAGAATTACATTAAACCTGAATATTAACTTGAGGAGAATTGAAATCTTCCCTATGTTCAGATTTCCACTCCATAAAACTGGTATCTCTTGATTTAGTTAGATCCACTTTGATTTCTTCCATTAGTATTTGATAGCTTTCAGCATGCAAGCTAATGTTGTGTTATAAAAATGTATTTTGTTAGGTTTAGGTGCATTTTTTGAGGGATTATAAACGGTATTGTATCTTGAACTTTGGTTCTATGTGGTCATTGCTAGAATGTACAAATACAATTGATTTTGTATGTTGATTTTGTATCCTGCAACCTTGCTGAACACACTTATTAGCTGAAGGAGGGTTTTTTAATTTTTTTTGTAGATTTTTTGGAATTTTCCAAGTAGATCATTATCTGCAATTAGGAACCATTTTCTTCCTTCCTTTTCCCTTTCTCCCTTCCTCCCTCTCTTCCTTCCTTCCTTTTTCTCTCCCTTCCTTCCTCCCTCCCTCCCTTCCTTCCCTTCTTTCTTTTCCATATCCCTTTTATTTTCTTGTTTGGCTTCACTGCACTGGCTGGATTTGCGGTGTTATGTTGAGTGTCAGTGGTAAGAGTGGGCTTCCTTGCCTTGTTCCAAAGCTTAATGGGAAGACATTCAGTCTTTTACCATTAGGTATGAAGTTCTCTATAGGGTTTTTGCATAGGACTTTTCTCAAATCAAGGAAGTTTCTATTTCTAGCTTTCTGAGTTTAATCATGGGGGGGGGGTTAAGTTTTGTCAAATATTTTTCTGCATCTGCATGACTATGATTTTCTCCTTTAGTCTGTTAATATGGTGGATTATGCTGGTTGATTTTCAATTATTGAACCAGCCTTGCATCCTTGGCATAAGTTGTACCCATTCATGGTGTATAATTCTTTGTATGTATTATTGAATTCTATGTGCTAATATTTTTTAAAATATGCATCTATATTGATGAGGCATACCCATTTGTAGTTTTCTTTTTGTGTGAGTGTCTTTGTCAGATTATGAGATATAAGGGTAATACTGGCCTCAATCTGAGTTGAGAATGATTTCCTCCTCTTCTATTTTCTGGAAGAGATTGTATAGAATGAGTATTAATCTTCCTTTAAATATTTGATAAAATTCTGTTTCAAGTTCATTGATTCTTTCCTCTGTCCCCTCCATTCTCCTATTAAGCCCATCCATTGAGCTTCAAAATTTAGGTTATTATAAATTTCCATCATAAAATTGCCATTTAATTCTTCATATACTTTCGTCTTGAATCTTTTTTTTTTTTTTCATTTAAGTGTGTTCGTAATTGCTCATTGAAGCAGTTTTGTGATGGCTCAGTTGATTTTTGTGTTAGGTGAGAGATGGGATCTAATTTTATTTTTTATACACAAATACCCAAATTTTCCAATATCTTTTACTGAAAAGTCCATCCTTTCCCTCTATTTTACAGTGTCAGCTTAGTCATTAATCAAGTGGATTTTTTTAAACATATATTTATTTTTGAGAGGCAGAGAAAGACAGAGCACAATCATGGGAGGGGAAGAGAGAGAGAGAGAGACCCAGATTCTGAAGCAGGTTCCAGGCTCCAAGCTGTCAGCTCAGGGCCTGATGTAGGGCTCGAACTCACAAACCGTGAGATCATGACCTGAGCCCAAGTCAGAATCTTAACTGACTGAGCCACCCAGGCGCCCCTAATCAGGTGTTTTTACAGTCATGGTTCCTCATCCCCACTCCTACATGCTCTATTCTTTCCGTTGATCAACTTGTTCATTCTTATGATACAGCCATACTTCCTTGTTACTTATTATTCCTTATTTTACAATAAATCTCCATGTGTGGTATCACCAGTTATCTTCCTTCACCCTTTTTCAAGAATTTTATTGTGATTCTTGATTCTTTACATTTCTATATGAATTGTGGAACCAGTTTGTCAAGTTACTTTTAAAAAGTTTAAGATTGTACAGATTCTAGACAATTTAGGAGTAAATGATATAATTAAACTAAGTCACTACATCAACATTTATTTGGTTCTTTGTTTTTAACCATTTTGAAGGAATTGTAGATTCACATAAAGTTGCACAAATACTAGAGGAGACCCTGGACACCTTTCACCCAGGCTCACCGAATGGTAATATCTTACAAAGCTATAGAAGTACATGGTCATAACCAGGACACTTGACATTGGTACAATCCACAGAATTCATTCAGATTTCACCAGTGTTGCACGCACATATAGTTTTGTGTGTGTGTTATGTGTGTACAGTTCTGTGCAACTTCATCATATGTGAATCTCCATCACAATCAAGACACAGAACTATTCCATCACTAGAAAGACCTCTGGTGCTACTATTGATAGACCCATTCTTCTTTGACTTTTTGATAAAAAATTTACTTTCCACCACTCAACAGTTATGTTTTGGAGATCCAACCACATTATGACATATACTTAAGCCTCTTTAAATGCTGAACAGTAATTCATAGTAGAAATATACCTTGATATATTTAACCATTCTCCCACTAATGAACTTTTTAACTCATTTTTAAAATTATTTTACTGCAATAAACATCCTAATACATGCCTTCCCATGCACATATGCTGGTGTTTCTCTAGGATAGAAACAGAAGAGTGTAACTACTGAGTTGTAGGACAAGGCCATCTTATATTTCAATAGATAATGTCAGAGTGCTCTCCAAGTGGCCATCCCACGCCAGTACATGGATGAGAATGAATAAAAGATGTCCAGAATGCAATTTTAAATAGCACCATCAGGATGGGTCCTACTGAGAAGATGGAATTTGAGCACAGACCTAAGGAGAAGAGGGTAGATGTGGATGAGAGCATTCCAGGCAGAAGGAATCACCAGTGCAAAGGCCCTGCACATGCTAGCTGGTTTGGGGAACACTGAGGAGACCATAGCACTCAGAGTGGCGTCAGTGGAGATAACTGCATGAGATGGGATCAGACAACAGGCAGCAGGGAAGGTGAAGATTGGGAAGGGCCCTGGGGTCAGGCTTTTACCCAGACAGCCAAGGAGATCGTAACAAGTTTTGAGCAGAGGACTGATGTGATTTGACTTCCTTTATATATTTTTTAAAATTAGAATCACTTTATCGAGACAGAGTTTACATACAATAGAAGACACCCATCGTAACTGTGTAGGTTGATAAGTTTTGACCATCTGTGGTTAAGTAAGTTGCCCAAATCCAAACACCAAGGCCATGGCCACTCACGTTTGAGCCTTGGCTCACCTGCACCAAAGCCTGGGCTTGTTATTCTGTGGCTTCAGAGGCCATAACATCCAGGCCCCAGACTCTGGTTTCCTGTCCCAGAGTAGTGGGGGCTGGACAGCAGGAGGTCCACGGAGAGAACAGCATGGTGAAGGCACAGGGCGGCGGGGCCAGGACCCCCCACCCTCAGCACATGTGCTGGCACCCATGGGCAAGGCCATCTGCATGGCCAGTCATTCTAGAAACACCCATTTGTCTAGTCTCCTTCTCTTATGCTTCAAGGCAATTTTAGGAAGAAAAAAAGAAAAATCTTTTGCTTCTAATTTAACTCTCCCTCAAGGGGCACCTGGGTGGCTCAGTTGGTTAATTTACCCCCTCCCCCTTTTTTACTTTTTTCTGATTATAAAAGAAATGCCTTTCTATTATACAAAATTCAGGTATCATCACAGCTATCGTGTAATAATAAACATCCCCTATAATTCCACCCCAAAGACAGCCATCACAAAGTTTATACGTAGCCCTCTTTCTTTTTCTTGTATATTCATGTGCTAACATGTCTTAGAATTATTCATTTATTTTTGCAAAAATCAGGCCATACAGAGCTTTGCAGTTTTCCCTTCACTTGTAATATCCTTTGGGGCATTTCCTGCATCAGCGAATGTATACCTGACTTTATTCTTATAAATGGATGCATAGTGTAACATTGGGTGTTCTGCAGATGATTTATCTGGTGGGAAATCTTACTCCTCTCCCTCATATTTCCTGAGTGAATTTCCACTCCCGGGGTGTAAGAGTATGAGCAATCCCACTCCCTCAGTAGGGGTGATTTGTCTGACTTACAAAGCCAGGAGGAGAAAGGGGGCATAAGGGCCCATACTGTCTGGGCTTTGGTCAGAGCCATGGCCCTGGGGGATGCTCCTTGGCCTTGTCTCCAGCAGGAAGCTTACCCATGGCCTCACATTTCACTCACATTCTCCAGTGAAGCTCTATGTGGACTTTGAATTAGGACTCTTCCTTTAAAAGACAGACAGAGAGACAGACAAAAGGGAGGGAGGGAGAGAGAGAGGGAAGGAAAGAAAGGGAGGGAAGGGAAGGGAAGGGAAGGGAAGGGAAGGGAAGGGAAGGGAAGGGAGGTAGGAAGAAAGGAAAAGAAGGGAGGAAGGGAAGGGAAGGGAGGCAAAAGAGGAAGGAAAGGAAGGGTTGGAGAAAGGGAGGGAGGAAGGGAAAGGAGGAAGGAAGAGAGGAAGAAAAGATTCCCTCTCCAGCAGGAAAGAAAGCAGTATCACTTTTTGCCTTGCCGAATCCCAACAATTCCCCATTCTCCACTGATGAACATTTGTGTTTCCTCATAGCAAATACTGCCTTTGCCCACATTTACTTTTTATACTTCTGTTCGCAGGGCTGACAACAGGGAAGCGAAAGAAGCTCTCCTTCCCTAGAAGTCCTTGAACCTGAGCCAGGATCCTCAACAGGGAAAAGCTCCACTGTCAACATCAACTACGACAGTCTGGGGGGTCTCCTGAGGCACAAAGAAAATGGCACAACAGTAAGCTCTGTTCGTTGGTTCGTTCATTCGTTCATTCATTCATTCATTCAACAGTAACAGTGCACCTACAACGTGCCAGGCAGTCTGAGACAGTGGGGGTACAGAGGTGAACGAGACACACGAAGTCCCAGGTTTTGTGAAACCCACGACCTGCAAACAAGCAAGCAATAAACGCGGACATGTCAGAGGGTCATATCTATCCGCTCTGCAGCATTAAAAGAGGGCGATCAGTTTCAGTTCAGGCAACTTCCAGAACATCTTAGAATGGTTCTAAAATTACACTTTCTGCGATAAACATTTCAAAGTAGCCACAGGCTTTATTTCCGAAACCTCTAGTTCTCGGGCCTCTGTTCCAGGAATTGGGATGTGGGTCAGTGATGGGGTTTCTGCGGGCTTTTCATCTCATACTTAATTCAGGAAAGGTGTGTCTGAATTTCAGCCACACACACTCTCACTTCTCTTTCTGCGCATCTTTTTAAGGCGTTTTTATAGATCACAGCGATATCGAGAGACATTTCCTTTCATTCTGAATTTGCTTCAAGGGCTGTTTTCCAAAATAATTTGGACTAGTCTGTCCGTGTCTCAAAAGCAGCACTAGAATTTCGGTATCGTTTTAAAAATATTTTCTTGTTAGATATTCCGTGTGTGGCAGTCTACTCTTCTGTGAACCCAGAAGGGCCCTGGGGTCTGGGAAGGGAGGACACAGCGGGGGATGCCAAATTGGATTAATGACCTGAGACCAGCAGGGGCTGGGGGAGACAGAGTCTCAGCCTGGCTCCTTTTTGTTTAGGCAAACGACACATGGTCAGCCCTTCCAATATGAAGTCCCAAAGCCTTCTGTTCCAGGAAATTGTTTCCTGTTTTGTTCATTCAGTGGCTTTTAAGGATTTCTTTCCTTCCATCTTCTCTGCTCTCTCTCTTTAGAGTACTGTTTGTCAAAGTTGGACCTGCCTAACTGGCTTTGACGCCTTTTACTGATTTCTCTCTCACATGGTCCAACTCACTGACTTTTTAACTTTAGTTTAGAATTCTAGAAATTTCAGGTTTTTTATTAATTTTTCTTTTCATTTTGACAATGACATTTTTATCTACTGAATGTCCCCGGTGTCCCTTTTCACAGTACCTTTTTTTTGTTTTGTTTTATGGATTAACTATCCACTAAATTTATTTTAGGTAATGAAGTGGCTCAGTCCATAAGCATCTGACTCTTGATTTCAGCTCAAGTCATGATCTCACAGTGGTGAGATGAAGCCCCATATCGGGCTTAATGTGGAGCCTGCTTGGGATTCTCTCTCTCTCTGCCCCTCTCCACTTGTGCATGCACACGTGTGCACGCTCTCTCTCTCTCTAAATAAATGAAAAAAATTATATAAAAATAAAATAAATATCCCCTAAACCTTCCTGAAGATGCTAGATGGTGATCTCCAGTTCTAGGTTGCCTACTTTGTTACTTATTTCCTCTGGGGACGATTTTTTCCCATTAATTCTGGTCTTTCTCCTGCACGTTGCGTATTCCTCAAAGTTAGTGATCCTTGTTGGACTTCCCATTTTGTCTTGAAATTCCAGAAGTCTCTCTTTATCTAAAAGTAAAAGGCTTACCATCTGTACTGATCTCCAAAAACCTTTGTATGAGCTTCTCCCCCTTCAAGTCTGCTGTTCTTTTGTTACCAAAAGCCACTTAACTAGGTAACTCTTTGGCATCCTCTCACCCCAAGAGAGCATTTCTTTAGCTCTTATAAATAAACCCACTTGATATGTCTGTGTGTCTGAGTGAAGTCTGGATTCTGGGACAGCTGACTGTGTGGCTTAGAAACGGTTCTTCACAAACTCTTTGTCAGCAGCTAACATCTCTGTATGCGGCTGCCCAAAGGTGGTAGCTGGCCGGCCCCAGCATCCATCCAAATTCTGACCCAGTCATTTTTAGTTTCTGGTGGTTCTTGAAAAGCACACCTCGTTCATTTGCCTGCCGGGTGATAATAGCTCCCTTTGCTTCCAATAGGCCAATTCATTAGGAGTCCAGACTGAAGCCAGGTATGCGTAAGTCCAAAGCTCCCAATCCTGGGGCACACAGGTGGCTCCGTCGGTTAGGCATCCAACTCTTGATCTCAGCTCAGGTCTTGATCTCAGGGTCGTGAGTTTGAACCCTGCACCCAGCATGGAGCCTACTTAAAAAAATAAAATAAAAAACAAAGAGGGATAGTCCTTCCTAGAAACAAGGACTGTGACACGGTGAAGCCGCAGCCCTGTCTCCATGGTGATGTTGTTAGTGAGTCCTTTTGCTCAACTATAGACCCCAACAGATAAAAGCAGAAATAGACCAGCCCTTTTAAGCTCATTTAAGCCTCCTCTAACTGAAACCCATTTTGCTTATTTCTTTCATACTTTCTTGAGGCACTGATGAAGGTGTTTTGCAATGACCAGAACATCCCAATCCTCAGAGCAGAAAAACCCTGATAGCAGTGGAATGCCTAGAAGACTACACCCTACACGTCCCCTTCCTTGCCCATGATCACGGGCTGCACACATACAGACTCTGACCCTTGATCACACCCTTCCTGCCTCCTACTCTCTTGCACATTCCCCAACCCACCAACTTCTAAAACTCTGGGTGTCCAGCTTGTGGACAGAGAGGTCTGTTGTTAAGGCTTGAGCCTACCACCTTCTGCAGTGGCTGGGAGAAATAAATTTCTCCTTTTTTCCAAACCCCCCTCTCTTGAATTATTGGCTTCTCTTGCAATGAGTTTATCTGACTTTGTTTGGCAACACTGCTGGCAAACCCTGCTTTCAATTTGTCCGGTGCCCTCGGGATTCCCAGGGACAGAGGACCCCAGGGTCCTCCGGTTCGGTTCCCGAGGAGGGTTCAGTAACAGTGTGAGAGCACTTCCCACCCCTTTATATTCCAGTCCCACTCAAGGTGAAGGATTACATTCTTAGAGCCTAATTTGGCGGGGAGAAAGATGAAGAAGAAAGGGGGGTAGATAACAGTCATAGATATGAGACACCAGTATAGTCACACCAGCAATTTATACCTGGCTTGTTGGTATTTCTTTATCTAGGATAATTCAAAATTAGAATTCCCTTTACCTGGATTATTAGATTCAGGCAAATCTGTTTATATCTGAAAGGCTTAAGCACCAACCTTCAATTGCTCTACAACTGAATTACAAGTAGAAATATGGATGAACTATTAATCCTCATTTCAGTTTTGAAATACAAAAAGGTCTAAAATGATTATGCATCCTAATCCAGCAGGTGAAATCGGATGAATGCCAAGGGCTTATTTCTGAGAAGATAAACAGTTAGGTGAGAAAGACTCCAGACTTTTATTTTTTATTTTTATGAAAAATATTTTTTAAGTTCATTTTCTTTATTTTGAGACAGAGAGAGCACGCACAAGCGGGAGAGGGGCAGAGAGGAGAGACAGAATCCCAAGCAGGTTCCGCACCATCAGTGAAGAGATAAAGAAAATTCTAAATCATGGTATTAACCCTTTTATAACCAGAGATAGCATACGTGTATGCATCTGTTTTGCAATGTAATGTTTACTTATTTTATTTTGAGAGAGGGAGAGAAAGAGAGAGAGTGTGTGCACAAAAGCAGGGGAGAGGCAGAGAGACAGGGAGAGAGAGAATCCCAAGTAGGTTCCAGGCTGTCAGCACAGAGGCTGGTGGGGGGCTCAGTCCCCACTTGGGACTCAATCCCGCAACTGTGAGATCATGACCTGAGCCGAAATTAAGAGTTGGACACTTAATCCACTGAGCCACCCAAGCACTCTGTTCTATATCTATCCTTAAAAGGCTTTAAAGCATTTACAAGAATCTAATACATTAGATGTGAAAACTTTAGGTTGTCATCAGCACTTAAATGTCTGGAGAACTCTTATTTTTTTAATATTCATTTATTTTTCAATTTATTGTTAAGTGAATGAATAGAGAATGTTTTTTAAGTAGGCTCCATCCCCAATGTAGGGCTTGAATTTCTGACCCCACTCTGAGATCAAGAGTCACATGCTCTACCGACTGAGCCAGCCAGATGGCCCTAATACTTAGAGGAATTTTAAATGTTTACACCATATTTTTCAGGAATAAAATGGATATTAGATAAATCACTACTAATAAAGTACATTCCTTAGTTAAAAAAACAACCCCTCCTCCCCTAGTCTCTGCATATTCTGCTGTGACAGCTGTTCTGAGCACACCAGGCATTTTACATTATTCTGCTATAAGAAAAGGAGAGAATTCCAAGAGGGAGGGCAAGACCAGAGTCAGAGTGATAAATTTTATCTCATTATAAAATCCTTTTCATGGCTCTGTTGCTCTCTGTCCCACCTTAAACTCGCCCTCGATGGTAATTTCTTCAGTATTTTGGAATTCTTTCTAGAAACACAGGATGGCTAGTGTCCAAAAACAACTCTTAATATCCATGCTCGCCCTTCACCAAACGGTGATAAGAAAAGTACTTTTAATAAAATGTGTTGTCCCCTCCATATCACCTGTCTTCACAAAAGTAAAACAGACACTAATTAAAACCCAAACTCTTCGAAGGTAGAAAAATTTAAAAACTGATTAATAATTGAGGTCTATTTTGAACTCTGAAAGATGTTATGTATTCAAAGTAAGTTTAGATGAAAAGGAACATGTGGACCTCCACACTAACAATAATAATGAAGATGATGATTAATATATTTGGATGCTTGCTCTCCGCAAGCTCTATCTGGGGTCTTGCCTAAACCTAGCCAGGTAGGTACTGATGAGGGAGCATAAGGTAAGCTGAGGGCGCGCGCGCGCGCGCACACACACACACACACACACACACACACACACACACCCTCTCCAGGTGGGATACACACCCTGTCCAGTGGGTGACATTCCTCAGCCACTCCTGGCTGCCCAAGGACAAAGGAAAGTAAAGAAAACAAATGGTTAAAGTGATAGAGTATCAGTTAATAAATGTCTTGGTAATTTACAAGAAAAAGGCAATCGTCTCAATAGCCTAACCTCCAGGAACCTAAGGACTCAGTTTCCTGGAGCCCGGACATCAGCCCTCCATAGAGATGTGGGGAAAAGGTGAGAAGGAAATGGCGGATAAAATTAAATTTCCTTAGAACCTGCAGCCCATTGACAAGTAAGACCTTGAGGCAAATACAGAGTATAGTTTTTCCAGGAATTCCCTACAGTCTTAATGTTAATGCTTTGCTAGAGGGAAAAACAACCTTAGCTTGACAATAGCTAGGCCTCCAGTCATCTGTGAGTCATTAGCATATGAAAATCTCTTTGGAAACTTCCCTTTTGACTTTGCCTTCCCCAAGTCCATAGTATATAAGGAACCACTCTGCTTTAAAGCCCCAGTGCAGCTCTTTCTGCCTCTGGGTCCTGTCTCCGTGCTTTAATAAAATCACCTTTTTGCACCAAAGACACCTTCAAGAATTCTTTCTTGGCCATCAGCTCTGAACCCCACAAACCCCACCATCACCCCATAACCTCATCAGGTACCATTGTGGTTCCCATTTGCAAATAGGGAAACTCACCTGCAGAGAAGGTGGTGATTGCTCCTATTTACAAAGATTTAGACCTTCTATTGGTCGAGTGCACGGAAAGTAATTTATTCTTTAAACGTCTATTTGCCTGTTATCTGAGTCTGGTAAAACAACATAATATTCAGATGAGATGTGAATAAGAAAGTGTTAAGTAGGAAGTTCATCATTATCAGAGTGCACTGTAGCTCCCAAGGGTAGTAAATTATAATAGCATAAAGCAAATGTCGCTAATGAATTAAAGAGCTGACTTTTCTATTTCAGGCACAATTTTATTTAGGTAATGATGGCCTTTATAGCCCAGGCTAGAAAGCATCTGGCATTATGCCCAGAACTTGCCAAGGTTTCAAGTATTAGAAGAAAATTATGGTTTGGGTTAATTTGGGATCTTGGCTGGTTGCCTCCACATACATAGCTTCTGAACTGAGAAAGTGGGGGAGGGGTGAGCAGGGTTTTGCTCCACCCTCTCACTTTAGTAAAGCGAATGTGTAAGGAGAAGGTAAAGGGATGATATTCATCCAAAAAAAAAAAAAGTACATGTTATTAAAATGAGTCAAAAGCAGGACCTCGGGCAGCAGGCCCCTGGAGGCCCCTGGGCAAGCTGCCAGGGACCCTGAAAGAGGAAGGAGAGGTCGGGGCAGGGCTGGTGGAGCAGAAACTGGCCAGGTGGTTGGTAGAGTGACGGCTGGGAGGTGGCTCAGCTCCCTCCTGGGCACAAAGGTGAGGCAGCGAGGCACAGAGGCTTTCTGAGATTGACAGTTTCAAGGCCCAGAGAAGAGCAACAACACTGATGGCCCCAGGGGGAGGTGTCTCCCCACCCAGCGCAGGTAACTAGACTTAACAAGATGGAAACGTGCAGTGTGATCAGCCCCAGATGTGGTTAATTTGAAATAGTTAAGCCCTGGGAAGCATATGGGCAGGGGCCATCCCCAGCAAAACCTAGACAGCCAGAAATAAATCATAGGTGCAGCCAGGTCCAAGGGAAACGCTGAATACCCAGTGGGTGTCTGGGTTTTCTCAGATAGAGAAAGAAAAATGAAAAAAAGGAACGAAGGAAAGAGGGGGGGAAGGGAGGGTGGAAGGAAGGAAGGAAGGAAAAGGAAGAGCCCTTATTTGTACCTGTTTGTTGTCCATTTCTATGTGTAACCACCCTTATCATAGCAGATTTCAAACTACCAAGGTGAAGTCACTGCACGTGGAGTTGAGAAGGAATGCACAAAATCAGCTCCCAAGGGTCAGTATCAGCTGCCTGCAGCTGTCCCTGGGTCTGCCCTACACTTACGAATCTGATTGGTCCTTATCCTCAAAGCAGAGACAATATAATAATGTGACTTTGTGTCCCTCCTCCACTGATGACACATCCACCACAGACTCCAAAACAGGACATTTACACAAAACTTTCTATAAATGTTGCTAAATTCTTTGGTTGTTTTATATCAAATAAGATCCTCTGGGCAGAGTTTCAAATGTGTCTGAAAATTACTTGTAAAGCTATTAGGATAACGAAATGTAATTTAAATATAATTTTGCTATGAAAATGTGTTAATTAAAATATGCTAATGCCTTTTGAGTTGTTCTTGGGGAATATAAACAATGTTTGAAAGCTATTTACCTGCAGAAATTGTTCCAAATGACATTTCTGGATCAAAAGTTCTAAAAATCTCTGATAATTCTGGTTATTAACTTAGTAGCTGCTGATTTCTTTAGTGTTAATACAACTTGGAGACAATAAATATTTATGTAAAGACCTTATAAAAATTAGAGTTCAACATTATAGCTACCTATTGAAATAATGGACCAATTTCCATAAAAATACTTATAGGAGAGTGAAAGCCTCAAAGCCCTAATTTGTCTGTTTTTCTCATAATGCTCTATTATCTCATTCCACCTATTTATGCTCACTCTTCTCTGCTCTTCCCCAGGACCTCAGAGTTAGACCCCTGTGGAATCACTGAGCTCCTTGCCATCAGCTTCTGGTTGGGTTTGGCAAATGGGAGGGTAGAAATTAGAAGATGGGAGAGATAAGTCAGGATATATCCCCCCTTCTTTCCTTGCTTTGGAGTCTGTCTAGGGCAATAACTGGATCCTTCCATGAAAACAATTTGCACTGAACAGAACTTCTCCAGTGATCTATTTCTGCCCATTGAGTCTTCTTTCCAAGTGATTTTAGTGTCTCTGCACTGCTGCTAGCCTTGAGGTCCTCAGCCTTGTTTCCTTTCTTTCTAAACTCTCCCTACACCTCTAAAATATTGCCCTCACTCAGGTCTCTTCATTTGAACCATCTGGAGTGAATTATTCTTTCTTTTGGGATCTGTTAGGTCTGTTAGAATAAGCCCAAAGATCCAATTAAAAGAGGGACGTGGAGACTTGGAGCACATTCTTTAATCAACATTCTTGCAAGAACGAGTATCTGACAGGCATACTCGGGACAGTCACAGCAGACAATTTATTTCCTAGCCTACAAGTCCCTCCCCTGGTTTCTCATTGACTGAGTACTACAGAGGTTACAGCTTTACCCGGGCATCACCTATGCCCATGGAAGGCAAAATGTAGTCCGATTGGAGCAAATGTACATTCCCTGAGGTGATGCAGAGACTTTCAGTCCCTCCTCCCTTTGTTCTTTGGCACATGCTCATTGCAAAGCCCACGAAAATAAGCCCATGAAACGGAGAGGGAAAGAAGAACAAGGAAGTGAGGTGTCTAAGGGTTTGGAACTCCATTATAGGGGGTGGGGGGTTCATACATATTTCCAATAGTTTGTAAACCTATTGCTAATTAGCACAGTTTTTATTTGGTATTTCTGAAAATGAACCATCTCCCTTACTTCTCACAGATCCTGCCCTAATACATTCATATTGTATTTTTCACTTATGCTTTCTATTAACTGTGAATGAAATTCTAAGAGAGTTAGTCTGTGTATGTGTATTCTCTATCACACCCCTTTGGGGAGATTTAGTTAAAGCTTTGTACAGCTTGGGCATGAACCAGTCAAACCAGATGTTGACTTGTATGTTCTTCTAGTGTATCCTGGGTGAATATTAGCCCTTTTTGGTACCATGAACCCTAATTCCATTTTATTGGAATTGAAAGGAAAGAAATAAAAAATACCTGATGAGATCTAAAAATAAAATGCACTAGCTGATTCTACAGGCAAGAAATTGGCCTTTAATTCTTTATTCTGTTATTTCCTGTTTGAAATTATTTTCTCACTGAAACTGACTTTCATCCTGCTCTCTTTTCTAGATGTGGCAAATTTACAGGACCAGGCCCCAGAAGTGGAAAAAAAGATATCATAGAGCAGCAGTGGTACCAAATTTTAGTGTGCATCCGGGTCATCTAGAGCACTTGTTAGGGACAGGGACTGCTTGACCAATCCCCTTGGTCTTTGTCTCCCGTTCCTGGAACAGAGTTCCTAAAATCCCTAGAACTCAAAATTTCCCCAGTGATAGAGTATCTTTTGTTATTCTTATGAATAAACACATCAGAGTTTATGCTAATGAGGGGGCAGGATGGGAGGGGTCATCAGGATGACTGGACAGTATAAGGTTGGAAAATTCACCGCCCCCCCCCCCCCAAACCTCTGAGAAGTTGGGGCAGGGCAGGGGAAGGTTGGACATACTTCTCTATAAAAACTCTAGAATAAGATTTGATGAGCTTCTGAATTGGTAAACTCATCCCCAAGCTCTAAGGGTGGCACATCCCAGCTCCATGGGGGACAGAAGCTCTGTGCTTGGGATGCTCCCAGGCCTCACCCTGTACACCTCTTCATCTGGGTTATCATCCTGTATCTGTCATAATATCCTATATAATAAACTGGTAGAGTGAGTAAATGTTTCCCTGAGCTTTGTGAGCCGTCTAGCAAATTATCAAGTCCAAGGAGGGAGGGTGTGGGAACCCTGATTTATAGCTTGTCTATCAAAAGCATAGGTGACAACCTGGACTGGAGATTGGTGTCTTATGGGAGGGAGCCCTTACCCTGTGGAATCGACACACTCTCTAGGTAGATGTGAAGTGGAGAAACTTTGCAAAAGAAATATAGAAAAAAATTAAACTTCTTTAAACTAATAGCCCATTGACAAGTACTTGATGGGTAGAAGGACCTTCCTCCAGACACTCAACTACCTCGGTGTGAATACTTTGCTAGAGGCAAAGGCAACCTTAGCTTGACATTAGCCTGACCTCCAGGATCCATAAATCTTCTTTAACATATGAAAATCCCTTTGAAAACTTCCTTTATACCTAACCCCCAGGATATATGTTGGCAATCATCCCCCAAGCATACAGCCTGACTGATAATCCATCTGAAGGGTCTAGTGACTAAGGTTTTACTAGACAGCAGTAAATGACCTTATCCAAACAGGTAGCCCCTCAAGGTTCTGGAAACCTTATTTCCAAATTCCTTAGAGACTTAGGCTATCCCTAACCCCTTTCCAACTTGAAAGTATATAACCTCTCACAAACCCAGTGCAGCTCTTTCTGCCCACGGTCCTGTCCCCACGCTTTAATAAAACCACTTCTTTTGCACCGAAGACATCCCAAGAATTCTTTCTTGGCCATTTGCTCCTGGACCCCAACATCTCACATCAGGTGATGTCAGAAGTGAGTTAAGCTTATAGGACACACTGATGATCGCTCAGAACTGAATTGTTTGGTGGTGATGGAAAACAGAGGTGGGGCCTGAGAATTTGCATTGTTTTTTTCTTTTTAAAGTAATCTCTGCACCCAACATGGGACTTGAACTCAGGACCCCAAAATTAAGAGCCACGTATTCTACTGACTGAGTCAGGCAGGCACCCCTTGCCTCCAAGAATTTGCCTTTCTAACATGTTACCAACTCATGCTAATGCTGCCGGTCCAGGCACCACTTTGAGAACCACTGTAATAAATAATCTGAATCATGTAACACATAGTTGTCTGATGACTCTTTTGATTATTCTTCTCCACTATACAGTTTATACTGGCACTGTTTACTACTTGTGAAAAAAAGGAGAGATTACAAATCAACTAAAGAACATTTGTTTGCCCTAAATATTAAGCACCTTTCTCAATAATTTTAACTTCCAGACCTCGTGTTCACATTGTGAGGAATCCTGGGAAGACAGTTTGGGAAACTCCTGGGTCCTTTCCTAAACTTTCTAAAGCACTTTATTCCATTTCCTAAAGCAACGATTGTATATATTTTCTGGGTTATAGATCCAAAGTATTATAAAAAGAATTAATTCATTTGCAGGTACAAAGACATATTGGAATGATTTACTTTCTAATTGGAGACGGTCTTGTTTCCATAGGCTGTCAGAGACAATGATTCAGGCAATACACGAAATAAATTTTAGTGCTTAATAACTCTTGTACTTCCTGCTTAGCCTCAAAGTGCAAGAGGAATGAGGAAAAGATGCAGTATTTCAAAGATACAAATGTCTGTTCGGTTACAACACCAGATGGACTTATGTTGAAGCAAGGTATCCAGAAATCTGGGGGATTCTTTTTATTGGGAAAAGAATCTACCATTCTAATATGACTGGGTTTAACCCCACATTTATAGTTAAGGTTGAACCTCCTAGGAAACTTAAGAAAGAAAACTGAAGCATAGAAACAAACTCATAAATTTAACTGAATCATAAGCCCTTTGGGAGTTTTCCCTTTCAGAGTCAGCTCCCAGCCAGAGGAGACTAAGAAGGTAATGAGTTCTCCACCTGACCCAGGTCGCTGCCATCTTGGAAAATGGATTCTGTTGCTACATCTTGGCCCATGACCTAGGCTGCCTGGATTAGGACATGCTTTTAGCAGTCTTCCAGTTGGACTGCCTGGAATCAGATTCAGAGTTACTTAAAACATTGCCTTAAATTGTCATCCCCTCCTAAACAACTCATGTGGTCACTGGCAGTTGGAAAGGCAGTCCTGAACTTGGTCACAATAGTGGCACACCGGTGAACCAGGTATGGGAACAACCTTGGCACTAATGCACCTTCACTTACTCTAGGGCAGGTAACTGAGGCACTTTTGTACTAGAAACGACACTTTCCCCAAGTCCTTCCCCCACAACATAACCTGAGATAATGATATTTGATATTTTCTCCTTTTCTAGTAAGAATCTTCAAATGTAGCCACAATGCTGTCTTCAGTCTGGACGAATGTGCCCAAGTGTGATTATTAGCTAGTTCCCTTTATATACATATAAAAGCATCTGTTTGCATGTTTAAAATAAACTCACTCTGATAGTGTGTGCTTCCCCTGCTGAGCAGAACACTTGTAAATATGTGGCTGCAGGGGAAAAAATAATATTTCTCACTGCAAATGGAACAAAAAAAGGGAAAATGATGTGGAAATTTTATTGCTGCTGCCTGGTATTCTATTTTTATCCAGGCAAGGCAAGTTTTTGACATATGTGGAGCCAGATTCAAGGTTGGGTTTGAATTGGCATGATCTGAATCGGTCAAAGCTAGATCAACTAGCTCAGAGATCTGGAAATGTTTACATGCAGTTTTTGATGCTGTAAGTACACTAGTATTGCATGATCATGTCAGTATTCAGAAAAAATAGGATTATGCATGAGACAAGCTTTTGGAATCTTTTCATTAGAGGAAGGTATTCTGATGCTCTTTTAAGGAAATTCTAAATAATAATATCTGTGAATCGGAGGACTGCTTTCCATGAGGATCCTTACCAGGCCAACTCTTCTAAAATTCTTCAGTTTTGTAGTCAAGAAGCTCTCTCTACCATACATTTCAGCTGGCAACATCAAGACAAAGAGATGCTTTTTGGAAAGGGTCTACATGGGCCTGTCTGATCAAACAACTTAGCTGCCATGAAACCTATTCAAACAAGATCCATTGTTTTTTGTTTTTGTTTTTGTTTTTTTTTAAGTCACATACTTGTTTTAAGTTTAAGTCATTTTGGTAGATTCTGGTGAGCATGCTTGCATCATTTGAGTGCTGAAAATGAAAGAAACTCATTGAAGTGGTACACTAGAAGTGCCATATCGGTGTTGTGTGTATGTGTGTGTAGAGAGAGAGATCTACACCTATATCTACATCTGTATGTATATCAAGAGAGAGTTACTATGAGGAATTGGCTCACTGAATTATGGAGGTTGAGAAGTCCTACAATCCACCAGCTGCAAGCTGGAGACCCAGGAAAGCCAATGACAGAATTCCAGCCTGTGTCTGAAGGCCTGAGAACCAGGTGAGCCAATAGTATAAGTCCCAGGCTAAGGGCTAGAGGAGACCAATGTCCCGGCTCAGCAAGCACTCAGAAAAAGCTGTGAGTTCTTCTTTCACCTTTCATTCTATTCAGGCTGTCAGTGGACTGGATGGTATCCTTCCACACTGAGGAGGGCAATCTACTCTGCTGAGCCTACTAATTCAAATGCGAATTTCATCTGGAAACATCCTCACAGACAGACCCAGAAAAAATGTTTAACCTGGGCACCCCATGCACAGTCTAGTTGACACATGGCATTTACCATCCCACTGTCCTTCAAAAAGGAAATGAAATAATGCGACTTTCAGATAAACAGAGCTTGCGAGAGTTGATATCAGACATGTGCTACACTAATACTAAAAAGAATCCTTCAAGCTGAAATGACATCAGACCAAGTCCAAAAGAGGGAACAGAAACTATATAAAATGATAAATTTGCAAATAAATATAAGTAAGTGTATAAATTCTTTTTTTTCTTCTCAATTGATTTAAAAGACATAAGATTATTTAAAGCAATAATTAACATTGTGTTGTTGGGTTTATAAAATATTTAGATGTAATGGCACATTTATATGCTATTATATGCTATATATGTACATGTATTGAACTATATAAATATAAATATATAAAACTTAAGTATTTTAAATATAAGCATTATAAATAGCATCTAAACATGTACAAATGTAAGGAGGGAGAAGGAAATAGAAACTGTAATAAAGTTCCTGGGTGTTTTATCAGAATTACATGAGTATTAATCTGAAGTAGACTGTGATCAATTAAGATGCATTTTGTAATCTCTACAGAAATAACTGAAGACCATTCAAAATGTATGATTAAAAAATCAACAGAGGAATGTAAATGGTGTGCTAAAAGCTAACATACAAGAAGGCAATAAGGAGAAAGAGTAACAAAAGCGTTTTAGATATACAGAAAACAGAAAAATACCAGGTGTAAATCCAACCATATCGATAATTACATTAAATGTGAATGAACTAAACACTCCAATAAAATGCAGATATTGTCAGAATAAATACAAGTGCAAGTTCCAACTATGATCTGACTGCATAACTTTAGTCTATGTTAGCAAGAGTGTAGAAGACTTGAACAACACTATTAACCAACCTATTAACCAACTCAGCCTATCTAGCATTTTATAGAACACTCTACCCCACAATAGCAGGAAACACATTATTTCAAGCATACATGGAACATTCTCTAGCATAGATCACATGCTAGTCTTAAATAAGTCTCAATAAATGAAAAAATATTTAAATAATTCAATGTACACCTGACTACGATGGAAAAATTAGAAATCAATAGAAAGAAATTTGGAAAATACTCAAAACTATGGAAACTAAGCAACACACTTCTAGATAACCCATGTGTCAAATAACTCATAATGGAAATTTAAAAATATTTTGAACTTAATGAAGATAAAAACATTAAAATGTATGGGACATAGGTAGAGCAGTGCTTAGAGGAAACATGTAACTTTAAGTACCTCTATAAAAAGGAAGTTCTCAAATCAATGATCTAAGCTTCCAGATCTAGAAAAAGAAGAGTAAAATAAACCTAAAGAAAGCACAAAGAAGGATATATTCAAGATCTGACTGGAAATCAGTGAAATAGAAAACGGAACATCAGTAGAAAAAAATCAATAGAGACAAAAGTTGGTTCTTTAAAAAGCTCAACATAATGATAAACTTCAGTTAGACTGACCAAGAAAAAAAAAAAAAGACAAAAATTACCCAAATCAGGAATAAAAAAAGGATCATCATTGCCAACCCTACAAAAATAACAAGGGACTGTTAGGGACAACTTTGTGCCAACATGAAATGGATAAATTCCTAGAAAGACACAAATTACCAAAATTGACTAAAAAATAAATAGAAAAGCTGAATAGACCTAAACAAACAAAGATATTAAACTTGAAATTAAAAATCTTCCTACAAAGAAAAGCTCAAGCCCAGATGGCTTTGGATTCTATCAAGTATCTGAAAAAAAGAATGCCAATCCCACATAAACTCTTTCAGCACAGAGGAGGAGGGAACATTTTCCAGTGCATTCGGAGTCTAGTATATCCCTAATAACAAAGCCAGACAAAGACATGATCAGAAAAAAAACTACAGATCAACATCCCTAATTAACCTGCTCAAATACCATGACCAGGTGTGATTTATCCCAGGAATGCAAGGTTGATTAAACAGTCACAAATCAATTTATGTAATACATCATGCTAATAGAAGAAAGGACACAATCATCTTAACAGAAACAGAAAAAGCATTTGACAACAGTCAGAAGCCATTCATGGTAAAAACTCTCAACAAAATAGGGACTAGAAAGGAACTGCCTCAATCTTATAAAACGACATCTACAAAAAAGCTGCAGTTAACATTTTTTTTTTTTTTAAGTAGTCTCTATGCCAAGCACGGAGCCCAACAAGGGGCTTGAACTCAAACCCTGAGATCAAATACCCGAGCTGAGATCAAGAGTCAGACACAACTGACCGAGCTACCCAGGCCCCCAGCTAACATTATTCTTTTTTATTTTTTAATGTTTATTTATTTTTGAGAGAGAGACAGAGTGTGAGCAGGGAGGGACAGAGAGAGAGGGAGATACAGAATCCAGAGCAGGCTCCAGGCTCTCAGCTGTCAGCACAGAGCCTGATGCGGGTCTCGAACCCACGAACCGTGAGATCATGACCTGAGCCAAAGTCGGAAGCTTAACTAACTGGACCACCCAGGTACCCCTAACATTATTCTTAATAATGAAAGGCTGAATGTTTCTCTCTAATATCAAGAATAAAGCAAGAATATCTGCTTTCACCACCCCTATCCAACATTATAGTAAAGAAATGCAATAAGGCTAGAAATATAAATTAAAGGCATACAGATTGAAAAGAAGTTATTCTTTATTTCCAGATGACATATCTTAAATGGAGCAAATCCTAAAGATCAACAAAAATTTACTAGAACTAATAAATAAGTTTACCATGTTAGCAGGATATAAGACAAACTGAAAAATCAACTGTATTTCTATATGCCAGCAACAAGCAATATAAAAATGAAACAAAAAATAATTCTTTTAAAAATTTAAAAAATATATTTAATTATTTGTTTTGAGAGAGAGACAGAATGTGAGTGGGGGAGGGGCAGAGAGAGAGGGAGATACAAAATCAGAAGCAGGCTCCAGGCTCCAAGCTGTCAGCACAGAGCCCATTGTGGGGCTCAAACCACAAACCATGAGATCAAGCTGAAGTCGGATGCTTAACAGACTGAACCATCCAGGCACCCTGCTGGAGACCTGCTCCAGCCGGTCCAGGGGTCCCTGAAGGATGGACGGTATCAGCGAGAGAGAGGGAGAAAGCCCCGAGATTCTTTCTGATCACCAGGCAGTCATCTCTGCACTGTCGGTTTTGGTGTCTTTATTTAAAGGTCCAACGACAACATGAGATCAGAAAAAGGAATTTTTACAATGGAAAACTCTTTGTGATAAGATGCTTTGAAAAGTGTACAAAAAACAGGTTTTTCAGAAGTATTCCTGCGGAATTACCCCAATCATAGTGAGGTTGAGTGAATCTTACAACTACGAAAGTAACAGGATGTTCTTAGGGAAAAACAGGATGACATACATATTTATTCTAAGTTAATAACGCTAGGATTAGGACATAGGTTAAGTTGTATATAGATAGGCTAGGAGTCATTCTGTCTGGCTCTCAAGAGGACAAATGTTTTTGAGCTGGTTAATAAGTTGTTTGTGGAAACTTTTTTGACCTGATGCTGAATGTGTAAACCCCATGTAGGCCCTAAATGTGTCAGCCTTTGTTTTTGGGTTATGTCTTAGCTACTCTTATCTATCCTCATCCCAGCCGCCAGTGTGAGGGAGGGTGTTTGCGGAAAGTAGGCCTTGGGGAAGGGACGGCCATACATCACCAGTTAGAAAAGGTATAAGTATTAACTTAAGTTCTGCCTTTATCTGTTCCTTAACTCTAAATTAGGCTCTTGGTCTCAGGGCCAGGCTCAATTGTAAGAACTCCTATGTTCTTAACCCCCTTTATTATCTAAGTCTTGGGTCTACAAGGCCCATAGGAAGCGCCTTTTGACAATCATCCACAGAGCTTTCATCTAAAATCTTTTGAAGAGGCAGGAATATGCTTTTCCTTATGGCGTATCTGTGTGGGGAATATTGGTCTGATTTGGAATATTGTGAGGCCTGGCCGATACCAGCAGGCTCATTTCCAACATGAGCCAGTAGTAGCAGAAGGAGATACCAGTTTTGCTTCTCATGGCAGGAGCTGTGCAAACGCTGCCATTTCCTTCTGTGACTGTCATCCAGTGAGGCCGGTGTGGCTCCCAGCAGCACCCTTTTTTTTTTTTTATTCCAGTATAGTTACAGTGTTATATTAGATTCAGGTGTAAATATAGTTATTCAACCATTCTATACATTGTTAAGCGCTCATCATGATAAATGTACTCTTAAGCCCTATCACCTATTTCACCCATCCCCCCTCACTCACCTCTGCTCTGATAACCATCAGTTTGTTCTCTAGATTTAAGAGTCTGTTTTTCAGTTTGTCTCTTTTTTCTTTGTCTTGTTTCTTAAATTCTACATATGAGTGAAAGCATTTGGTATTTGTCTTTCTCTGACTTATTTCACTTAGCATTACACGCTTTAGATCCATCCATGCTGTTACAAATGGCAAGATTTCATTCTTTTTATGACTGAGTAATATTCCATTGTGTATATGTACCACCTCTTCTTTATCCATTCATCTATTGATGGGCACTTAGGTTTCTTCCATAATTTGACTACTGTAAATAATGCTGCAGTACACAAGGGGTGTATATATCTTTTTGAATTAGTGTTTTCATATTCTTTGGGTAAATACCCAGTAGTGGAATTACTGGATCGTATGGTAGTTCTATTTTTAATTTTTTGAGGAACCTCTATACTGTTAAGAAAATAATTCTTTCCACAATGGTATCAAAATGAACTAAAGGCATAGGAATAAACTTAATAAAAGACAAGTATACCAAAAATTAGGAAACACTGCTAAGATAAAGAAAAGCCTCCATGTTCATGGATTGGAAGCCTCGATATTAACAGGTGACAGTTATCCCCCAAATTATCTGTAGTTCCAATGCAATGCCTACCTAAATTCAAGCAAGCATTCTAATAGAAATTGAGAAGCTGTTCACAAGATGTATATGAAATGCAGAGAACCTGAATTAGTCCAAACAATTTTGAAAACTAAGAACAATATAAGATTTTTTATACCTGTTTTTAAAAACTTACTATAGGGGCGCCTGGGTGGCTCAGTCGGTTAAGCGTCCGACTTTCGCTTAGGTCATGATCTCGCGGTTCGTGGGTTCGAGCCCCGCGTCGGGCTCTGTGCTGACTGTCAGCTCAGAGCCTGGAGCCTGTTTCAGTCTGTGACTCCCTCTGTCTCTGACCCTCCCCTGCTCACACTGTCTCTCTCTCTCTCTCTCTCCCAGGAATAAATAAAACATTACAAAATAAAAAAATTAAAAAAAATTAAAACTTACTATAAAGGTATGGCTTGGTGGTTTTAGTGTAAGGATACATACTGATATCACTGAAGCAGAGTTGAGAGTCAGAATTAAGAAATACATTCCTATATTTATGGCTAATTCATTTTCAACAAAATTGCCCAGACAACTGAGTAGGGGAAAGAATAGTCTTTTCAACAACAAATGGTCCTGAGGCAAAAGAAAAAAATAACCTTAATCTACAGGACACAAAAATCAACTTCAAATAGATCACAGACCTAAATATAAAATCTAAAATACATTGAAGGAAACCTTTGTGACCTTGGATTAAGCAAGCATTTCTTAGATGTGCTACTCAAACCATGATCCATAACTTAAAATAACTTGATCAAATAGACTTCATCAAAACTTAAAACTCTTCAAAAGAAAGCATTAAAAAAATTAGAAGTCAAACCACAGGGGCGCCTGGGTGGTTCAGTCAGTTAAGCATCCGACTTTGGCTCAGGTCGTGATCTCACGGTTCATGGGTTCCAGCCCCGCATCAGGCTCTGTGCTGACAGCTCAGAGCCTGGAGCCTGCTTCAGGTTCTGTATCTCCCTCTCTCTCTGCCCCTCCCCCACTTGCACTCTGTCTCTCTCTCTCAAAAATAAAACATTAAAGCATTTTCTTAAAAGTAAAACCACAAATTGAGAAAAATATTTGCAAATCATTTATCTATTAAAACACTTGATCCAGAGCATATAATTCAATAATACAATTAAATAATAGGCAATAGATTTGAATACCCATTTTACCAAAGAAGATATGTGAATGGCTACCAAGCACAAGAAGAGATGTCCAACACCTTAAGGAAATGGAAATTAAAACTATGATAAGAAACTACTACATAGTTATTAGAATATTTTAACTAAAAAGAAAACAGGGCACCTGGGTGGTTCAGTCAGTTGAGAGTCATACTCTTGATTTTGGCTCAGGTCATGATCCCAGGGTTGTGGAAGTGAGACCCATGTTGGGCTCTGAGCTGAGCATGGAAACTGCTTGGGATTCTCTCTCTCTCCCCCTCTGCTTCTCTCCCTGCTCATACTCTATTTCTCTAAAAAGAGAAAAAATATATATAATATTTTATATGTAAAATATATAAAATTTTATTATACACATATATAAGAATATAAATTTTTTAAAAAATAAATAAAAAGGAAACAATAAACCAAGTGTTGGTGAGGATATGGATAAGTGGTAACCTCATAGATTGCTAATGGGAATGTAAAATGGTATAGTAACTTTAGAAAATATTTCGGCAATTTCTTTAAAAATTAGGGGTAAATTTACCATACAATGGTGCAATTTTTCTCCTAGATATCCATCCATGATAAATGTAAATTTATATCCACACAAGTTTCTAAATGAATCTTCATAGCTACATAATTCACAACAGACAAAAACTAGAAATAATCCAAATACCACCCAACTGTTAATGGATAAACATGTAGTATATTCATATATTACTCAGCAATAAAATGGAATGAGCTATTAAAAAATGCTTCAACCTGCATAATGTAAAGTTAATAGACATTGTTCAAAGTTAAGTTAATATAAGAAAATATCTGTATATTATTTAGAGTTATAACAATATTTGGGTAGCCAAACCTGGGTGTGAAGGAGAAGGTGTGAAGAAAGATGCAGAATAGAATTATACTTATTTCTCTAGTTTTCAAAGTAGGAATCCAGTATAAATGTCACAGTAAAGTGAAAGAAGATTTAGTACGTTGAATCAATACCCAAAGTCTTGGGATTAATTTTGCTATTATAAGAAAATAATATTCATATTGGATCAGAAAGTCAAAAAAATGTTTAAGCTTATTTATTTATATTAAGAGAGACAGAGAGGGGCGCCTGGGTGGCTTAGTCGGTTAAGCGTCCGACTTTTGCTTAGGTCATGATCTCGTGGTTCGTGGGTTCGAGCCCCCCGCGTCGGGCTCTGTGCTGACTGCCAGCTCAGAGCCTGGAGCCTGTTTCGGAGTCTGTGTCTCCCTCTCTCTCTGACCCTCCCCTGCTCACACTATCTCTCTCTCTCCTAGAAATAAATAAAATATTTAAAAAAAAAAAGATTTAAAAAAAAGAGAGAGCATGAGTGGGGGAGGAGCAGAGAGAGAGAGAGAGAGAGAGAGAGAGAATCCCAAGGAGGCTCTGCACTGTCAGCACAGAGCCCCATGAGAGGCTTCATATCACAATCGTGAGTTCACAACCTGAACCAAAATCAAGAGTCAGATGCTTAACTGAGTGAGCCACTCAGGCGCCCCAGAAAGCCAAATAGTTTATAAAGGACACAACTGGAACTTAGTGACTCAGGAAGTTCAAAAATAAAAGGATAGGAAGAGTCCATACAAGGCCAATTAAATAAGGAGAAAGTAGAGACTTTAATATCAGACAATGGCAAATTAAAGACAAATGAAAGAACACTAAATGAGATAACCATGCCATTCCACATTCATGACTTAGTAGTCATGCATATTTCACACCAAATAAAACATAAAAACAAAGAAAATATGGAGGAACCAACAACAAAGAGAAAGTAATAGAAGATCTTAATTCATCTTTTCACTACTCATGAAAGATAAAGAGATTTTACAGCTAAGTATAGTGGGTATTGTGGATATCTCTCAGGTAGTCTTTTTACCCCTTTTACCCCAATCCCTGATGAGCAGAAACAGTTGGAGAAAGGGTAGCAGTGATGGAGGACATGAGTACTGTCTGGAATTTGGGAGTAGGCACTCATTGCTTTAACCTAATGAGAACCATCCTGTCAGGCCTGCCAGTGACTGTTTCAGCAAACCAGGCCAATACCATCACTGCATGGCATGTCCCTTGCTGGTGATTACTTAGGATTGGACATGGGCAAACAATGCCATTTAGGCCAAAAAGTCGGAAAATTTGCTGGTTCCCTAATTCTAAAAAAAAAAGAGAGAGATGATGTCATCTGCATTTAGAATGTTATTGTGTGGGAATGTGAGTTCTGGAATTACTTAGCCATCTTGTAAAGCGCTGGCCTAATGCTGACAAGCAAGGTTTGGCCATAGAAAATCACAGGGAAATTATCTGGTGCTGTGACGTCTGATAGGTAAACTTGAAGTTCACCTCTACTTCTGAACTTATGGTCATGTGAGCCAATGAATTTCATTATTGCTCAAGCCACTCTGAGGTGGGTTTTCATTACTTTAAGTCACATATGGCTAAGATAATTAATAATATAAATAGGATGATTAACAAGGGCTAGCTAATTAAGATAAAAAATCCCACACCTGAGGGGCGCCTGGGTGGCTTAGTCAGTTAAGCGTCCGACTTTCGCTTAGGTCATGATCTCGCCGTTCGTGGGTTCCAGCCCCGCGTCGGGCTCTGTGCTGACTGCCAGCTCAGAGCCTGGAGCCTGTTTCAGAGTCTGTATCTCCCTCTCTCTCTGACCCTCCCCTGCTCACGCTGTCTCTCTCTCTCTCCGAGAAATAAATAAAAATATTTTTTAAAAAATCCCACACCTGAACATCAAGTTTACATCTTTTTTTTCAAGTGCGCATGAAAACTTTCCAAAACTGAGTACATACTAGGCCACAAAGAAGACATCAAGCCAAAGCAAAAAGAGCAATCCCTACCAAAATAACACCAGCATTCTTCACAGAACTAGAACAAACAATCCTAAAATTTGTATGGAACCAGAAAAGACCCCAAATAACCAAAACGATCTTGAAAAAGAAAACCAAAGCTGGAGGCATCACAATCCTGTACTTCAAGCTATATTTCAAAGCTGTAATCATCAAGACAGTATGGTACTGGCACAAAAACAGACACTCAGATCAATGGAGCAGAATAGAGAATCCAGAAATAGACCTACAAACATACAGCCAACTAATCTTTGACAAAGAAGGAAAGAATATAAAGACAGTCTCTTCAGCAAGTGGTGCTGGGAAAACTGGAGAGCAACATGCAAAAAACTGAACCTGGACCACTTTCTTACACCATACACAAAAAACCCCCTCAAAATGGATGAAATACCTAGATGTAAGACAGGAAGCCATCAAAATCCTAGAGGAGAAAGCAGGCAGAAACTTCTTTGACCTTGGCAACAGCAGCTTATTTACTAGACATGTCTCCGGAGGCACGGGAAACAAAACCAAAAATGAACTGTTGGGACCTCATCAAAATAAAAGCTCTGCACAGCGAAGGAAACAATCAGCAAAACTAAAAGGAAGCCTATGGAATGGAAGAAGATATTTGCAAATGATATATTGGATAAAGGGCTGGTATCCAAAATCTATAAAGAACTTATCAAACTCAACACCCAAAACACAAATAATCCAGTGAAGAAACAGGCAAAAGACACGAATAGACACTTCTCCAAGAAAGACATCCAGATGGCCAACCAACACATGAAAAAACTGCTCAACATCACTCATCATCAGGGAAATACAAATCAAAACCACAATGAGATACCATCTCACACCTGTCAGAATGGCTAACATTAACAACTCAGGCAATAACAGAAGTTAGCAAGGAGGGGGAGACAGAGGAACACTTTTGTACTGCTGGTAAGAATGCAAACCCATACAGCCACTCTGGAAAACAGTATGGAGGTTCCTCAAAAAATTAAAAATAGAACTACCCTGTGACCTAGCAATTGTACTACTAGGTATTTATCCAAGGGATACAGGTGTGCTGTTTTGAAGGGGCACATGCACCCCAATATTTACATCAGCACTATCAACAATAGCCAAAGTATAGAAAGAGCCCAAATGTCCATCAATGGGTGAATGGATAAGGAAGACGTGGTATATATAAACAATGGAGTATTACTCAGCAATTAAAAAGAATAAAATCTTGTCATTTCCAACTATGTGAATGAAACTAGAGGATATTATGCTAAGTGAAATTAGTCAGCCAGAGAAAGACAAATTATCATATGACATCACTCATACGAGGACTCTAAGATACAAAACAGATGAACATAAGGGAAGGGAAGCAAAAATAATATAAAAACAGGGAGGGGGGCAAAATATAAAAGACTTTTAAATACAGAGAACAAACAGGGTTTCTAGAGGCGTTGTGAGAGGGAGGATGGTTTAAATGGGTAAGGGTAATTAAGGAATCTACTCTGGAAATCATTGTTGCACTAGATGCTAATTAACTTGGATGCAATTTTTTTTAAAAAATGGAAAAAGAGCAATATCCTGGCTTCCAATCATAGTATAAGAAAGCTGGAAATGGTATCAGCTCTAAAAAATCCACAGACCTGAATGCTAACATAGATGAGCAACAAAGAATAAAAATAAAGTTCTTAGCAGTACTATTCACAGTAGTCAAATGGCAAAAATAACCCATATGTCTATTAACCAATGAGTAGTTAAAGCAAAATGTGGTATAGCCACACAACAGATAAGAAGTAGATTTGCAGTACCAGTGACTGGGGGAGAACAATAAATGGCAATACACTGCTAATGGGTAGAGGGACTTCTTAGGGGGATATTCCAGAACTAGTGATGATTGTTGTGCGACTTCGTGAATACACTGAAACCACCAAATCACACACTTCAAAAGACTGACTTTTAGGTATGTGAATTATATTTCAATATAAAAAGTGACCTGCTTCTACCATATTCCACTGGTCACAGAGACCAACCCTGATACAATGTGGGAAGGGACACAGGACATGAATCCCGGGAGGAAGGGAACATTTGGGGACAGGCTTGGAGGCTAGTGACCGCACAGATCTCCAGAAAGGTGTGTCCTATTACACTCTACATTTGCTTGCACATCAACTGGGTACACTGCTAATTCACCAACACTAACATCTGTGCACTCGTCCCCTCTCATTGGCCAGTCAGGTGGCATCTCATGGCTCTTTTTCCACCCTAAATGATGTTCCCTTTGAACAACAGTGATGTGCTTCAGAAATCACTTTTCTAACCATTATTTTTGCTGAGCTGTCTGCTGTCATGTACAAGAGTTTCCATTTTGAGGGGCGCCTAGCTGGCAGTCAGTTAAGCATCCAATCCTTGATTCTGGCTCAGGTCACAATCTGATGGTTCATGGATTTGACCCCATGTTGGGCTCTGTGCTGACAGTGTGGAGCCTGCCTGAGATTCTCTCTCTCTCTTTCTCTCTCTGCCCCTCCCCAGCTTATATGCATGCTCTCAAAATAATAAACTTAAAAATAAAAGATTCTCTCTAAAACAGAAGACTCTGCACTTTTAAGAATCTCAACTATATTAAATACAGATTCATTATCTCCAATCCTCATAGAAAGCCCACAGAGTTGCATATTATTGATGAAAAAGGTGACATAATTTGCCCAGGATTTTGTGGCTAGTGAGGCCCAGAGCAAGGATTCTAGACCATATAATAACACCACCACAACAGTTCACAAATATTGAATATTTACAGTGGGAGGCATTCTTCCATATGCTTTTCCAGGAATTATCTCATTTAATCATATCAACAACCTGATGAGTAGTTATTATTATTAATATTGTACAAGTGAGGCACTGAGGCGCAGAGGGGTTAACTTGCCCACAGTTACAAAGGTAACGAGTGACAGAGCAGAGACTAAATACTCCTAGTTCCGTTCAACTCTTGGTGCACTTTTCTTTATACCACACAGCCTCTCAGAGTAGAATAGAGTTGAGGAGAACAAGGGAGGGGGGATGGCTAGATTGTTATTTATGTATTATTCACTAGTTTATTTACATGTCCATTATATCTTTGCCCTGGAAATGATTTGAGGTGGCCAGAGAGTCTAAATTCCCTTTCCAGGAGGAGAGGATATAACTAGCTTACCTTTCTCATGGGGCAAATAAATGACTCTAGTTTTTCACACATGTCTTTCACAGAAAGTCGGAGTGAATTTTTCTAGATTCTGTCCCTACATCCTTCTCTATATACCTTTTGAAATTTCTAATCATTTCTCCCTTTCAACTTTTACCCTAACGGAAGATAGCAAACACATTCTTTTAGACCAAACTCCACTGAAATGGTGTCCTCACAAACCACCTTGTCTCAAAAAAGATTTCCAGTTCCCAAAGTGGGGGGTGGGGGGGGTGCTGTGGTGCAAGTTAATGCATTTGCTACAAAGTTCCCATTTCAACCTTCTTCCTTTTGCACTCTGGGAATGGTGGATTACAGTAGGCACTTAGGATCATCTTTTGGAAGAACTCACCTCTATCACCAAACACAACTCAAACACAAAAATCTGATATTCTTGGAGCAAAGGAAAAGAGCTGAGCTTTCTCCACAGTGAGAATGGGAGAAGAGTCCCTCAAGAAGTGTCCCACCAGCTAAGAACTAGATTGAAACAGATGTACATGAACAAGGTTCATGACAGCTGTGCTTCCAAACCATGCACTTGCACAGCTCTTTCCAAGCTCCCAGGAAAAGGACCAGCACTCAGTGGTCATGTTTCTGTAAAATTTGCAAAGTGTGAGATCTAATTTAAAAAAAAAAAAAAAAATTTTTTTTTTTGAGAGACCAAGCATGAGTGGGGGAAGGGCAGAGAGAGAGGGAGACACAGAATCTGAAGCGGGCTCCAGGCTCTGAGCTGTCAGCATAGAATCTGATGTGGGGCTCAAACCCACAAACTGTGAGATCATGACCTGATCTGAAGTTGGACACCTAACTGACTGAGCCACCCAGGTGCCCTATGCAAGAGCTATTTTAACCATAGTCTGTTAAAGTTGCTATTTTTTCTTCAATCTTCCCTTGGTCATATGCCTCCTCAGATCCAGTCCTGCTGGGTCACCCTTAGCATGACTTGAATTTGGCTGAGGCAGAGCGGAGCTAAAGATACAATTTGGGGCTAACAGATTATCTCCATGTGATTTGCTGTCACTTCTGTAGAATTAAAGTTATTGCTAGGCATTCTGGTGCTAGAATGGCTTCCGAGAACACTGCTGATCACATGAAGCCTACTCCCCTGCATCGCGGTCTTACTGCATCAAGACTGTATGCCTGGCACCAAAATTATGTCAGTTGTGGTAGCAGAACTAGGCTTGGAATGCACAGAAGCAGAAGCCAGTCCCCAGACAATCCTACCAGTTGTTATAATGTGCAATTACAAGCCCAGGATTTAGTTCTCATAGATGCCTAGTTACAACAGAAGTACTCTTTCAGCAGGAATAGATTCAATAATGCAGCATATCCAATGCTAAATACTGTACATTCTTATGGGAATATTTCCAGGGCATGAACCTACCACCACAGAAAATAACTTCTGTGGATGAAGTTACATCTTTGATGCATCTTTATAAGCAATCAAAAGAAACAAAACATATGATAAATCAGAATATATATAATTTGAAAATATATATAAAACCATACTAGAAGAGTGAAATATTTTTCTCTTCTCTCTACAGAAATTATAAAATCACTGCCATATCAACAGGTGATTGATGAGCAAGCAGCCAAAATACATATGGAAAAATATAAAGGTTTGGAAGACAAAAATTAATTTAAAAAATATTGGATTAGATGTGTGATGTTTGGGGTATTCATCACCTTTTTTAGAAATGTTTTTATTGAGAGAGAGTGTGTGTGTGTGTTTGTGTGCATAAATGAGAGAAGGGCAGAGAGAGAGAGAGAGAATCCCAGTGCAGAGCCTGACCTGGGGCTCAAACCCATGAACCATGAGATCATGACCAGAGCCAAAACCAAGAGCTGGACCGTTAGCTGACTGAGCCACCTAGGAGCCTCCTCATCAGCTTTTTACAGTCTGTTAATTTGCTATAAGTATTTTATAGTTTTAAATAAATTGTTCTCATTCCTGCCTAACTTTGTAAAATCTGGATTCTCCTGCTCAAAAAAGACCTCCAAACTTACATACATTTCAGGCACCACATGACCTGGAAAGGCCCGGGATGCTATTTCTGATAACCAAGGCAGAAGGATGGCGGAAATAAAATATATGTAAAACTTTGGCTTCTTTAATAATTACAGATATTTCTGAACCTAAGTTTTAGTTCTATGAATTTCCTTTATGACTGTTTTGTTGAAGTATAGTTTGCATCCAGTAATATGCAGAGATCTTAATTACACGTTTCAGCAACTGTTGACAAATGCATGTAGGAGACAACAGAAAATATATATGTTGGTCTCTGCCCCCCAGTTCCTGGCACAGAGCTCCTAACGACCTTATAAGTTCCCAAGCGATCAGAGCACCAGGAGCACCTTTTGTTCTAATGAGAAGACTCTGGTGGGTGCCTGGATGGGGGCCAGTCACCAAAAAGACCAAGCCGTGACTGGAAGCTTGGGATTTTCATTCCTGCCCTTCATTCTCCAGAGAGCAGAGAGGGGCTGGAAATGGAGTTAGTACTTGAACACGCCTACCTTAGCAAGTCTCCATCAAATTCCGACAGTACAACGTTCAGATGTCTTCCAGCGTGGCAAACACGTCCACACTGGGAAGGTGATGCCCTCCACTTCCATGGGGACAGGAGCGCTGTGCTCGGGACGCTCCCAGACCTAGTCACATGGTATCTTTTCATCCAGCTGTTCACATGTATCCTTTATCATATTCTTTAATAAACTGGTAAGCATAAGTAAATGTCGCCCTGAGTTCTGTGAGCCTCTCTAGCAAGTTAATCAAACCTGAGGAGGTATTGCAGGAACCTCTGATTTGTAGCCAAGCTGGACAGAAGTAGTTCCCACAGCTACTGAGGACCTGCTTCTTGTGACTGGCATCCGAAGTGGGGTGGGTACAGGCCTGTGGGACTGAGCCCTCAACCCGTGGGATCAAGCTAGATGTCAGTTGGTGTTGCAGAGAATTGCTTGGTGTGGGGAAAATTTCCACAGTTTGGTGACCAGAAAGGTCAGAAGTGCAGTGTTCTATGTGAATGTGGTGGCGGAGTGAGAAGAAGATAGAACAAACTCAGGAGGGAAAGATTGGGTTTTACCCTACACAGGAGAACTGTAGATTCTTCTAACTCAGGGTGAACCCATGAGACTAACACCCAAATGAAGATATAAAACATTTTCTCACCCCAAAATTCCCTTGTGTCACCTCCCAATAAATCTTTCACTACCAGAGGAAACTGACATTCTGATTTATATCACCAGAGAATAGTTTGCTTTTTCTTTTTAACTTTTTAAAAAATTTTATGTATTTTGAGAAAAAGAGAGAGAGAGAGAGAGTGCACAAGCAGGGTAGGGGCAGAGAGAGGAGGGAGAGAGAGAATCCCAAGCAGGCTCCAAGCTGTCAGTGTAGAGTCCTATGTGAGTCATGAACTCGCAAAGAGTGAGACTGTAACCTGAGCTGAAATGAAGAGTTGGAGGCTCAAGTGACTGAGCCACCCAGGCACAACTAATTTCCTGTTTTGAACTTCTTATTAGTGGAATCATGAAGCGTGTATCCCTTCCTGTCTGACATATTTTTTTAATGTTTATTTATTTATTTATTTATTTTTAATTTTTTTTTAATGTTTTATTTATTTTTAGGAGAGAGAGAGAGAGACAGCGTGAGCAGGGGAGGGTCAGAGAGAGAGGGAGTCACAGGCTGAAACAGGCTCCAGGCTCTGAGCTGGCAGTCAGCACAGAGCCCGACGCGGGGCTCGAACCCACGAACTGCGAGATCATGACCTAAGCGAAAGTCAGACGCTTAACCGACTAAGCCACCCAGGCACCCCTAATGTTTATTTATTTATTAGAGAGAGAGAGAGAGAGCGCAAGCGAGTGTGCAAGCTTGAGCAGGGGATGGGCAGAGAGAGAGAGAGAGAGAGAGAGAGAGAATCCCAAGCAGTCTCCACACTGCCAGTGCAGAGCCCAATATGCATAAACGAACTCATAAACGAACTCAAGAAAATCAAGTACTCAGAAATCAAGTGTCGGATGTTTAACCTAATGAGCCACCCAGGCGCTTCCAGGTCTGATCAGCATCGTCACTCAGAATGTGTTTCTGAGATTTAACCATGCTGTTGAAAACATCAGTAATCTCTTCCCTTTTATCACTGATCACTTTTCCATGCTGTCTGTACCACAGTTTATCCATTATCTTGTCAAACATTTGTGTTATTTTCAGGTTTGGGATATTATGAATAAAGGTGCTATAAAAATTTGTGCATAGGGGCACCTGGGTGTCTCAGTTGGTTAAGCGTCTGACTTCGGCTCAGGTCATGATCTCACGGTTCATGAGTTCGAGATCCGCATCAGGCTTTGTACTGACAGCTCACAGCCTGGAGCCTGCTTCTGATTCTCTCCCTCTCTCTCTGCCCCACCCCTACTCATGCTCTGTCTCTCAAAAATAAATAAGCATTTAAAAGAAAAGTTAAGAAAAATCTGTGTGTAGTCATTTTGTGAAGATAGATTTTAATTTCTCTTGGAAAGGTATTCAAGTGTAGGATTGCTGGATCCTCAGTAGGTGGCTATTTGACTATAAGGAACTGTCAAAACTGGGGTGCCTGGGTGGCTCAGTTGGTTAAGCATCTGACTTTTGATCAGTTCAGGTCATGATCTCACGGTTCGTGAGTTCCAGCCCCCGTGTAGGGCTCTGCGTTGTTTGTCTAGATCTGTTTGGGATCCTCTCTCTCTCTCTCTCAAAATAAATAAACATTAAAAAAGAAAAGAACTGGGAATTCTTCATTCAATAAAGGAACTGCCAAAACCTTTTCCAAAGGGGTTGTACCATTATACACGTCCATCAGCAATTAGGGAGAACACCTATTGTCTCATCAGCTCTCTAATACTCTAATGGCTGTCAAGTGGCATCTTGTTGTGGTTTGAATTTACATTTTTAAAAATTTTAATTTTAAAAATTTTTTAGTTTTATGTTTTTAAATATAATTTATTGTCAAGTTGGCTAACATACAGTGTATATAGTGTGCTCTGGTTTTCGGAGTAGATTCCCGTCATTCATTGCTTACATATAACACCCAGTGCTCATCCCAACAAGTGCCCTCCTCAATGCCCATCACCCACTTTCCCCTCCCTCCCCCCATTAACCTCAGTTTGTTCTCTGTATTTAAAAGTCTCTTATGATTTGTCTCCCTCCTTCTCTGTTTGTAACTATTTTTTCCCCTTCCCCTCCCCCATGGTCTTCTGTTAAATTTCTCAAGTTCCACATATGAGTGAAAACATATCTGTCTTTCTCTGACTAACTTATTTCACTTAGCGTAATACCCTCTAGTCCCATCCATGTTGCTGAAAATGGCAGGGTTTTATTCTTTCTCCTTACCAAGTAGTATTCTGTTGTGTATATACACCACATCTTCTTGATCCATTCATCAGGTGATGGACATTTAGGTTCTTTCCATAATTTGGCTATTGTTGAAAGCACTGCTATAAACATTGGGGTACATGTGCCCCTATGAATCAGTACTTCTGTATCCTTTGGGTAAATTCCTAATAGTGCTATTGCTGGGTCGTAGGGTAGTTCTATTTTTAATTTTGGGGGAACCTTCACACTGTTTTCCAGAGTGGTTGCACCACTTTGCATTCCCACCAACAGTGCAAGAGGGTTCCCATTTCTCCACATCCTTGCCAGCATCTGCTGTTTCTTGAGTTGTTAATTTTAGCCACTTTGATTGGTGTGAGGTGGTATCTCAGTGTGGTTTTGATTTGTACTTCCCTGATGATGAGTGACATTGAGCATCTTTTCATGTGTCTGTTGGCCATCTGGATGTCTTCTTTGGAGAAGTGTCTATTCATGTCTTCTGCCCATTTCTTCACTGGATTATTTGGTTTTTGGGTGTTGAATTTGGTAAGTTGTTTATGGTCTTGCATACCAACCCTTTATCCAATATATCATTTGCAAATATCTTCTCCCATTCCGTCAGTTACCTTTTAGTTTTATTGATTGTTTACTTTGCTGTGCAGAAACTTTTTATCTTGATGAGGTCCCAATAGTTAATTTTTGCTTTTACTTCCCTTGCCTTTGGAGATGTGTCAAGCAAGAAATTGCGGTGGCTGAGGTCAAAGAGGTTGTTGCCTGTTTTCTCTTCTAGGGTTTTGATGGTTTCCTGCCTCACATTTACATCTTTCATCTATTTTGAGTTTATTTTTGTGTATGGGGTAAGAAAGTGGTTCAGGTTCATTTTTCTGCATGTTGCTGTCCAGGTCTCCCAGCACCACTTGCTAAGGAGGCTGTCTTTTTTCCATTGGATACTCTTTCCTGCTTTGTCAAAGATTAGTTGGTCATACATTTGTGGGTCCAATTCTGGGTTCTCTATTCTATTCCATTGGTCTATGTGTCTGTTTTTGTGCCAATACCATACTGTCTTGATGATGACAGCTTTGTAGTAGAGGCTAAAGTCTGGGATGGTGATGCCTCCCACTTCAGTTTTCTTTTTTAACATTACTTTGGCTATTTGGGGTCTTCTGTGGTTCCATACACATTTTAGGTTTGTTTTTTCTAGCTCTGGGAAGAATGCCAGTGCAATTTTAATGTTTATTATTTATTTTTGAGAGAAAGAGAGAAACAGAGCATGAGCCAGGGAAGGGCAGAGAGAAAGGGACACACAGAGTCTGAAGCAGGCTCCAAGCTCTGGGTTGTCAGCACGGAGCCCAACACGGGTCTCCAACCCACGAACCACGAGATCATGACCTGAGCAGAAGTTGGACGCTTAACTGACTGAGCCACCCAGGAGCCCCTGAATTTACATTTTTTGAAGAATGATGTTGAATGAATTTCTGTATGCCAACCATTCCTAGTCTTCCTTTGTGATGTGCCCCTCCAAATAATTTATCAATTTTTTAAATTTTTATTGGGATTGTCTTTTGTTATTGAGTTGTAGGAGTTCTTTATAAACTCTGGATGTAGGAGTCCTGTTTAAACATACATATATGTATACACATAACATTTTCTTCCAGACTGCGGTCTGTCTTGTGTTTTTCTTTTTGTTTGTTTTAACTTTTTATTTTGGAATAAGTTTAGAGTACAAAAGGGTGGCAACCCTGGTAGACAGAGTTCCCATAAACCTATCAATGGGCTTCCTCTAAAGTTAATATCTTACCTTTTCTATAAATTTTTCTATCTTTGGCTTTCAGCATTTGTGCTTACTAAGAGATTGTTGAGCTTTTTGGCTGTAGATCAATGTTGGGAAGCATTCACCCATTGTTTCTCCTTTCTCTCTCTTCTCTGCTTCCTACCATGGGTATGTTGGTGTGCTTAACAGTGTCTCACTTTGCTCGAGGCTCTGTTCACTTTTCATCTTTCTTTTCCTCTCAAATCTTCAGATTACAGCATCTCTATAAATCTACCTTCAAAACTGTTGTCTCTCTTTTGTCTGCTCAAATGTAATATTAAACCTCTCTAGTAAATTTTTATTTCTGTTATAGTTTATTTTGAGAGAGAGAGAGAGAGAGAGAATATGAATGAACAGAGGAGGACCAGAGAGAGAGAGAGAGAGAGGATCCCAAGCAGGGCTCTACATTGTCAGCGCTGAGCGTCACATGGGGCTCAATGCAGGGCTTGAACTCACAAACTGTGAGATCATGACCTGAGCTGAAATCAAGAGTCAGACCTTTAACCCACTGAGTCATCCAGGCCCCGTATTTCTGTTAGACTTTTCAACTCCAGAAATTCCTTTTTTTTTTATGACTTCTATGTCTTTATTGTACTGACATTTTCTATTTTATAAGACATTGTCATACTTCCTTCACTTCCTTAAGAATGGTTTCCATTAACTCTTTAAATATTTATGACTGCTCTGTGGGTCTTCTCTATGCACATTTCATAATTATTTGTTGAAAACTGTACATTTTACATAATATATCCTAGCAACTCTGAGCAGGTAGTAGGTACTAACTTCCTTCCACCCCAGGACATGCTGCTGTCTGCTCATATATTTAGCGACCAGCTGCAATATTTCAGTGGTGTCTGCTTCCCCTACATGTGGAGCCCTATGATGTTGCCGTTCCCAGCGTGCACCCTTGGGTATGTGCACAGTCATCCTGGTATGACCGAGGCTTCTGTAGGACTCCCTTGGGCGGTCTCTTTCTCTGATCATGCCAGCTGTTAGGTTAAGCGCCAGCTGATTGCTCTACTGTTTTCAATGCCCTGGGGTATATACATGGCTCCATAGTCTGAAATGATTAAATCGGCCCCTTTGCAGGGGTTGTTTTTGAGGCAGGTCTTTGAGGTTTCTTCTGACCTCAAGATTCTTTGTAGCTGTCTCTCCCTGATTTTCTGGTTAGGTTAGCTGGCCTCTGGTTGCGATTGTGGTTCTCATGGAGCCACCAGCCTCTTCCTAGTGGCTCACCACCAAATAGCCATCGTTTTTAAGAGCATCCTTAGTATTGAATTTTCCCACGCTCGGTTTCATTTTTTTTTTTAAATGTTGGTTCATTAGAGAGAGAGAGAAAGAGAGAGAGAGAGTGCATAAGTGGGGGAGGGGGAAAGAGAGGGAGACACATAATCTGAAGCAGGCTTCAAGAGCCTAATGGGGGGCTTGAACCCACAGACTTGGAGATCATAACCTGAGCCAAAGTTGGATGCTTAACTGACCAAGCCACCCAGGTACCAACCCCCTCTATACTCATTTTCAAACAGTTCTTCTAGGGGAGAATCTGGATGCTGCCTAATCCTTTGGACTTCTCTCCTTGGCAAAATCTCTGCTGGCTTCTCTGGAGTGACTTACAGAGTGACTTTGGATCTCTTTAGGAGTAGACTGCTAGGAGCTGGCTTGCCACTCTTGGTGTAAAATTTCTGCCTCATTAACAAGTCAGAGCAAAGGCAATTAATTAGGACCTCAATATTCTTTTTTTTTTTTTAAAGCATGTTTACTCATTTTTGAGAGAGTGAGGGAGGGGCAGAGAAAGAGGGAGAGAGAGAATCCTAAGCAGGCTCCACACTGTCAGCACAGAGCTCAATGCGGGTCTTAATCCCCTCATGAACTGTGAGATTATGACCTGAGCCGAAATCAAGAGTTGGATGCCCAACCCACTGAACCATCCAGGTGCTCCAGGGCCTCAATATTTTTTTTTAATGTTTATTTATTTTTGAGAGAGAGAGCACACGCACAAGCAAGGGAAGGGCAGAGAAAGAGACACACACACAATCCAAAGCAGGCTCCAGCCTCTGAGCTGTCAGCACAGAGCCCGACACAGAGCTCAAACCCACAGAGGTGAGATAATGACCTGCGTCAAAGTCAGATGCTCAACTGAGCCACCCAGGTACCCCCAGGGCCTCAGTATTCTTTACTGGTTGTGCCTGGGGTGGAGCCTCTATGCTATGAGTTTGGGCTGGGTGGTGGAAGGGTGCCCTGATGTCTTAGCTGTGCTCACCAGGAAATTAGCCTCTGCAACTCTGGAATTCTCTCTTTTATCCACCAGCTGCCCTCTAGCAGTGCTGATAGAAGGCTCTGGGGCATTACTAGTACCCTGCAATTCTCTCAGGCTAGGTCATGTGCTGAACAGGTGTATTCATCTGCTCAGTAACAAAAAGACTATAGAACAGATGGCTTAAACAACAGAAATGTTATTTCCTAAGGTTCTAGAGGTTAGATGTCTGAGAACAGAGTGCCAGTATGGGTCATGTTGGGGAGGACTTTCTTCCTGGCTTGTGATTGGCCATCTTCTCACTGTGTCCTCACGTGGTGGGGAGGGAGAGAGAGAGAGAGTGCATGCGTGCACAGGAGCACAGGAGAGAGCGAGCTGGTTGGCTTCTCTTATCAGGGTACTAATCCCATCTCGAGGGCCCACCTTCATGACCTCATGTAAACCTAATTACCTCCAAAGGCCCACCTCTAAATGCCATCACACTGAGGGTTACAATTCAACCTCGGAATTGTGGGGGGACACATTCAGTCCATATCAGCAGGGTTCAGTGCACTTGGAGAAGGTCCCGAGGCAAAAAAGCAGTAAAACCTGGCATGCCCTTGAGGCGAGACCCTATTAGCACGTGCGTGCATGTATGTGTGTATGTATATGTATGAATATATATATATATATATATTTCATGCATTGATGTTGCTGTTAGATTTTCCATAATCTTATTTTTTTTTCCATGTGACTGGTGCCCTGTGTTGGACCAAAAGTGACATCTGCTGGTTTTGGTGTAGTTTTTTGTATTTCTCTCATATATCCCTAAGTTTCTGATTTATAAAGGTGGCTTCTGTGTGATGTGGGTCATATAGATTCAGAACTGATGTATTATCATTGTGAATTGTGGCTCTGGGCATTATCGAGTATCTGAAAGAGGACTCCAACTACTGCCATTCTGACCTCAAACTTTCTAATTGATTAAGTCCTTTTCCACTCATCTCCTGACTCAGGCAAAAGACCCTGCAGGCAAAGCATCCGCCAATGCGGACTGAAGCCACCCCCTCAAGGAACAAGCACCGCCCGGAGCCAGCGAGATCCCCGGACTGATCCCAGGACCATGATCTACTTGACCTTTACTGCCCAGCGGCCGTACTCACCAATCTCTTCCCACATTTTCCTCATATAAGCCTGGAAGTATTTGGGGCACTTTGCAGACAGTCTTTGAGACCCTAGTCCGCGGTCTTCTGGGTGTTGGACCCACTGAACTAAATTCCTTTCTTGTGTCACCACCCCATCTCTCTGCCTTTGGACTCTGTCAGCGGCGAGTGGTGAAACCTGGTCTGTTTGGGATCCCCCTCCCCCAACTCAAGCTGGGTGCTGTTGTCCCAGCCACATACTCTGCTAGCTCATTGAGTGCTTCTCGTTCAAATGCAACATTTTCTGGTATCATGATCACAATCTCTGCTTCCCTATTGTCTCCTCTGCCTGCTATACCTTTACCCGTCTCTCTGGTACCAGCCATTCTGAATCACTTCGATTTAGGTGTATCTCCTAACACGGCACAGAGTGGGGTTTTGCTTTAAGAAGCTGAAAATCGTTTTCTTTTAATGGGTGAATTTCCATTTAGCGCATATTGAAACAAGTGACCAGTCCAGGTTTTAAATCTATGTTAATATTGTATTTATTGTGTATTTTACTTTATTTCATATGTTCTTTTCTCTGTGTGGCATGTTCTCTCAGCTCTTTATTTTTTAAAGTTTGTTTAGTTATTTATTTATTTTGAGAGAGACAGAGACAGTGTGAGTAGGGAAGGGGCAAAGAGAGGGAGAGAGAATCCCAAGTAGACTTCACGCTGCCAGTGCAGAGCCGGATGTGGGGCTCAAACTCATGAAACCAGATTATGACCTGATCTGAAACCAAGAGTTGGATGTTTAACAACTGAGCCACCCTGGTGCCCCAAAAGTTTATTTATTTTTGAAAGAGAGAGAGAATGCATGCATGAGTTGGGGAGGGACAGAGAGAAAGGGAGAGACAGAACCCCAAGCAGGCTCTGCACTGTCAGCCAGAGCCCAATGTGGGGCTCAAACCCATGAACTGTGAGATCATGACCTGAGCTGCAATCAAGAGTTAGATGCTTAACCAACTGAGACACCCACGCCCCCCTCTTAACTCTTAAAATTCTTTGATGTTCAGAGAATTTGGAAAATTTGTTCCTGTAGTTATTATCCCAAATCTCCATATATCACTCCACCTGGGTGTATGTCTGTGTCCCAGTTTTCCCCTGGTATAAGGACAACACCCATTATACTGGATGGGGGTCCACACTACTCCAATTGACTTCATCTTAACCAAGTACCCTGCAATGACCCTATTTCCAAATAAGGTCACATTCTGAGATACTGGGGGTTAGGTCTTCAACATATGCACTTTGGGAAGACACAACACATCATAACTCCCATCTTTATATCTACTATGATTGCCTCAAACTCTGTCATTTGATTCTTCAAGCTAGTACGATTGTGGGTTTTTGGTTTTTTTTTTTTTTTTTTTGAGAGGGAGAGAGAGAGAAATAGAGACAGAGAGAGAGGGGGTGGGGGGGGGGGAGAATCTCAAGCAGGCTCTACGGAGCCAGAGACAAGCTTGATCCCATGACCCAGGGATCTTGACTTGAGCAAAAATCAAGAGTTCGGATGCTCAGCTGACTCTGCCACCAGGGTCCCCAGATTGGGAGTTTCCATCCCACTTTCAGATACCCCTACGGAGGAGGGCTGCAGGCTGCGCTCAGGCTAAGAGCCACCCAAGCAGGAAACTTCCCCAGTACTGTGCTCTTCTGCCCAGTGTCCTCTGGTTTTTGGTTCTTTTCTGGTTGTTCTCCAGTGTCTTCAAGTGGTTGTTTTTATATTTGACAGGAATTTATGATTGTCATTTGCTGATCAAAGAAGCTCTTCCACCATTACTGCGATACGCTCATTTTATATTGTCCTGCTTGTGCTCGTTTGCTTGGTGGTAGCGGTCTAGTCCTGTTCTGCGTTTTTGAATTTGTGACTCTAGGTGCTTTTCCATATCTGCAAATGTTTAAGAATGTTTGCCTCAGAGCAGTTATTGTGTATCCATTTCCTTCTGCTCACTTTGGGGAAGGAATTGTTATCAGCTGAAACCTTTTGATTTTTATTTATGTTCCTTTTATAGATTGGCTTTCTTTAGATGTTATCTGCCATCCATTTTCCATTCATTGAAAATGTCCCGTCTTTTTCTCGGACCGGCTAGAACAGGCAAAGATAAAAGATTTTCGGCAGCTCCTGGATTTTTGCAGCTCAAGCGCGCCCTCTTCTGTTGATTTACAGAATTGCAGGTTCTTTCATTCTACTTTTGGGGGTAGGTTGGATATATTTCGATTTTGTTCTATTAGTTATTACTTTGAACTTAAAAATATTTTTAAATTGCTAGGGTGCTAATAATGTTTTCCTTCTTGATATGTGTGATGGCTGTAAGAGTGTGTTTCACTTAGAGGAAATTTAATGAACTGTACACTAATGACTAATGTCAAGAATGAAATGGTATGTTTGAGAGAATTATTTTCTACATTCCACCTTTGTTATGACTGATATACTATTTTTGTCCATTTGTTACTCTAAAAATTATACTTTGTACATATGCCTAAAAATATTTTATAAATACACTTACTAGTATCTCTTACAAAAACTTGTTTTCAAATCATTTGATGCCTACTACCACTCTTCAAATTATGTCTCTACAACTCATGAATTCTTTATCTTGTTTTATGCTGCAGGTGGCTCAAGTACAACATAAAGCAAGTTTTCCTGGAAAATAGCCACCATCGAGGAGCACTCCTTCACACCCTCACCATCAAAATTAGCACAACTTTGAATATCTAGTGTCTTTTTGTCACTTCAAAGAGGAATGAAATTTGCCAGATCACAAACATATCCCTTCAAAATTTGCTAGACAATGCTCTCTTATTTTCTGACATCACATCATACTACGGTGGAATACAACTGACTTCTTAATATTGATCTTGTATCTACTAACCTTGCTGATGAACTTGTTAATTATAATAGTTTACCTGTTGTTTCTTTTGAATTTTCTACACATGTAACTGTGTCATCCTTGAATTATGAGAATTCTATAAATTCTGTTTACTAGGACTCTCGTCCTCTCCTTTCCGGCTCCCAAGAGAAAAGCTGGGAGAAGGTCCGCTTCACTGTATTTCCCTTTCATCGCCCCCAAATCCTGCCTGAATTACATGTTCGTTAAATATGTTAAGGAGGTTTTTAGTGATACATCTTTTACTGTTGTTTTCAGTAGGAGAATTCATCTAATACTAGCTATTCCACCCTGGCTAAACCTTGTTCATAAACTTTATTTTCCACTTACATGCTTATAGTATTCATTCTTTACCCTTAAATCTTAATGGTAACAAAGGAAGGTATAGGGTTTGATTGCTTTCCATTATTTTATTGTTTCATGGGAATCTTTTTGCTGTGCAGTTTCAGATCTTTACTGGGTTCCATCGACTATTATTCCATTTCCTTTTTTCATAAGTCAATGAAAAGAGACAATCAAGGCGGACCCCCTCACGGCTGCATCATTAAAACCAACTCCTACCTGCTTTTGCCATCCGTGGCTGGAGATCTCTCTTCTGCTGGAAGAACCACCCCTCCACTGTGCCGTGGATCAGACCCCCCTCTCCCCGGAGTTAACCTCTTAATCTCCTGCATCATTAGTTTCTTCTTTGGCTGATCAGCGTCAGCAAACAAATGTGCTCGACTATCTCCCCGCTAGCAGAAACAAGATCTGCTTTAACCACATGTCTCCTCCAAACCCCATGCCGTTTTTTTGTTCCTCTTCAGAGTAAAACTTCGCACGAAAATTCCCTTTCCTCCCTCAACCCCTCTGTCTGCCTTCTTCCCTCAGAACGCCACTGGTCAGAGCACCTGTCAAATACTATCACTGCTTTATATCCACTCAATCTCTCAACAGCATTTAAACACACTTTTCCTCTTTGGCTTCTATGACTACATACTAGCCAAGTTTCTCTCCTTTAGAGCTTCCCCCCGCCCCCATCTATATTCTCTCTAGATGATCCAGTCTAGCCCTTTGCCTTATATACCATTTATATGCTAGTGATTCCCAAATATATAGATGTCCAGCTCTGAACATTTCCCTGAGAGATGGTGCTGCCTCTCCAGGGGTTTACTTAACACGTGCACATGGCTGTCTAATAGAGATCTAAAGCTAATAAGGAAAGAAGTTAGCTCTATTCATTTCCTTCCGACCTGTTAATCCTTCATTTGCCCCCATTTCAGGAAATGGCTTCACTGTATATTCAGTTGTTCAACCAAAAACATAAGAACCATCTGCGATCCCTCTCCTTCCTTCGACCCCCGTGTTCCACGCTTCTGCATGCCCTGTCAGATGCGCCTGCAAAACACATTTCCAAAAAAATCCCACTCCTGTCTGTCTTGCCTGCTCCCACTGACCTCCAGCTCATCACCATCGCTCAGCATCGCCAGCTCTCTAATTGGGCACTGCGGCTCCATGTTTTCCCTCAGTGATACATCCGCCACGCAGCAGCAGGAATTATCCCTTTAAAATGCGATTCATACCATCCTCCTAAACTCACCAGGGGCTGCCTCAGAATCAACTCCAAGTTCCGCATCACAGTCTACAATTTGTACATGCTCTGGCCCCTGCCCAACCACAGAGACCCAGGAAGAATAATCCTATTACAACCCCAAAAAGTGAGAAGCTCTAATCACTGTCACACTGCTTATCGTATGGTTTTGCTCACACACTTTTTCTAGTTATGAAATCTATCATAAAGAATGAACATTATATTGGGGAAGTGATGTCGGCACAGGGTGGCATGTCCAGTATTACTCCTTTTTATCCCCCCTTTTTAAACAAGAAAAGTCATCCATCCAAGAACAAAAGCACCTTTGTGGGAGTTGTTGGATCCGGTACTATACAAACACCAAGAGACCCAGAAGAAGTCTCACCTACCTGTGCATCCAGTAAGAGGCAGACAGACCTCGGTTTGGGCTGTGGAGCCAGGAGAGCCAGTTAACCTGTCCAGATTCCTCTGGTCATGGGGGAAAGGGGAGAAAATGGGACTAGAGAGTGATGACCTGGGCAGATACTCATGCACGGGAGAGAAATTGCAAAAGTCCAGCCTTCTAGAGAGGAGATTCCAGCATGCCATTCTAGAAAAAAATTGTTTGGTCGTAGCAAAGGGGGTACTCAGCTCCCATCCCCCTCTAGCTCCCAAGGAAACACTGCTGGGCTAATCTATCCAGGAGTGGTGGCCTCTCTTATGGGAGAAAAGGATAGCAGTGAGTGAATGCCTGGCTACCCCAGTTGTGCAGGAAGTGGCTGGAGAAACCCATTTTTTCCAGCAGCACCCAGAGTGCTGAAGCAGGACCTCCGTGACTAGGGGGAGGGAGGAGATGGGGAAAGAGGCAGACACAGGACATCTTTCCTGCTGATTGCACTAGGCAGGAAGTCCACCCATGAGCCTCTGGGAGTACCAGATCCTCAGGCACTGCCAGTGCTTCAAAAGCTAAACCCACACCTCCCCTCACTCTGCAACAATTCCTTGTGCATGCTTCCAAGTGTGGCTGCAAAGACCAAGCTGCTGTAAACAAAGGGGCTTGGAAAATAGGCCACAGTATGTGGGCAAGGGAGAAACCACAAACCTGAGCTACAGTGCCACCTTCTGGAAAAGAAAAGAGAGGTTTCCATAGCTAGTCCAGACACTTGTAAAAATAAAGAAGACAAAAGGTTAAGAATTCTGCCACTAGAGGGAGCAGAAAGAGTGGAGACCAACATGAAGACAGATAAAACCCCAGATAATAACACCACCATCAAACAGAATGTGCCCTCTGAAAGCAACTAGCAAAGATTTCAGGAAGTGCCTGCCACTTCAAATGCAAAAGCAGAAACGCAAAACTACAAGGAACATTTAAAAAATCAAAGAAACAGGCCATCACAGAAAGAAAACAATTCTCCAAACACTGAGCTCAAAGGTAGGGAACTTCGCGGTCTAGCTGATGGAGAATTCAAAATAGTTCTTTTGAGGAAATTTAGCAAGCTACAAGAAAACTCAGAAAGGTAATTCAATGGCATCTTGAAAAAAATACATGATTCAAATGATTTTTTTTTCTCAAAGAGACAGACATTATAAAAAGAATCAGAGATTCTGGAGCTGAGGAACTCAATATATAAAGTAAAACATATAATAGAGAGAATCTTCAGTAGACACATTAAAAACAGAAGAAATGAGTTAGAGGATAGAAGTTTTGAAATAACCCAGTTAGAGGCAAACAAAGGAAACAATGAAAAAAGCAAAGATAGCCTATGTGATATGGGATTCTATCAAAAGGTCAAACATTAGAATAATTTGAGATTCTAGAAAGAAAAGAAAGGACAAAAGGAACAGAAAATTTACTTAAAGAAATCATAGCTGAGGACTTCCGAAACCTGGGGAGAGAACTGTATATCTAAACACATGAAGCTAATAGATCAGCCTATTATCCTCATACAAAAAGACCTTCTCCAAGACACATTACAATGAAGTTGTCAAAACTCAAAGATAAAGAATAGATTTTAAAAGCAGATGGGGATAAAAGACTATAACCTACAAAGGTACTGCCTTTAGCCTATCAGTGGATTTCTCAGTAGAAACCCTACAGGTCAGGAGAGGGTGAAATGACATATTCAAAGTGTTGAAAGAAAAAAGTTACTAGCCAAGAATAGTCTATCTGGCAAAGTTATCCTTCAGATACAAAGGAAAAATAAAGACTCTCTCAGACAAACAAAAGCAGAGAGTTCATCACCACTAGACCTGCCTTGCAAGAGATGCTGGAAAGAATTCTTCAAACTGAAATACAAAGGAGCTAATTAGTGCCATGAAAACATAAAACAACACACTGGTAAAGGTATATAGAACAGTCAGATCTAGAAAACTCTAAATCTGTAACAGGATGCTGTGTTAATCACTTAACTACAGTATAAAGACCAAAGGAAAAGAGTATTAAAGATAATTATAGTTAATATATTAACAAATACACATTATAAAAAGAGGTCAACTGTGACATCAAAAATATAAAGAGTAAAAAAGTGCAGCTTTTATACATGAAGTTAAATTGCTGTCAGCTTAAAATGGGCTGCTTTTTTAAAAGTTTATTTATTGAGAGAGTGAGAAAGCAAGGGAGGGTGAGAGAGAGAGAGAGAGAGAGAGAAGAATCCCAAGCAGGTTTCACACCGTCAGCATGAAGCCAGATATGGGACTCAAACTCACAAACTGTGAGGTCATGACCTGAGCTGAAATCAAGAGTCAGATGCTTAACCAAATGAGCCACCCGGGTGCTCCTGGCTGCTTTATCTATAAGATGTCTTATGCGAGCCCCATGGTTACCATAAAACAAAAACCTAGAACAGTTACATTAAAGATAAAGATAGGAGAAACTGAGTATACCACATGCACAATTAGCAATTTACAAAGGGAGGCAGAGATAGAGGGAAAAGAAACAATGGAAATGCAAAACAACTAGAAAACAATGAACAAGATGGCATTAGTAAGTCATGTCAATAATCATTCTAAATGTAAATGAATTGAAATCACTGACCAAAAGGCGCAGTGGCTGGATGGGTGGAAAAAGAGGGCTCAACTGTATGCTGCCTGCAAGAGACTCACTTCAGCTTTAAGAAGTGAAGGAATAGAGGGGCACCTGGATGCCTCAGCTGATTGAGCTTCTGACTCTTGATTTTGGCTCAGATCATAATTCCAGAGTCATGGGATTAAGCCCCATGTCAGACTCTGTCAGGCTCCACTGAGCGTGGAGCCAGCATAAGAGCTCCTCTCCCTCTGCCCCTCGCCCCTGCTAGTACTCTTTCTCTCTAAAATTAAAAAAAAAAAAAAAAAAAAAAAATGAAGGACTGGAAAAGGTAATCCAAGCAAGTATAAAACAAGAGAAAGTGGAGATGGCTATATTTATATTAGACAGACTTTAAGCTAAAAACAGTTACAAGAGACAAAGGAGGTCATTATATAATGATAAAGTGGTCAGTTCATCAAGAAGATATAACAATTGTAAATATATATGCACCTGACACTTGGAGCATCTGAATATATTAACCAGGGGCACCTGAGTTGCTCGGTTGCTTGAGCATTTGACTCTTGATTTTAGCTCAGGTCATGATCTCACGGTTCATGAGTTTGAGCCCTGTGTTGGGCTCTGCACTGACAGCAAGGAGCCCACTTGGGATTCTCTCTGTGTCCCTGCCCTGCTTATGCACATGCTCGCTCTCTCTCTCTGCCCCAAAATAAACTTCTTTAAAAATGTAAATATATTAAGCAAATACCAACAAGATCTGAAGGGAGAAACAGACAATGATATAAAAATAATAGGGGACTTCAATACTCTATTTTCAGCAATGGATATATCATCCAGAAAGAAAATCAACAAGGAAATGATACACTTGAATGATACATTAGGTCAAATTGACCTGACAGACATGAAACATTCCATTGATTAAACGCAAAATACACATTCTTCTCAAATGCATAAGAAACGTTCTCCAGGATAGACCATATGACAAAGCACAAAAACAAGTCTGATCAAATTTAAGAAGATGGAAATCATGCTAACTATCTTTTTTTGACAACAATGGTATGCAACTAGAAATCACAGGAGGAAAGCAGGAAAACCTACAAATAGGGAAAAATTAACCAACACACACTGGAACAACCAGGGAGTCAAAGAAGAAATCAAAAGATATTCAAAGCAAATGAAAATGGAAACACAATATAGCAAAACCTGTGAGATGCTGCAAAAAGTTTTGAGAGGGAAGTTTAGATTAATAAATGTATATATTAGCAAAATAGAAAGATCAAAAAAAAAAAAAGTGAATCCTAACTTTGCATCTCAAAGAACTGAAAAAGGAAGAACTAGCCCTGCCGTTAGTGGAAGAAAAGAAATCACAAAGATCAGACTGGAAAGAAATGAAATAGAGACCCCCCCCCCCAAAAAAAAAAACCCAAAACCAAAAAAAAAAAAACCAGAGAAAATCAACAAAACTAAGAGCTCATTTTCAAAAAAGATCCAGAAAACTGACAAACTTTTAGCAAGAGTAAGAAAAAAACAAGACCCAAATAAAATCAGAAATGAAACAGGAGACATTATGACTGACACTGGAGAAACACATAGGACCATAAGAAACCACTGTAAATAATTATATGCCTACTAGCAAACTGAATCCAACAACACATTAAAAGAATTATTCAGCACGATCAAGTGGAATTCATTCCTGGGCTTCAGGGCTAGTTCAATATCTGAGAATCAATCAGAGTGATACATCACATTAATAAAAGAAAAGATAAGAACCACATGGTGCTCTCAATAGATGCAGAGTAAGCATGTGACAAAATATAGCATCCTTTCTTGATAAAAGCCCTCAAGAAAGTAGGGATAGAGAGAACATATCTCAAGATCATAAAGGCCATATACAAAAGATCTGCAGCTAATATCATTATCAGTGGGGAAAAACTGAGAGCTTTCCCCACTAAGGTCAGGAACAAGACAGGGATGTCCATTGTTAACACTGTTGTTCAACGTAGTATTGGAAGTCCTAGACTCAGCAATCACAAAAAAAACAAAGAAAAGGCAGCCAAATCAGCAAGGAGGAAGTCAAACATTCACTCTTAGCAGACAACATGATACAGTACATAGAAACCCCAAAAGACTCCACCCAAGAACTGCTAGAACTGATTCATGAATTCAGCAAAGTTGCAGGGGATAAAATCAATGTACAGAAATCGGTTGCATTTCTATACACCAACAAATGAAGCAGCAGAAAGAGAATCAAGGAATCAAATCCATTTACAATTGCACTCAAAACCATAAAATACCTAGGAATAAATCTAACCAAAGAGGTAAAAGATTTGTATGCTGAAAACTATAGAAAGCTTGTGAAAAAATTGAAGACACAAAGAATTGGAAAAACATTCCATGCTCTAGGATGGGAAAAACAAATATTGTTAAAAAAGTCCATACCACCCAAAGCAATCTATATATTCATTGCAATCCCTATCAAAATAATACCAGCAGTCTTCACAGAGCTAGAGCAAACAATCTTAAAATTTGTATGGGAACAGAAAAGACCTCAAATAGACAAAACAAACTGCGAAAAGAAAACCAAAGCTGGAGGCATCACAATTCCAGACTTCAAGATGTATTACAAAGCTGTAATCATTGAAACAGTATGGTACTGGCACAAAAATAGACGCATACATCAATGGAACAGAGTAGAGAACTCACAAATGGACTCACAAATGTATGGCCAACCAATCTTTGACAAAGCAGGAAAGAATACCCAATGGAAACAAGACTGTTTCTTTAGCACATGGTGTTGGGAAAACTGGACAACGACACGTAGAAGAATGAACATGGACCACTTCCTTACACCATACACAAAAATAAACTCAAAGTGGATGGAAGACCTAAACATAAGACACCAAGCCCCCCGAAATGCTGAAGGAGAAAGCAGGCAGCAACCTCTTTGACCTTGGTTGCAGCAACTTATTTACTAGACATGTCTTCTGAGGCAAAGGAAACAAAAGCAAAAATGAACTTTTAGGCCCTTATCAAGATAATAAGCTTCTGCACTGCAAAGGAAACAATCAACAAAACTAAAAGGCAACTGATGGAATGGGAAAAGATATTTGCAAATGACTTATTAGATAAAGGGTTGGCATACAAAACCTATAAAGAACTTATCAAACTCAACACCCAAAAGAATAAATAATCCAGTGAAGAATTGGGCAAATGACATGAATAGATGCTTTTCAAAAGAAGACATCCATACAGATGGCTAGCAGACACATGAAAAAATGCTTAATATCACCCATCATCAGGGAAATACAAATCAAAAGCACAATGAAATACCACCCAACACCTGTCAGAGTGGCTGAAATTAACAACTCAGGCAACAAGAGATGTTGCAGAGGATGCAGAGAGAGAAGAGCCTTTTTGCACTGCTGGTGGGAATGCAAACCGGTGCAGTCACTGTGGAAAACAGTATGGAGGTTCCTCTGAAATTTAAAAATAGAACTACCTTACAACGCAGCAATTGCACTACTAGGTATTTATCCAAAGGATACAGGAGTGCTGATTCGAAGAGGCACATGCACCCCAATGTTTATAGCAGCACATTCGACAATAGCCAAATTATGGAAAGAGCCCAAATGTCCATCCACTGATGAATGAAGAAAGAAGAAGTTGTGTGTGTATATATATACACACACACACACACATATATATATATATATATACACACACACACACATACACAATGGAATATTACTTGGTTATCAAAAAGAATGAAATCTTGCCATTTACAACGATGTGGATAGAACTGGAGTGTATTGGGGCACCTGGGTGGCTCAGTCGGTTAAGCTCCGACTTCGGCTCAGGTCATGATCTCATGGTTTGTGAGTTCGAGCCCCACATCAGGTTCTGTGCTGACAGCTCAGAGCCTGGAGGCTGCTTCTGATTCTGTGTCTCTCTCTCCTCTGCTACTCCCTTGCCTGTGCTCTGTCTCTATCTCAAAAAATAAAGATTAAAAAAAATTAAAAAAAAAAAAAAAAAAGAACTGGAGTGTATTATGCTAAGTGAAATAAGTCCGAGAAAAGACAAGTATCATATAACTTCACTCATATGTGGAATTTAAGATACAAAACAGATAAACATAAAGGAAGGAAGCAAAAATAATATAAAAAGAGAGGGAGACAAACCATCAGAGACTCTTAAAAACAGAGAACAAACTGGGGGTTGTTGGAGGGGTATTGGGTCAGGGGGATGGGCCAAATGGGAAGGGCCATTAAGGAGGACAGTTACTGGGATGAGCACTGGGTGTTATATGTAAGTGATGGATCACTAAATTCTATTCCTTAAAACATTAATAAAAATAAAATTAAATTAAAAATTTAAAAATAGCATCAAAAAACAATGAAATACTTCTGAATAAAATTAACCAAGAAAGTGAAAGATCTGTACAATACAAGACCTTGATGAAGGAAATTGAAGAAGACACAAATAAAAAGATATCTCATGTTCACGGATTGGAAGAATTCATATATTTAAGACACTCTTACTACCCAAAGCCATTTATAGATTCAATACAATTCATATCAAAATTCCAAAGGCTTTTTTTTTAAAGACATAGAAAAAAATTCCTATAATTTTCATGGAACACAAAAGATCCTGAATAGCATAAGCAATCAGGAAAAGGAGGAACAAAGCCAGAGGCATCATATTTTCTGATTTCAAACTACTACAAAGTTACAGTAATTAAAGCAATATGGCACTGGCAATAGACATATAGACCAATGGAACAGAACAGCCCAGAAATAAAGCTCCACACATTTGACAGGGGAACCAAGAACACCCAATGGAGAAAGAGAGTCTCTTCAACAAATAGTGTTGGGAAAACTGGATAACCACATGCAGACAAAAGTGAAATTGGATCCTTTTTTTTTTTTAATTTTTTAAATGATTTATTTATTTCTGAGAGAGACAGTGTGAGTAGGGTAGGGTCAGAGGGAGTGGGAGATATAGAATCTGAAACAGTCCAGGCTCTGAGCTAGCTGTCAGCACAGAACCCGACGCGGGGCTCGAACCCACGAACCCTGAGATCATGACCTGAGCCGAAGTCGGACGCTTAACCAACTGAGCCACCCAGGCGCTCCTGAAATTGGATCCTAACCTAACACCACTCACAAAAATTAACTTGAAATGGATTAGAGTTAAACATAAGATCTGAAACCATGAAACTCAGAAGAAAACATAGGGAAGAACTCCCTGACATTGCACTGGGCAATGGTGTTTTAGATATGACACTTAAAAAACAAAAACAAAACTCAACAAGTGGGACTACTTTAAAGTAAAAAAATTCTGAACAGTAAAAGAAACAATCAACAAGGGGCACCTGGCTGGCCCAGTTGGAAGAGTGTGTGACTCATGATCTTGGGATTGTAAGTTTGAGGCCCATATCGGGCATAGAGATTACTTAACTAAATGAACTCAAAAATTTTTTTAAAAAATCAAATCAACAAAATAAAAAGGCAACCTACAATATGGGATAAAATATTTGCAAGCCACCATATGTAAGGGATTAGTATCCATAATACATAAAGAACTCATACAACTCAACAACAATAACAACAAACAATCCTATATAAAAAAACAGGTAGAGGAGCTAAATAAAAAAGAAATATAAATGGACAACAGGTACATGAGAAAATGCTCAACATCACTAATTATCAGGGAAATGTGGATCACACCTACAATGAGATATCAGTTGCTAGATATCTGCTAGCAACTGCTAGAATGGCTGCTATCAAGAAGACAAGACATAACAGATGTTGGTGAGGATGTGGAGAAAAGGGAACCCTTATATACTGTTGGTAGGAATGTAATTGGTTCAGCCACTGTGAAAAAGAGTGACTTTAAAAATTAAAACTAGAACTACCATATGATCTAGTAATTCCACTTCTGGGTATATATTCACAGGAAATGAAAACAGGAGTTCAAAGAGACATATGCATCCCCATGTTTATTATATTTGCATATGTATACTTACATATGTACCACAATTTCTTTATCCATTCATCTGTTGATCAACTCTTAGCTTGTTTCCATATTTCGGCTTTTGCAAATAATGCTATAATGAACATGGGGGTGCATATGTCTCTTTGAGCTCCTGTTTGCAGGAGCTGTCTTTGTGACAATGGAAGGAACTTGAGGGCATTATGCTAGGGGAGATAAGTCAGACAGAGAAAGAGGAATATGGTATCAATTAAATGTGGAATCTGAAAAAGCCAAACTCATGAAAAACAGAATAGAATGTGGTTACCAGAGGCTAGGGGGTGGAGAAATTGGTAATACATTGTTTAAAGGTGCAAATTGGGGACTAGATAAACAAGTCCCAGAGAGCTAATGCACAGCATAGTGATTATAGTCAATGATACTCTATTACAGACTTTGAAGAGTTCAAAGAGCCTAGATCTGAATTGTTCCCATCACACACACACAAAAGTGACAGGAAACATGATAAAGGTGTTAACTAGCTTCACAGTGGTAGTGTAGCTATTATTTAAATATGTTCATTTTAATGGTTAGGTATATTTGTGTTGTCTCTAGTTTTAGGCTTTTATAAACAATATTTCCATGAATATTCTAGCACATGTCTTGTGGAATTGCCGAATTATAGGGTACATGCATGGTCCTCTTTACTCGATAATGTCAAACTCTTTTCAAATTAAAAAAAAATTTTTTTAATGTTTTATTTATTTCTAGGAGAGAGAGAGAGAGAGACAGCGTGAGCAGGGGAGGGTCAGAGAGAGAGGGAGTCACAGACTCTGAAACAGGCTCCAGGCTCTGAGCTGGCAGTCAGCCCAGAGCCCCACGCGGGGCTCGAACCCACGAACCGCGAGATCATGACCTAAGCGAAAGTCGGATGCTTAACTGACTAAGCCACCCAGGCGCCCTTGTCAAACTCTTTTCAAAAGAGGTTGTAAATCATACTTCCAACAGTACGAGTTCCAGACAACTTTTACCTTGGTTTTCCAACATTTGGTACTGTACTTTTTCATTTTGGACAATCTGGGCTCATTTTCATTTTGTTTTGATAATTAACCAGGTTGATCACCCCTGTATGCTTTTTATTTCTTTTTTTAGGGTGATCAGATTATACTTGTTGCCCCAACATGGTTATTAAAAGGGACCACTTTTATTCTCTAACATGTCAATTTGGACAATAAATTATGTGACACCCAACCTAGTGAAGTGCCTTCCCTCATAAGGGAATTTCTTTCTTACTCTTTAGGATTAAGGATCATACTCATGTGCTTAAGCTGCTCTAAAGGAAGAAAAAAACAACTGGGGGTAGATACAGACAATGGAGTGAAAAATAAACGAGAAGGAAACCAAACTTATTAACTATGACTACTCAGTCTGACTCAGGGGACCATTTCCAAAACAATGTGAGATGGAGCCGTCTCATGGGCACAGGCAGATGGACTTGATCATAATCAAGCAGTCAAAATGGAAGAATTTGTTCACTTATTTCTCGGAAATGATTCAAGTCACAGTCATTATTTGAAGGCTGGTTATAGTGGCTGCTGCAACCACTCATTTCCCTTTCCATCTGTAATCGTTCTCTTAAAAACTGGCCAACCAGTACCTTTTAACCTTGAGATCAGGTTGTGAAGCTCCCTACTCTTTTAAAGACTCGGCTGTAATGATGCTGCTGAACCACTTCGTGTTATATTCAAGTAACACTTTATTCCCTTCCCAGCCCCAAAAGGGGGAATCAAGTAACATCTTCACCATAATTTATATGGGGGGGGGTACTTCGCATTTGTTAAAATGGCTTATAATATTTATAATGGTTCTAGTGTTTTCCCTAAAACAAACAAAAAAAGCACCCCGAGAAAGCACTCCCCACCTGTCTACCCCCAAGCTGTATAGAAGAACATAGAAGACCCATGGAGGCCAACTGAGTGGCTCCTAGTCACTAAGAAAAGAAAGCAGAGTGTTGCCCCAGAACTTCTGAATCTATGGTTTAGCTCAGCACATTTCCTTCCTAATATGAGCTAATGGGGCTGTGGTACACATTCATGGTGAGACCCAAATGCTAAGCTTATTTTCTTGCTTGTTCGTCTCCCACTATCATTTCAAATATGAGATATTTCTATATTCCATATGTCCCAAATTGTATGTTGGGAGACTCATCAATCAGCGAGCTATGGAGACCATGTGGCTACATTGTCCAATATGGTAATATGGTAGCCACTAACCACATGTAGCTATTACGTTTTAACTACATAAAATTTAAAATTCAGTTGTGCAGTCTCATTAGCAACATTTCGAGTGTTCAGTAGGCACATGTGGCTAGAGGCCACCATATTGGATAGTGCAGCTGTAAAATGTCCATCACTGCAGAAAGTCCTACTGGACAGCACTGCTTCTCAGTGCTGTGGTGAGCAAGACTTCCCCAAAAGTTCTGATGTCTACCCTGTGGGCTGCCTCATATCTTATCTCAAAGCCCAGTGCATCACTGGCTCTACCCCATGCATGTTACTCTTCATCGAGGCCAAGGTGCCCATTGGTTGTCTTACACACTCCCCCACCTGCACAGGAAGCCTCAAATGTAGAAATTCATAGGTGTGTTAGGGAAGAAAGCTTTTTGATAGTGACTTTTAGAGCAAGGTGACAGGAAACCCAATCTCATGAGTGCAATCTACATAATCGTGTTGGCTTTATTTAACTCATGATCCATCAGGTCACCCAGCTTGTTCCTGCTTATGAGAGAGAATGGACTTGTCCTCCCCACCCACCCCATCCACCCCTAAATTCCCAACACATTCAGCCCTGCAGCTGCTCCACACTCCTTCCTGTCCCCAGACTTGCCTGACTCTCATATCTCACACCTCTGTTTCTCATCCTGGCTAAACCCTCTACATTTGTAGCCGAGTTCTTTCTGGATTAGTAGCTTAGTTTATGTATATAACAGAACAGAAAGAAACCCTGCCATTTCTGAAGAAGTGAGGCAGCAAATGTACAGGGCAGGACAAGATTAGGCAGGATCAAAAGGCAAGAGCGGGATGCTCATAACAAAGCAGTTTTAAAATTATAACTATAATTGTTCATTCTGTTGGAATTTACTGGCTGTCAGCACAGCGTGGGTGTAATATTGTAAGGCATCTGGATGAGTGATCTCTCTTCTCATTCCTCCTGGCTCTCTGATGACTTCCCCTACAAAGCTCAATGTCATCATTAAAACATAACAAACAGCACACTGATGAATTAATTTGCTTGGATGCAAGTATTTGACCAACTCTTCAATTCACAAATTTGAAATAATACTTATTTTACATAAAACAAAGAGTATGAAATTAATTAAGTGATGGAATATCAGTCTTTAGTTATTAGTTAATAGTCCACTTATTAGGGTTCTTCTACAAATCAGAGAACCTCAGTTTTTATTTAGGGCCTTCAACTGATAGGATGAAGCCCACCCATCTGGTGGAGGGTAATCTGCTTTACTAGATTTTTAACATTTTTCAAAAGTTAATTGTATCTGAAAATAACTTCACAGCAACATTTAGGCTGGTGTTTGAACAAACAAGCAGGCACTACAGCTTGGCCAAGTTGCCACATAAAATTAACCATCACAGCCACCAAACATCTAATTAACATGATGAATGGGTATGTTTGCTAGAACTGCCATAACAAAGTACTACAGACTGTGTTGGCTTGAACAACAAAATTTATTCTCTCACAATTCTAGAAGCTAGAAGTCCAAGATCAAGGTCTTAACAGAATTGATTTCTTCTGAGACCTTTCTCCTTGACCTGTGGATGACTATTTTCTCTCTGTTTCTTATGGTCTTCTCTCTCGGCATGTCTGTCTTATAAGGACACCAGTCAGATTGGATTAGGACCTCCCTAGTGACCTCACTTGGGCCTGTATTTTTTCCTCTTATTTTCATTTTAGAGAGAAAGAAAAAAACAAGCCACAAGCAGGGGAGAGGTGCAGAGGGGGAGAGAGAGTATCTTAAGCAGGCCCCACACTCAGTGCAGAGCCTAACAGGGAGCTCAATCCCACAATCCTGGGATCATGACCTGATCCAAAATCAAGAGTCAGATGCTCAACCAACTGAGCCATCCAGGTGCCACAAGTTAACTGCCTCTTTAAAGACTATCTACATGTAATCACATTTTGTGGTATTAGGGTTTAGGACTTCAACATAATGATATTTTTTGTTTTTGGTGGTAGAGGACACAATTTAGATTATAACAGTGGGTGGGGCACCTGGGTGGCTCAGTTGATTAAGTGATCGACTTCAGCTCAGGTCATGATCTCACAGTTCACAGGTTCAAGCCCCACATCAGGCTCTGTGCTGACAGTTCAGAGCCTGGAGCCTGCTTCAGATTCTGTGTCTCCCTCTCTCTCTGCCCCTCCCCCACTCATCCTCTGTCTCTCTGTCTCTCTCTCTCTCAAAAAATAAACATTTAAAAATTTTAAAAAAGGTTATAACAGTGGGAGAATATGAAACAGTTCTGGAATAGCGGTAGCTGTGAATTGTGCTGAGAAGTGCTAAGTTCATTTTAATCATTTGCAAGTGATCCGAGGTGGATCTGGAAGCAGATAATTACTGCTTTGACAGATGGACAGCTTTCCCTGTGGTAAGTCTTACAACTGTCTTCACATTTAAAGAGTGAGTTTTTACAGCTAACATCATACTCACTGGTGAAAAACTCAGTGCTTTCCCCGTAAGGTCCAGAACAAGAGAAGGATGTCCACTCTCACCACTTTTATTCAAGTATTACTGGAAGTCTGAGCCACAGCAATCAGACAAGAGATACTGCAAGGTAGATTACAAAGCAGTAGTAATCAAAACAGTATGGAAGTGGCACAAAACTAGACACATAGATAAATGGAATAGGATAGAAAGCCAGAAACAAACCCACGATTATACGGTCAATTAATGTTTGCCAAGGCAGGAAAGAATATACGATGGGAAAGAGAGTCTCTTCAACAAATGGTGTTGGGAAAACTGGACAGTGACATGCAACAGAATGAAACTGGACAGCTTTTTTACGTTATACACAAAATAAACTCAAAATGGATTAAGGACCTAAATGTAAGACCTGAAAGCATAAAGATCCTAGAAGACAGCACAGACAGTAATTTCTCTGACATTGGCTGTAACAAAACCTTTCTAGATATGTCTCCCGAGGCAAGGGAAACAAAAGCAAAAATAAACTGTTGGGACTACATCAAAATAAAAGGCTTTTCTGCACAGTGAGGGAAACAATCAACAAGACTAAAAGACAACCTACAGGATGAGGCAAATGACATATCTGATAGATGGTTAGTATCCAAAATATGTTAAGAACTGATACAACTCAACACTCTAAAAACAAGTAATCTGGGGTGCCTGGGTGGCTCAGTCGGTTGAACGTCTGACTTCAGCTCAGGTCATAATCTCAGGGTTCGTGGGTTTGAGCCCTGCATCGGGCTCTGTGCTGACAGCTAGCTCAGAGCCTGGAGCCTGTTTCAGATTCTGTGTCTCCCTCTCTCTCTGACCCTCCCCTGCTCACGCTGTCTTTCTCTCTCTCTCTCAGAAATAAATAAAAACATTAAAATTTTTTAAATAAATAAAAACAAGTAATCCAATTTAAAAATGGGCAGCAAACTGAACAGTTTGCTAAGGAAGACATACATGTGCTTGCTACATGTCTTATGGACAGTCCACTGGGTTTTAGGAATGTTAACATGTTTGTGAGGGCACTGTTTGTCTGAAAATATTTAAATGGTTGTATGATGATGCATGTATCCATTTCCATGCATGTATCTATTCACTTCACCCTTTTTAAAAAAATTTACTGCCTTTAATGTGCTGTGTCTTGTGCTAGGTCCTGAGGATGAATTGAAAAACAAAACGGAGGTATTGCCTTCACCGAGCTTTTCCCATTTTATGGGATATCGGAGCATTTATTTAATGATACCTTTATTCTACTCAAAGAGAGCTGACTTAGTTGGAAGATATTTTGCTCTTTCCCCTCTTCCTGCTGCACACCTGGAATGTTAAATGATAGCTGCCACTCTAGCAGCCATCTTGGACCATAAGGTAACTCTGAGGACGTAAGCCAAATACTGAATATAGGACATAGAGAAATCTTTATCCCTAAACAAACCATGGAGATAGTTCATGAGCCCTGGACTGTCCCCATTAGGACTTCATCTGTGTGAAACAAAAATAAGCTTATAACCTGTTTAAGTCACTGTTATCATGGGTTTTTCTGTCAAATGCAGCAAACGCATTGCCTAATTGATCTAACGCTATTTGTATAGAAGCCTCACATTTCCATGTAATCAAATATATCATATTTCATCAACTTCTAAGACACATTTTTACCTACAATGCAGTGTCTCTGAAATTGTATCATCTTAAAACTCATGATGACATAGTTTAAATGACTTTTGAGTTAAAATTCATACACCATAAAATTGACCATTTTAAACTACAATCCAGTGGCTTTAAGGACATCCACTGTGCATTAGTGCCACCAGCACTAATCTCAGAACAGGAAACCCTGAGAAGCTGTCACTCCTCACTCCCTGTCCTCTGAATCCCTGGCAGTCACTAATCTATTTTCAGGCTCTGGGATTTGCCCGCTCTGGACATTTTCTATCAATGGAATCATACAACATGTGGCCTTTTGTGTCTGGCTTATTTTGCTTAGCATAATGTTTCTAAGGTTCATGCATGTTGTCGTGTGTATCAATTCCTCATTTCTTTCTATGGCTGAATAATATTCCATTGTATGGATAGAACACATTAAAAAAATTTTTAAATTTTATTTTAGAGAGAGTTCGCATGAGTGGAAGAAAGGGCAGAGGGAGAGAATCTTAAGCAGACTCCATGCTCAGCCCAAAGCCTGACATGGGGCTCAACTCCACAACACTAGAATCATGACCTGAGCCAAAATCAAGAGTTGGACGCTCAACCAACTAAGCCACCCAGGTGCTCCTAGAAAACATTTTGTTCATTCATTCATCAGATGATATATGTTGGGGTTGTTTCCACTTTTGGGCTATAAGAATAATGTTGCCATGAGTACTCATGTACAATTCTTTTTGAGGCTACGTGTTCTCATTTCTCAAGTATATATTGGGGAGTGGAATATCTGGGTCATATGGTCACTTTATGTTTAGCTTTTTGAGGAATCGCCAAACCATTTTCCAAAGTGGCTGCACCATTTTACATTCCCACCAGCAATGTACCACAGTTCCAATTTCTCCACATCCTCGCCAACACTTATTATCTGTCTTTTTATTCAAGCCATCCTAGTGGGTATGAACCACATTTTATTGATCTATTCCCTAGTTGATGGGCATTGGGTTTTTTTTTTCCATCTTCTTGCTCTTATGAATAATGATACGACAAACATTTGTGTACAGGTTTCTGAATGTATGTTCTCAATTCCCTTGGGTATATACCTAGGTGTGAAATTGCCAGGTCATATGTAATTCTACGTGTAAATATTTGAAGAACTGTCATGCTTTTTTCTTTACAGTGACTGTACCATTTTACATTCCTACCGGCAATGTATAATTCTGTACACTCTCATCAACATAATTAAAACAATTTTCTTTCATTGGGGCACCGGGGTGGCTGAATCAGTTAGTCTCCGACTCTTGGTTTTAGCTCAAGTCATGATCTCACAGTTCACAGGTCTGAGCCCTGTATCAGGCTCCATGTTGATAGTGCAGAGTCTGCTTGCGATTCTCTCACTCTCTCTCTGACCACCCCCACTCTCTCTCTCAAAATAAATAAATAAAAAATAATTTTTTTCTATCAACATAATTTAAATGGCAAATTAAAAAATTTTTCTTAATGGTACATAAAATAGTGCATCTTAAATCAGTGAGGTCTTGGAGCCAATGAAATATAACATGCAAATTTTCTTTTGACTCCTTTTTTTTTTTTTTTTGCCTTTTTCAGTTTGAAATTTAAATAGAGATGTGCACAGAAAATAAACATTTTCATGCTTCTCACCCATTATGGACAAATTAACATTTTTTTTCTTTTTTGGCTTTAGATAGTTTAAAATACAAAGCAACAGATAAAAAAGATCAAGCCTCCTCTTCCCCTTCACCACAGCTATTACACGGCCCCTCTCTCTAGAGAGGATCACTACCACAAATTTGGTATTTATCCTTCTAGAGTATAGTTTATTACTATTGATAAATATTATAAATATATAACATGTCTTTACATTTTTTAAGCTTTAAATATATGCTACCATGCAGTTATCACTCTGCAACTTATCTTTTAAACAAATACTATGTTTTGAAACCTGGCCAGTGATGTGCTGGTAAATATTTAACTACCAGCTCTTGTAGGGGAAAGGGAGGATTATTTGTAGTTTTTGCTAACTTCTGTGTTGTAGATACTCCTAACATGGCTGATCTCAAGCTACTGATGTAATATCAACCAACTTGTAAAATTCCAGAGATTTTAAATTTTTTAATGTTTTATTTATTTCTCAGAGAGAGAAAGGGAGGCAGCGTGAGCAGGGGAGGATCAGAGAGAGAGGAAGACAAAGAATCCGAAGCAGGTTCCAGGCTCTGAGGTAGCTGTCAGCACAGAGCCCGATGCGGGACCCGAACCCAAGACTGTGAGATCATGACCTGAACCGAAGTCGGATGCTTAACCGACTGAGCCATCCAGGTGCCCCAAAAATTCCAGAGATTTTAATAATTGGCTCTCGTGAGATGGTTGCAGCATACCAATAAATCTACCCACATTGAAGTACAGGGCTGGATGTTGTTTTGGTTGGTTTTAATACCTTAAGACTATATCACAATGTTTTTATCCATGCAATTATTGATGGACACCTCAAGATCTCTAGGCTTTCATTGCTATAAAATAGTGCCACAGCAAACATTCTTCTATAGATCTCTTGCACACACGTACAAGACTTTCTGGATCATCAGATCTGGTCCTCATAAGCATTACTAGATGTAGAAAACTGCTCTCCAAAGTAGTTACACCTGCTCACCCATTCACCAGTGATTTGTGAGAGATCCCATTTCTCCACAACCTCCACAACAGGGCCAGTTATCAGACTGAGTGAATTTGCCTATCTAGAGGGTATAATTCCACTGATGATTTTATATGTAGTTGTCCTTCATCCTGAAACTCAATCATTTTTTATATGTAATTACTTATATATTTATCATTTTGGGTTTTGTTTTGTTTTACATTTGATTCTGGTATTCATCTATCTGGAGTTGATTGCAAGGAATACAACAAGTTATTACAGAGCTTCAAAGTCTAAACCCAAAGCTAGAGAACACAGCTACTTAGCTTCTCTCTGAATTTGAGAGAATTCAGAATTTAGTTGTAAGATTTAGAAACAGAAGCTAAGAGGTGTGCAAGATTGTATTGGTTACAATCGTACTTGACTTCAAGCAACAAAGAACCACATTACCACATTAACAGTGGCTTAAATAAGCATGTTAGATATTTATTTTGAACAGTAAGTAGTCCAGGGCTGGTAAAGGAGGCAATGGTGCCATCCTGGATGCAGGTACCCCCATATTTCTCTGCCATCCTTTGCCTGCAACAGGCCAATTTTCTCATATGCTTATCACCTCATGGTTACAAGATGGCTGATGCAGCGCCAGACTTCATTATTACACTCAATGCAGGAAGTAGAAGCAGTACTTGGATCATGTGTTTGTCACAAGGCCACCCTGTGTGTAGGGCACGTATTTTTAATGGGAAATATTTTCTCTCATCCTCTGAATAGAATTGGTATTCTGTTAGGCTGGAAAAGGAGAAGAAGGGAAATGACTGCCACAAAAATTATTTGAAGTGTGGATTTATGTACATTGATTTATAGTAGCATCAAAGGGTGAATGCTGGGCACTTATTCAGAAATTCCAACTACCCAAAAGAACAGAAAGCACAGTTTCCACTTTTCTTTCTTGGTCACTATTTTTCTCATTCCATACTGCTTATTAAATAGGCTTCACTTCTCATTGCCCCTTTTTATTAATTCGAAAAGAATGTAAAGTGTTAGAACCGACAAATATTTGACTAGGCACATGCTATCTGATGATGAATTTTCCAGGCATGTCTCATGCCATAAAAGTCAAGAAAACTTTATAGGCTGTGGGGTGTGGGAGGTAAGCACACAGGCTTAAGAAAATCTAGCTTCACATTTATTGCTTTGTGTTTGTAAGACAAATCTCCTTTAGTGTCTCCATATTATTAATATAACTCATAAGTGCTTTTATCCAAAGTTGAAAACACTTAGCAGTATGTACAGGCGGGACCAGAAAGGGTGCGGTGCCTTACAGAGCATAACTGAGAGGTGAGTCATGGGGATGCTGTAAATTAAACAGGAAGAAGGATATCTGGACGTGAAAGTAGAACATACATTAGATTCCACAGAGATTAGACGTTTCCAAAAAAAGTGGCATCTGGTTTTGGAACTTGCAAGAAGAATAATAAGAATTCTAAGGAGCTCTGGTGGAAAGCACTGAGGGGTTCAGCTAAGTCAGTAATTAACGAGGAAGTCCTGTGAAAAAAGCTTGGGCTGCGGACTGTCATTCCTGACCTGATTCCCAGGAACACCTTCCATCTGGGACCACACTGGCACCGTATCACCATCAGGGCACACGTGTGCATGTGTGGTTTTGCATCACTTTTAATATTCATTTATTACAGTTTCCATTTTATACATTGTACATTCTTCAATTTTGTATATTCTAGTATCGAATCAGTCGATTCAGGGAAGCAATCAGTCATCTACAAGCAAATGTTGCATTTTCTATTTCCTATTCCCAGTGGAAGGATTTCATTCCAACTTTGCCAGATTCTGGATTTTCTAAGAAAAAAAAAAAACCCAAACAAGGATGATGTACTCTCAGATCTCAGACAACACCATGTGTAGGTGAAGCTTAATTCATAGACCTCTTTAGGAACACACATGTTATGTAACATGAGGCACGCAGATTACTAACAAGAATGGTTTCCGTCACCATGGCTGTGCCTTGTAGCCATGGTTGTGCACATGTTCTTGTGAAAGGGAGCCAGAGACCAGCTCCCGTGTGTTGTGAGGGTGGGACAAGGCAGTTTCCATTGCATACCTGGCACACAGGGCTGCTCAGGAGATGCTAGTTCCTTTCCCTTCGGCCCTTCCAGTGCCATCTGCATGCTAAGTTTGTCCGTACTTGCATAGGGTTAGCCTTTTCCTGAGCAGGGCCATTAGAAGGACCCCTTGAGGACAGTCTCCTCCCTTGTCATGGAGGAGCTCTCAGACACGTGGACTAACATAGCTAAGAGATAGAGGACTCCTCATTTCACAGATTCGCGGAGCTCAAAAACCCACACAGAGAAAGCACTGACCTTCAAAGTCAAAAAGACCTTGAGTGGGGGAAGTTCAGATTGAGACCTGTGGTTGTGGATCTGGGTCTGGTGCAGGTGACACCTGGCAATAGAGGGGTGCCTATTACAGCATGGAGCTGGGGTTTCCAGAGTCTTTTCTCTGGTTGACCTGAACACTGGCCTGAAGGCTATTAGAGTGGGAGAAAAAGACAGTTTTTTTCTTTAAAGATTTTTTTAGAGAAGTTTTAGATTAACAGCAAAATTGAAAGTTCAGAGATCTCTCATAATACCCCTTCCCTCGCACGTGCATAGTCTCTCCGATTATCAGTGTCTACCACCACAATGGTATTTGTTACAACTGATGAACCTGCATTGACACATCATTATCACACAAAGTCATAGCTCATGTTAGGGTTAACCCTGTTGTACATTCTATGACGACACGTATCCACCATTATAGTATCACTGCCCTAAAAACCTCAATGCTCTGCCTATTCATCCTCCTCTCTCCGAACCTCTGGCAACTATGAATCTTTTTACTGTCACTGTAGCTTTGCCTTTTCCAGAATGGCATATAGTTGGGATCATACAGGATGTAGTGTTTTCAGATTGGCTTCTCTTATCAATATGCATTCAAGTTTTTTCCGAGTATTTTCATGGCTCTATAACTCACTTCTGAGTTCTTAATAATATTCCATTGCCACAGTTTATTCATTCATCTGCTGAAGGCCATCTTGTTGCCTCCAAGTTTTGGCAATTATGGGGGCACCTGGATGGCTCAGTCAGTTAAGTGTCTGACTTTGCCTTGGGTCATGATCTCATGGTTTGGGAGTTTGAGCCCAGGATCAGGCTTGTGCTATCAGCACAGAGCCTGCCTCAGACCTTCTATCCTCACCTCTCTCTGTCTGTCCCTCCCCAAACTCATGCTCTCTCTCTCAAAAATAAACAAACCTTAAAATATAAAGAAAAGTTTTGGCAATTATGAATAAAGCTGCTATAAACAGCCATGTGCAGGTTTTTGTGCACAGTTTTCAATTCTTTTGGGTAAATAAACATGAAGGAGAACTGCTAGATATATGGTAAGAGTATGTGTAAGTTTGAAAATCAGTAAACTGTATTCCAAAGTGGCTGTATACATCATTTTTCATTCCCATTAGCAATGAATAAAATTCCTGTTGCTCCACATCCTTGCCATAATTTGGTGTGGTCAGTGCTCTGAGTTTGGGCTATTTGTGTAGTGGTAGCTCGCTGTTGTTTAAAAGGAGAATTCTTCAGGTAAAGATTCTCATTATTTTCTTTCTACATGGAGAATTTGTTTCAGGCCCCAATTTATCATCTCTCTGGCTCTGACCATGGTGCTGAATCTTCGGATCTTGAAAACTCAGCTCCTACAACGGCAGTAAATTCAAAGTCTCACAGTTGTGGGATGTGTTAAAGTGATACGGTTACAGTGTATGCCCCTTCTTTCTTTGGTAATTCTACTAACCACATATTTAAGTATAGAATTTATCTACTCTCTTAAGCTCCTTTTGAGACATAGGATTGGGGGAGGATTTTGCCTAAAATTTACAGATTCAGAGGTTCCCAGTTCCTGAACTATATCTGAATAGGAGTAGAAGAGTTTTGAATAGTCAGAAAACCATCTGGTGCCAAAGTAAACTGAATGCAGGTCAAGAATGATAATTTCCCCACAAATCTCTAGGGAATAGCAGCTATGCTGTAGTTCCTAAAACTATGACTACAAAGAGGCTTCTGCTTCTCAGTGTGGAGGTCCCTGACTCCAGTGTCATTTGTTATGTAACTGACACCCAGCAAATTTGTGTTTACATAAAACTTTATCAAAGGTTAATCTTCTAAAGGTTTTGTGGGAACAGAATAGCACTTTTCATGCCAGTTCATCACAGAATGCCTACACTGTGCTAGGCATGTGGGCCCTGACATCAAGAAGCTTACAGTTTGGGGGCGCCTGCATGGCTTCATTAGTTAAGCGTCCAACTTCGGCTCAGGTCATGATACCACGGTTTGTGAGTTCGAGCCCACGTGGGGTTCTGTGCTGACAGCTCAGAGCTGGAGCCTGCTTCAGATTCTGTGTCTCCCTCTCTCTCTGCTCCTCCCCCACCTGCTGTCTCTCAAGAGTGAATAAATGAAAAAAAAATTTTTTAAAAAAGAAGCTTACAATTTGTTAGGTGAGAAAAACATGAATATGATGGACTCTAATACAAGGCAGAATATACTATGTGCTTTAAAAGAGATACCATGATCAGAAAAATTATGACACTACGGTGATCCCATTCTGATCTGGAACCTAACCAGAGACAATTCTCCAGAGTCCTGAGCTCTGGTCTTAACTTCCACTCCCCTTGCATTTCAGGCCAGACTTTTCTGAGTTGATGAAGTCCAATCAGCCATAAACCTCTTTTTAGAGGTAAATTCTACTTTGCTAGGAGATCCTACGTGTGACTCTCAGCACTCCTGCTTGCTGGGAGCTGGGGTGGATTGCATTTGTTCCTCTGCGTAGTGCCAACCAGTGAGGGGACGGTCACAGGCAGGTTGGGGCAGATAGTGTTCATCTGTCCCATGGAAACAAAATGCAGTCACATCTCCACCAGCTCTCTGCCAACAAGCAAGGCAGAGAGGTGAGTGTGTGTGGGGTGGTGTAGACAAAGGGACCACGTGCATTTGTTTAGGAAGGACAAGGATGCCATCAGCCTTTCCTCAGCAGACCTGGGAGGACACTGGTCAGCAACAGGATCAGAGTGTCTTCTAATTAAACATCAGGTTTTCCTCCCACTATTCTCAGGAGCTCTCCCTCAGAGTTTAAGGTGCCACAGAGAGAAAGTTGTGGCTGAGCCAGACACCCACTTTGTCTAGAACAGCATGGGTTTTTTTTTTTTTTTTTTTTTTACAAATAGTTTATTGTCAAATTAGTTTCTACATAACACTCAGTGCTCATCCCCAAAGTGCCCTCCTTCATGCCCATCCCCCCCTCCCCCCCACATCCATCAGTCCTCAGTTTTTGTCAGCATTCAAGAGTCTCTCATGGTTTGCCTCTCTCCCTTTCCCCCACCATTTCCGCCCTTCTTCTCCCCCTTGGTCCTCCGTCAAGTTCCTCCTAATCCTCCTATACGTGCAAACATATGGTATTTGTCCTTCTCTGCCTGACTTATTTCGCTCAGCATAACACCCTCAAGGTCCATCCATGTTGCTACACATGGCCAGATTTCATTGTTTCTCATTGCCATGTAGTATTCCATGGTATAGATAAACCACATCTTCTTGATCCATTCATCTGTTGATGGACACTTAGGCTCTTTCCATGTTTTAGCTATTGTGGAGAGTGCTGCTATGAACATTGGGGTACATGTGCTCCTATGCCTCAGCATTTCTGTATCCCTTGGGTAAATTCCTAGCAGTGCTATTGCTGGGTCATAGGGGAGTTCTATTGTTAGTTTCCTGAGGAACCTCCACACTGTTTTCCAGAGGGGCTGTACCAGTTTACATTCCCACCAACAGTGTAGGAGGGTGCCCGTTTCTCCACATCCTCGCCAGCATCTAGAGTTCTCTGATTTGCTCATTTTAGCCACTCTGACTGGCGTGAGGTGGTATCTCAGTGTGGTTTTGATTTGTATTTCCCTGATGAGGAGGGATGCTGAGCATCGTTTCATGTGTCTGTTGGCCATCTGGATGTCCTCTTTGGAGAAGTGTCTGTTCATGTCTTCTGCCCATTTCTTCACTGGGTTGTTTGTTTTTCGGGCGTGTAGTTTGGTGAGTTCCTTATAGATTCTGGATATTAACCCTTTATCTGATATGTCATTTGCAACTATCTTTTCCCATTCCGTTGGTTGCCTATTAATTTTCTGGGTTGTTTCCTTGGCTGTGCAGAAGCTTTTAATCTTGATGAGGTCCCAACAGTTTATTTTTGCTCTTGATTCCCTTGCTTTTGGGGATGTGTCAAGTAAGAAGTTGCTGCGGTGGAGGTCAAGGAGGTTGTTTCCTGCTTTCTCCTCTAGGGTGTTGATAGTTTCCTGTCTCACGTTCAGGTCCTTTATCCATTTTGAGTTGATTTTTGTGCATGGTGTGAGAAAATGATCTAGTTTCATTCTTCTGCATGTTTAGAACAGCATGGGTTTTTAGTAACTGCATGAAAAGATGGCACTTCTGATCAGTTTACCAAGATCTTGAGGTGGAAATGGACTCAGGAGTACAGTTCTAGCCACGTTACAGTGGGACCTCCGTAGGTAATGCCTAGAACACTGTAGGTGTTCAACAAATCTTTAAACAGATAACTGCTGAGATACTAAAGGAATGGGAGACGGTTGCTTGCTGGGGCCAATATTGTACTCCAGAAGGCTACGAGGAGCTATTCATGTGTTCTGGTCCTTGGGAACACTCTCACAATCTGCAGGTGAGAATTTTCACCAGCCAGAACACCAAGGCACGCCCCAGGCAGGGAGATGAGGTATGAGCTCAGGAAAAGCTCCCCAAAGGACCCAGAATCAAACCCACCTCTGCCGGCCACATCATCTTTAGTATAAAAAGGTCAGTATACGTGTCCACAATTCATCTGTTTCTCTTTATGGATGTTCCATCTTTCACCTTTAAGACACCTCAATGAGGTACTGCTATTGACCTTACCTTCTAGTAGGAAAAGTGAGGCCACTGGTTTCTTTCATGCCTATCAGTGTGGAAACAGGACAAGGTCATTTCAAAGTCATTCACGGGCAGGGTCCTCCCAAGAATCTCCTATCTGTCCACGGGTTTGTTGTTGAAGCTCTGTTCACTTACACGGCTCCCATCCTTTTACCACCCAACTCTCTAATTTTTGTTTTGTTTTGTTCTGTATATGCAGGAAGTCAGCGAGCTAGGATTAGAACATGGCTCTATGTGCCATCCACACCTCCTTCCTTTGTCCTTGCTCTACTGCCTGCCCTTGACCTTCCCCTCTGGCCTGTTCACTCACAGGAAGGAAGCCCGAGGGAGAGGCATCTGTTTTCACAGACTAAAAATGCCTCCCACAAAAGTACACCCAAGGGCTGTGCTTTTTTCCGAGACCAGTTCTGACAGCTAAGCAGGCTGGGGCCCAGCTGGCACACTCCAATACCTTTGTCCTGTCACCTCGTGCCACATCAAGCCTTTGGCACAGTATTGGCTACTCAGCCTCTGCCAGGCCTGCACCAACTCTGCCCAACCCATAGCGGATGGTGTCCAACATGTTAGGGGTTGATACAGATTGGTGTGGGGCCATCATTTTCCTGACTTTTTTTTTCCATGGAGGCAGGATTTTTAAAAGCACCACTATCCTTCTTCTTGCCTCCTCTTTGACTTCCTCCTGTGATTTTTGATGAACAAGCTCCCTGTCCACTTATGGACCCCTCTCATCTCCCAGAAGGAAGACTTACATGCCCACTGCCCCTCATCTCTTCTCTGCTGTTAGAAAATGCTAATCTTGAGACAAGCAAGTCTATACAGTTTGGCCTGAAGCTTCTCGACCGCACCTACATACCAAGGGCAGTGCCAGCTCTGGCAGTTATCTATTGTTTCCACACAGTGGGCAGGGCTGGCCATTGGGCACTAAAGGCCAACTGGGTGGATTGAGCCATTTCAAAGCAGGGTGGCTCCAAAGCAGTTGGCTAGAGTTTATTCCTTGGCCCTTAGGAGAGAAAGAGTATGAATGAGCGGTGAGGAGCCCAGATCTTCTCTAGAGGCAGATCATGGGAATTAAAAAAAAAAAAAAAAAAAAAAAAAAAAAAAAATCAATGCCCCCAAATCCTTCAGCCAACATTAAAAAAAATTTTTTTAAGTTTATTTATTTATTTTGGGAGAGAGAGAGATCATGAGCAGGGGAGGGACAGAGAGAAAGAGAGAAGGGTGCGAGAATCCCAAGCAGGTTCTGTGCTGTCAGTGCAGAGCCTGATGTGGGGCTCAAACTCACAAACCAGGAGATCATGACACAAGTTGAAATTAAGAGTCAGATGCTTAACCGACTGAGCTACGCAGGCACCCCTCTTTAGTCAATAGAATTTCATGGGGGTGCCTGGATGGCTCAGTTGGTTAAGTATCTGATTTCGGATCATGGTACAGGAACAGGAGTTCAAGCCCCATGTTGGGTTCTGTGCTGACAGCTCAGAGCCTGGAGCCTGCTTCAGATTCTGTGTCTCCCTCTGTCTCTGCCCCTCCCCTGCTCACGCTCAGTCTCTCTCAAAAAATGTTAAATTTTAAAACAAAACTTCAATGAGGTTCTAGGCTCCATTCTCAGAAAAATCAAAACCCATACAATGGGTGGCCATTATCCCTAGAGAAGGTAGAACAGCAAAGATGCCACCACCTCTTCCCAACCCTCACTGACCCACTCTGTGTGTGGTAGGACAATAGTTCTATCTTTGGATAGCTCTGTTTTACCAGCTGTAGAATGGGGAAAATACTGTTAACACCTATTTCAAAGTCTTTTTTTTTAAAGGATTGTTTGGCTGATGGAACTACTGCTTTACTTATTTTTTTTAAACTTTTTTTTTTTTTTTTAGTGTTTATTTTCTTTTGAAAGAGAGAGAGGGAGACGCAGAATTTGAAGCAGGCTCCAGGCTGTTAGCACAGAGCCTGATGTGGGGCTCGAACCCATAAGCTGTGAGATCATGATCTGAGCCAAAGTTGGCCGCTTAACTGACTGAGCCACCCAGGTGCCCGGAACTACTCAGCAGACTCAACTCCCTAAAGAAAATAATAGCATGCAAAAAAAAAAAAAAAAAAAGAAAGAAAGAAAACAAAACCCAAACCAGGGTGAAAAAAAATTACTAAGGCATAGGAAGACGGCACAAAGGTCACAGTTGTGTGGCATTCCTTCATTCAAGAATAATCTCACTGTGGCAGTACACGTGGGGCTCCAAGTAGCCTCAGCCAGATGGCAAATGAAGACAATGAGCACCCTAGGGCTGACCCGAGCTCACTGGAGGTCCAGAGGTGAAGAACTGTAACTACAGTGTTGCTCCAACTTCTGGGGGGTTGCTTAGTAGAGACCCTTCTCTCTCCTTTTTAATGTTTATTTATTTTTGAGGCGGGAAGCAAGAGGGGCAGAGAGAGAGGGAGACACAGAATCTGAAGAGGCTCCAGGCTCTGAGCTCTGTCAGGCACAGAGCCCAGTGCAGTACTTGAACTCACAAACTGTGAGATCATGACCTGAGCTGAAGCTGGGATGCTTAACCAATTGAGTCACTCAGGCGCCCCAAGACCCTTCTCTTAATCCCCCCTACCCAGACTACAGTGTGTCCTCATTCTCATCTTTCTCAGGAATACAGAAAACAGCTCTGTTGGTCAGCCACTTAACCCACAGCCCCAAACAAGCCGATCTCGCTCCTTAGCCGGACATGGTATAAACATGCACAGAACCCGATTAGCTGTGCTGCCCCTCAGGTCCTAAAGAGCTGGAAATAAAGAACAAAGATAATGTAGGGTCGCTGGGTACACAGTGATGCTACTACCTAGTTTGTAGTTGAGTGTAGCTTGTTTCCTTGACGTCGTTATTCAAAATTCCATGCTGCGAGAATACGTTAGGGACGTTGTGGCTAATGTCGCCTGTCCTATATTACAGGCCTCTGGCCAAGCTGCTGCTTAGATTTCTCTCATGATTCCATGGCATTTGTCACAGTGAGCAAATGAGAGAGGGTTTCTTTCATCTCTGTTCAGTCCTTCCACTGGCCATGCCAATTAACCATCATCCACAGCCACTTAAATCTCAAAGACCCTCGACTCAATGAACTGAATTCAGACTAACTCTTGGACGTCGCCTTTTTTGTTTCCTAACAGTACATTGAAACTACTATGTTAACTTTAAAAAGGCCAGCTTCAAATGTCATCTTTGAAATCTATTATATTTAAGACACTTTGGGAATCAAAATGTCAGGTCTTAAAGTGATGGCAGAGATGATCTAAGCCAGGAGTTCTGAACTTGGGGGTTAATACTGGTGGAGGATTTGTGGAAGGCCTTTGGGGCCCATGAACCTTCTAGAACACACTCAATTTTGTGTGTATGTGCACTACTTTATTTTTATGTTTTTAGGGAGAGAGGAGGAGGAGGAGGGGCAGAGGGAGAGAGAATCCTAAGCAGGCTCCACACTGAGCCTGACGCAGGGCTCAATCCCACGACCCTGGGACCATGACCTGAGCTGAAATCAAGAGTCAGACACTCAACTGACTGAGCCACCCAGGTGCCTCTGAATCCCCTTTTTTGTTTAAACAGAGAAGGGTCACACTTTTCAGTAGAGTCTTTAAAAAGGACTCCCCATGGCACCAACTTGCTTCAGAGAGGAGAAAACTGGTCTTCTCACAAGTAAAATGGTAAGATTCCTGGAACCAGATGTGGGTCACCCGACTTTGAGCTCTTTGCACTATACAATATCTTAAACATCGCACAGACTTTCACTTCAACACAGCAACCCATGGGCTTGTCACTGTCCTGAAATCCCACTAATTTGATGATAAAGGAACAACTCACGTATGAACCAGCAAGGATGGGGAGACCAAGAGTCACGGCAGCAGGTGACAGCTGTCAATAGATTCTGAGAAAATGACTGCCACCTTGTAAACGCAAAGCAGAAAAAGCCGAAACCCAACCAGAGAGAAGCAATCTGTGCAGAAGGGAGAGGCTTGGGACCTGGGTGGGGCTGAGACAGGCTGGTGTGACCGTCTTCTCCCCAGTCCTTCTCCAGAGAGCTTGGACCTGAGCAGCGCTGGACTTAGGAGTGCCAGGCGAGGCCAAGGAAGGAACAGGTACCTTGCTAAAAAGAAAGCTGAATTTAAGTCCATATTCTGAACAATGGGATTCCCAGAGCCTTTCCTCACCTGGTAGTAAGCCTCCAGAACCCAGCAGCCAAACTTGTCCTTCTGTGCTGGACTGTCCATTGTCCGTCAACTCGCCTCCATCACCAGCCCACGTAAGGCTGGGAACCACGTTTCCCAGAACCCCTTTCCCTGCATGGCGCCACATTCAGTTTGCCAGTGAGAGGAAGGCGCATTGGATTTGGGAGGCAGAAGTGACACAAACCATTATTCCAGTGTCAGACATGATGGTTCTCGGACCTCTCCCCACCAGCCCCCCACTCTGCGCCCACCCTGCTTTGGTGTGGCTTCTTGGGATTTTCCTGAGACTGGCAGCTTCTCCCACTCCAGCACAGCAACTTCACGTCTTTGGTCATGTAGCAGCAACTTTCAAGTCCCTCCCTCACTCCCTCAGCACCCCTGCACCGTGGAAGCCATAATACATGTATGAGACGTTTTACTCTTGCAAAACTATGGAGAGATTGTTTGAGCCTGGCTGATACACCCTCCCCGGCAGGAGACTAAAGGATTCATCTCTGTGGAAACTGACCAGACTAAGAGGAAAAAACACCCCAAACTTATAAATAATGATATTGGGAGTCCTCAGAGGAACAGGAATCTCCACTCCATTCCCTGGTATTAGCTTTCTACTGCTGTGGCGAGAATTACTACAAACACAGTGGCTTAACCCGGCACAATTTTACTGTCTTACCAGTCTGAAGGCCAGATGTTGGATACAGGTCTCGCTGGGGTAAAATCTGAGTCAGCAAGGTTCTGTTCCCTTCTGGAAATCCTAGAGCAGCTTTTTTTCCCCACTTTTTCCAGCTTCTAGAGGTGACTGCATTCCTTGGCCAGCAACATTGTAGCTCTCTGACCACAGGTGGGAAAGATCTGCTTTTAAGAACTCTTGTGATTGGATTGATCCTACCTGGCTAAAGCGTGCTGCTTTCCCCATCTCCAGGGCCTTAACCGAATCACCTGTGCCAAGTCCCTTATGCCATCTAAAGCACCGTTTTCACAAATTCTGGGGGTGGAGACGTGGCCATCTCTGGGAGGTCATTTTTCTGCCTACCACACATCCTAAAATGGGGTCCAAGAGTTGATTAGTCTTGACAAAGTATAGAGAGCTTCCAACAGTTTTAAGGCTCCATCTGTAAGTATGAATGGATAGTCAAGAAACTAGACATTCGAGCAAATATTTTTTTTCAAGTAGGCTTCATGCCCAGTGCAGAGCCCAGTGTGGGCCTCGAACTCACGACCTTGAGATCAAGACCTTACCTGAGATCAAGAGTCAGATGCTTAACTGACTGAACCACTCAGGTGCCCCAATTTTTTTAAGAGCGGGACTATTTAAAAGTTTATTTTTAAAGAGAGAGAGAGGTGGGGGGCAGAGTTTGAACTCACGAACCATGAGATCATGACTTGAGCCGAAGATAAGTTGGACGCCTAACCGGCTAAGCCACTCAGGCACCCCCAGGTGTCCCAATTTAAACAAACTTTTTTTTTTATCTTTTTAAACAGACTTTTAAAAAATTTTTAATGTTTATTTTATTATCGAGACAGAAACAACATGAGCGGGGGAGGGGCAGAGAGTGAGGGAGACAGAATCAGAAGCAGGCTCCAGGCTCTGAGCTGTCAGCACAGAGCCCAACGCAGGGCTCAAACCCACAAACTCTTCTCAGGTGAGATCATGACCTGAGCCAAAGTTGGAAGCTTAACCGACTGAGCCACCCAGGTGTCCCTTTAAGTTTTATTTTTGAGAGAGAGCGAGCGAGCCACTCAAGTGCCCCCAGATGCCCCAACTTGACCAAACTTCTAACCTGAAAGACAAAACTGAAAGCAAAGAACCTAGAAGAAAGAAACAATGTCATGACCAGAAATCTTAGAAAGAAAAAAAGAAAACTATTTAACATCCTGAGAAACATTTGTGAATCCTCCCAACAAAGCAAAAAAAATGCTAAGAAAAACCTTTCAGATATTAAAAATACAGCAGCAGAAATCAGAATTCAGTGTTAAGCTTTAGAAATGGTGGGGGGCATTTCCCCATAAAGTAGGACAAGATCAAAAAAATGAAAAACTGCACAAGAAACAAATGGGAAAAATCACAGCATTATTTCAGGAGGACAGATGGATGAAAACTCGGAAAACAATAGGCAGAATGAGGAAAGGACTTACCTAAGAAATAACAGGGGGATATTTTCTACAATTAAAAGACACAAACCTTCAGAATGAAAGGGATATTAAACTCTTGGCCAAAAAAATGAAGTTGCCCTCTATCCTGGCACATGATAAAGGATAAACAGACTCTCCTAAAATTTGCAGAGAATAAAGGTCAGCAATCAGCATTGTCTCAGACTTGTCAGCAACACCGGGAGCCAGAGATGGATGTCACAGTTCTGTAGTGGCATTGAGTAAGTATATGGAAAATTAAGCAAATGAAAAAAAAGAAATTATTAATTTCAGAATTTAAAAAGTTTTAACAGGAAATGTCAAACTATATAGCTGTATGGTCAACAGTATTGATACGACTATCAAAAGTAATTCTTTTCTTTTTAAGTTTATTTCTTTTGAGAGGGGAGGGGGACAGAGAAAATCCCAAGCAGCCTCCGTGCTGCCAGCGCAGAGCCCGATCCAGGGCTCGATCCCACTAAGCACGAGATCATGACCTGGGCTGAAATCAAAAGTTGGATGCCTAACCAACTGAGCCACCCAGGTGCCCTTCAACACTCTTTTAATCAAAATTGTACCATAACTAACTTATTAAGGTGGACAGAGCAGTATGCATGGGTGGTGATGTTAAGAGCCAAATCCTCATTTCTACAGTAGGAAAGCAAAAGTCAAAAATCAAGAAATAGTAATATGAGCATTTCACATGGAAGGAAATAAACAGCTAAGTGGGCTGAGAGTGGCTGCTTTGAGGGCAGGGGACAGCCCTTTGTTATTATAGGACTCGGTGCTGCTCACTTGTGAGCATATGGACACATATGACATAGACAGAAATAAAAACATGAACATAAAGAATGACAACCCAAATGCCCATCAGACTGATGTTTGGATAAACAAATTGTGGTCCACCCACATCATGGGATGGGATTCGGCCACGAGAAGGAGTGAAGTACTGACACAATGCTACAAGATGGAGGCACTTGACAACCTCATGCCGAATGAAAGAAGCTAGTCCCCAAAGGCCACATATTGTGTGATTCCATTTATATGAATGTCCAGAATAGGCAAATCCAAAGATAGCACATTAGTGGTCTCTAGGAGCACGGAGGAGGGGCAAATTAGGGGTGTTTACTTAACGGCTACGGGGTTTCTTTTGGGGGTGATGCAAATGTTCTGGAGTTAGTGGTGATGGCAGCACAACGTCATGAATGTACTAAAAGCCATAGAATTGTACACTTTAAAATGGTTAAAATGGTGGACCTTACATTATGTGAATTTTACCTCAGTAACAAAAAAATGTAAGGAACACAATAGAATGGATTTTGTCTATATAGTATGCAAATGCTATTTTATTTTTGCCTAAACAAAAATTGTTCACAAAGTCTACAACAGGTTTATACATTCTTCTGGTTTTAGTGAGCACAGGACGATGAATTAAATTGAAGTCTTTGATGATTTATGGCTTCCACAGTATCTGCGGATCAGTCATCATTTTGAATAAGCCAAGATGGTATTTCAGACACAACAGGCAGAAATGAATTATGTACTAACCTCAAATGTAGCATTAGAAATACTTATGCGTGCAGTTCTTTAGTAAACCTAACAGGCTGCTTTCTTGTAATCTGACACTTTCATTTCAAAATTGAGAAGAGCAGAAAAATTAATGAATTCAGAGTTCTGGGAAGTTAATATGCTGTCAATGAGGTTACATTGTGTTTTGCTCTTTTCCCCAGTTATGTTTCATTTCTCTTTCCTTTGGCACACCCCTCTTTCTGCAACATTTTCTATTGTCTTCCCTCCTCCCTCACCCCAGGAGTGAAAACCCCAGGAGAACTATTGAAAATCAGGGAGTCCTTTCTGGCTACAGAGAAGAGCTAGACCCCTCAGAGTCAAGCCAAGAAGCAAACCTCGGTCACTAAGATTTGTGTCCATTAATTTCTCTGAAGTTCAGATTTGTTTCTGTTAATTTTTTTTTTTTTAAGGCTTATTTGGGTAAGGTCACCAAGATTAAGTCGTGTCTTGCTTAGTAGCTCCTAAGGATTTATACAAGGCTTAGATTAAGTCACCTGTTTTTTTTATTCACCTTGTTTAAGAATTCAACCAGGTGCAGAAGTAGGAGGTCTTTTCTCCTTCAAGCAGCATCACTCACTTGCTTGTGGATTGTTCTTTTTAAAATTTATTTAAAAATTTTTTTAAATAATTTTTTTTAAGCAGGCTCCATGCCCAACGTGGGGCTTGAACTCACAAAGAGATCAAGAGTTGCATGCTCAGTCAGCGACTGACCAACCCAGCCAGGTGCCCCAGGATTATTCTTTGAGATCACCTGGAGATGCTGGAAAAGAATGCAGCTGAATATTTAAGTAATTAGGGAATAGCAATTGTTATTACCCTTTTACAGTTTTATTTATGAAATGTTTACAAATATTAAGCATCTGTAGTACCTAATTAATTTGTTGTAAAATTCCAGTAATATAAATTGATACTAAAGGAAAAACCCAAGAAGACTAAGTGGCTTGGCCGGGGTCACACTGCATAGGAATTTTAAAAAAACGGATATCAGTTCTCTTAGATGAATATTTTTTTTTTAAAATTTTTTTTTAATGTTTTATTTATTTCTAGGAGAGAGAGAGAGACAGCGTAAGCAGGGGAGGGTCAGAGAGAGAGGGAGTCACAGACTGAAACAGGTTCCAGGCTCTGAGCTGGCAGTCAGCACAGAGCCCGAAGCGGGGCTCGAACCCACGAACCGCGAGATCATGACCTAAGCGAAAGTCGGACGCAAAACCGACTAAGCCACCCAGGCGCCCCTAGATGAATATTTTCTATTAAAATACTTGTAAGAAAATTAAGTGTCTATATATTATATAAAAAAAATCCCAACATGATAATGTACCAACGTGATAATGCAAAATAACCATTTGCAAATCTGGTAATAGTCAATATTCTTATTAAATGAAAATCAAAAAAGTTTTAGTTTATTAAAACATTATTCCTTTTTAGTAAGGTAGACTTGACTTTATTATTTAAAACAATTTTTTTAATGTTTGTTTTTTGAGAGAGAGAGAGAGAGAGACAAAGAGACCGTGCAAGCAGGGGAGGGATGGAGAGAGAGGGAGACACAGAATCTGAAGCAGGCTCCAGGCTCTGAGCTGTCAGCACAGAGCCTGATGCAGGGCTCGAACCCACGAACTGGGAGATCATGACCTAAGCCAAAGTCAGATGCTTAACCCACTGAGCCACCCAGGTGCCCCGGTAGACTTGACTTTTTTAAAGTATTTCCAACTTCTTAGGGTCTTATCATTTTTTACTTGAAGCCACTCTCTCCTCCCCGTAGTAATATCACATAATAGACATTTTTCATTAAGTTAATATAATGGTTATTTTTCCAAATAATTATAAAACAAGACCCCTAATTAAAGACCTTGCTAAATTCCTTTATTATCTGTTGAGACTTCCCAAATTTTAGCAAACATATATGTATGTATTTTTTACACACACACACAGTTTGTTAGGCCTTTAAAATACGGTATCAATCCCGGAACAGAAGAAGGACATCAGTGGAAAAACTGGTGAGGTGTGAATAAAATCTGAAATTTAGGGAACTTCACCTAGTAAAGGGCTAATGTTGGCTTCTTAGTCCTGATGAATGTACCGTGCTTACAGAAGATACTAAGAACAGAAGAAAATGGCTGAAGGACAGAAAAGAACTCTAGTATCTTTGCAAATTTTCTGTCAACCTAAAGTTACTCTCCAACAAAATGTGTATCTAAAGACAAATTAGGCACCCTAAACAGAAAGTTGGAGTGTGGATATGAGTACTATGGGCTGTACTGTTGCATCAGAAATAACCCCCCAAAATGTAGTGGATTAAAATAATCAACATTCATTATGTCACAATTTCTGCGGGTCAGAGTCTGGGTCTTCTAGTTCAGAGCCTCTTAAGGACTGCAGTCAAGGTGCTGGCTGGAGCTGTGGTCATGCCCAGGCTCACGGAAAGAGGATGCACTTCCAAGGTCACGCGGCTCCAGGTGGGTCTCAGGGTGCCATGAGCTGCTGCCTGAAGACACCAGTTCTTTTCTGCCTGGGCCTCTCCGGTGGGTGGTTCCTGACATGCCAGGTGACCATCCTTAGAGACAGAGTGTGAGCAAACACAAAGACGGGGCCAGCCTCATGTTGGAAGTGACTCATCCCTATAGCCGTTTTCTGTCCATGCGAAGCAAGTCACAAGGTCCGGCCCACACTCCAGGGTTGGGGATGGCACAGGGAACAAACGCCAGCAGGTTGGGGGTCAACGGGGGCCGTTTTAGAGGCTGCCTGCCCAGATACGCAGGCCTGTCATTACATCCACCACGAGGAAAAGAACAGTACTAAGAGCACAGGCATGGGAGTCAGAGAGATCTGGGTTTGTACATCTGATGGTAAACTTGATGGTTACACGATCGTGGACAAAGTACTTTATTCTTTGAAGCAGATTTATTCTCATCTGCAAAACGAGAATGATGATGATAATAATACCCACTTCCTAGGACTATTTTGAAAGTTAGAGTATATGAAATAATTTGTGTAAAATGCTTAGCAAGTGACTAGCATGAAGAGCTCAGCGTTCGCTGCTATCATAGGCGTGATTGTTTATTATCTGATTTAGAATACAAATCTAATGTTGACAAGCTGTGAAACCCCAGGCAAGTTACTTAACTTGTCTGTGCTTCCACTTCCTCATCTAGGATTTGGGGAAAATGCTCTTCACCTGGCGGGGCAGTTTGGCGTGATGGGCAGCGATTATGTGGTTGGCACGCAGTAGCTGTAAATTATTTTTTTAATGGGTGCAGTTGGCTCAGCAGGCATTCACTGCCTTTTAGAGTTAGGGCACATCTGTTTTTGTGTCTTTGCTGTTCTCTAAAATAGAGACAATGATCTTTCAGTAATAATTATTCTCCCCAAGGCTAACTCATTAAACATATCAATTCCTAATACTTATGCACATAAAAGGAAAAAACACACGGATAATCCATAGCGGAACATAACATCAAAATCGTATTTAAGTTTTAGAAAAGGATACATGCTCTTTGAAGCAGATTTACTTTCTGTTTAATTTAGGTCATCACCAAAAGTAGTTTTTATTTCCCATGCATTTGGCAAATGAAAATGGAGAGAAACCATGAAGTGGCTGAAAGGTGGAGGCACAACCTAGAAGGAACATTTGCTACAGAAGAATTCGGGGTGTGTGTGTGGGGTGTGTGGGGGTACGGGTGTGTGTGTGTGTGTGTGTGTGTAAGAAATGAACGTACATAGTGTGTGTTACCTACAACCCCTCTCAAATCCGAGGGTCTTAGTCTGGCAGACAAGACCGGTTAAGTACCTAAGTGGTCACAGAGAGGAGAGCACGTGTGGTTCTGAAGAGGCCAGAGACAGCCGCTGCCAGCGTTCTCAGCCTCACAGCTGAAGACAAAGTGAAGCTCCCAGACACGCACACATGTGAGCCAGGGGTTTAAGAATTAGCTGGAGCTCCCAGGAGGAGGAGGAGGAAGAGATGGAGGAGGAAGACGAGCAGGGAGAGAAGTAGGAGGGGGTGAGGAGAGGGAAGAGAAGGAAGAAGAGGAGGAAAAAGAGGAGGGGAAGAGAAGGGGAGGGGGAGGAGGGGAGAGGAGGAGGAAGAGGAGGGGAGAAGGGGGGGCCGGGCAGAGGAAATGTGAAGGTAGGGGGCAGGGGGCGGCAAGAGCAAGTTGCTGAGTGAGCTCAGAAAACAGGGAGAAGAGGGATGAAAATCACGAAGGCTGGAGAAGGAACCAGGTCACGCAGGAGGCTAATGCACATACAGAATAAAGGTGGGTTTTAAAGAGCTGAGGACGAATGGCCACCAGCCTTGGTGGGGCAGGCGGGTGTGGTGAAGCAGGGGTAAGGGCGTGACTAAGGTGTTCAGCCTTAACCCATGGGGGTGGGGGGGCTGGTTTTGGGGAAAAGATAATGGACTAAATTGAGGCAGGTTTAACAGGTGAACTATCTAGGAGCCACTGAAAATATGAAGCGAGGAGTTCTGGAAAACTATCTGCAGCTGGAGCTCTAGTTTGGGGGAAATCTGTACATGCTGGGTGTATCTGGAACCAGGGGAGCTGAGCAAGATTAAGGGGAAAGAGCGGGTAAGAAAGCAACAGAGAGGGTTTTGGGGAAACTGTAACCACAGGGCTGCAAAAGAAGTAGTGACATGACCTCACTTGACATGGGCGATAGAAAGTTTTGGCTGCAAATTCCAAGTGTTTTCCCAGACAAATAAGAAAGAGGTCAAACAGAGGGAAGTGGTGGGGAGAAGGCAGGGGATGTCGAGAGGCCCGGTTTGGCAGGGCTAGAGGTTACTCCTTAGGTATTTGTTAGGTGGGGCGGGGCAGCTTCTCCAGGCAAGGGCAAGGGCAAGGGCACGCGCCGCGCGGAATCGCCCCAGGTGCGCCCCATCCCCCACCCCGTTCTTGGGGACGCCACGTGGAGACACAGGGTGGCAGCGGCAGGCTGGCCTTTGCCTCCATCAGCACCTGTGGGCAGAGGCAGGACCGATGACCCCTGTGAGCTCGTTCTTAAGTCTTTTCTCCCCACCTTGCTTTGGTGCTAGAAAACCAGTGCTCTTTTTAACCTAACCACTTCCCTTCCATAGTAAGATGTAATTTAGGAAAACAGTTCAAATACAACCTGCGGCTTTCTTCACCTTGTATTCTGTTTTTGTTTTTGTTTTTAGACAGAGAGAGAGAGAGGGTGCAGAGGGAGAGGGTGCAGAAGGAGAGAGAGGGAGAGAGGGAGGGAGGGGTGGGGCTAGTGTTCACCCAAAGCAGGACTTGAACTCAGGAACCATGAGACCATAACCTGAGCCAAAGTCAGATGCCTAACGACTGAGCCACCCAGGCGACCCCCCTTCACCCTGTTTTCTAAACTGAACTGTATTAACTTAGTTCTGTCCTTGACACAGACACCTAGTCATCTGTACCATTTTTCTTCATGTGCCTTGTTAGACTGAACTTCTCGGCAGCTTGAGCCTGGTCCTGCCTTTGAAGACAGTGACCTGGTTAACTATGGAATGAGCTCACTGCCAGGCAGGAGGTTCACAGGTGAGGTCACCGCTCTTGCATTGCGAACAGAATTCACTCCATTGCTGCTCCTTTCGAATGACCTGAGGTAGTCTTTGATTTTATCCATTTTTTTCTAGGTATCTAGCATCAAAACAAAAATCCTCAGAAATACTGTGGAATTTCTCTAAAACACATCTACTGGCAATATGCTAACAGTTAACCGTTTATCAGCATTCTAACACATGCAACTCAGGGCAATGAAATTCAACTTAAAAACCAGAACTACGGTCTTTCTGCTCTGTATTTCTGACTTCTCAGTTCTTATTCACGGCCCCAAAGGTCACCAGTGTATTTTCTCTCCTTTAATTGGCCGCACGGTGCTCTTCCCCCATCATTATAACCGATTTCAGATGGTGCTAGAAAATTATATTGACTCTGAACACCAAAAGAAATCAGTCATCCTCTAAGGGGCCACAGGAGGACATGAAGGTCAGGTGGGACCAGAGAGTGGTAAATCCATCGGCCTGACTTTCTAACATCACGCGATGGAGTCTGTACGGCAGGATTATGATTCACGGGGGGAGGCAGTTCTGACAGTAAGACACCCACATAATTAGCCTGTTAGATGTGACGTCACTGTTGGCAGGGAGGGGAAGGCGGTGGCCACGTCAGGTGGACTCTAGTGGCCGTCTGGTCTTGGCTTTCAATTTTTTAAAAAATGTTTTTATTTATTTGCGAGAGCGAGAGTGAGAGCGAGCATGAGCAGGGGAGGAGCAGAGAGGGAGGCACAGAATCTGAAGCAGGCCCAGGTTCTGAGCTGTCAGCACAGAGCCCGACACGGGGCCTGGACCCACGAACGGTGAGATCATGACCTACGCTGAGGTGGGACGCTTAACCGACTGAGCCACCCAGGAGCCCCTGGCCTTGGCTTTCAAACACTCCGGGGCTGTCCCCCGTTCACTCCTCTTGCCGCCGGTAGTGCAGCTGGCCTCCTCCAAGAACACTGATTTCAAATGGTGCTAGACAATCACTATTTAAATCTAAACCACCATATGAAACCAGCTTCCTGAAGAAGCTTTATGATCTATTTTTTCTTCAGAATGCTTGCTTACAATAGACTCAAGACAACCTAGAAAGGAAAAAGTTGAAACCGGGCTGTGGCTATTAACTTTGTGGTCTAAACAGAGCTTTAGCGATTGTGTATGGGTGCACGGTTATGACCAAATCTGCGGCTGGGGGGAGGGGCATGCCTGTGATTCTTTATTCTTTTTTATCTTTTTAAAAAAATTTTTAAATGTTTTATTTATTTCTGAGAGAGAGAGAGGAAGAGAGAGAGTGTGAGCAGGGGAGGGGCAGAGAGAGAGGGAGACACAGAATCTAAAACAGGCTCCAGGCTCTGAGCTGTCAGCCCAGAGCCCGACGTGGGGCTTGAACCCACAAACCATGAGATCATGACCTGAGCTGAAGTCGGACTCTCACCGACTGAGACCCCCAGGCGCCTCTCTTTATTCTTGATCTGCCCGGATGAAGGTTGGTTTTATCATTCAGAGGCAACGGCACACAACCCCTCTCCTCCTGATGGGAAGTCCAGGGAAATCCTTTATTTGGGTAAAGAAGTGAGAGATCTTCCTGGAGTCGAAGCATCCAGGTGCAAGACAACCAGAAAGGGGCACTGACAAAACTTACCACGTACGTGTAAACAGTACCAAATAAGCAGGTGGTCTGGTACAAGTTGAAGAAAACACTTTCCTAAACCTTACTTTCTCTTTGAGATAATTTTGTACAATTCAAAGGATTACTATGATTTTAGGGTCCAAGGAGGTGGTGGGATAGTTCTGAGGCAGAGTAACAGGCTGATGCTAGTGAGATCTTAATATGTTTTTTTTCCCAGAATGGGATTCTGTCTATGAGTTAAAGGTTTTTGGTAGCTTTACCTCACTGTTATGAAAAATTTCAGACACACATTACATTTAAAGGACAATAAAATGAATTCCTAAGTCCATACCGTCTAAATTCAACCAGCGTTCTTTTCTGCCATTTGGCTTTAGCTCCACCATGTATGTATAAGACACTGTATTTCTCTGCTGGATTGTTTGAAAGCAAATTGACGAGCATCCCCACACTCTGCTCCTAACTTCTTGAGCACGTGTACAATGCCGAGGCCATCTTAAAGCAACAAGGCCATTCTCCTGTGTAATTACAATACTTTCATCATACCTAAGAAAACTGACACTTCTCAGTAACCTCTACAACGCAGTCCACATTTAGCTTTTCCCATCAGCCCAGATCCCATCAGGTTCATTCGCTCAGAATCTTTTTAACCTACAATGCTTCTCACCTTTTCCTGGTTTCGTCATGACAGCGTCACCTTGTGAAGATGGGTTTTAATGCTGGCACCATTCACTTTGTCTGTTCCTGTGGGCTTAATAAACAAATGAGCTGAACTTCAGCCTCTCCTTTTTGCCTTTCCTCATTTATCCTCCCCCTTTATCATCTCGCAGTGAGTTTGGGAAAAACATTCAATTACAATGGGCCTGTGGCTGACGATTTCAGGTGGGCTTAGCAGGATGCCATGTGAGGAGGTGGGGTGGGGCACCCCCAGGGTAGCTTAGGTCTGATTAACGTTCTTACCCCTTATAGGCTGGGCCCCTTTTCTCTCTTCCTAAGCAGATTCCAACACAAACTCCTCCTCCGGGGAAAAGCATCCTCTGCACATGCCTCCTGCTACCAGCTGGGGTTTCGGTCCGTGTGAGTACGGACTGGAGCGCTGCGGGCTTGCCGAGGTGCAGCAATCGCTGCGTCAAAGACGCAACAGCTCGCCGACTGCAAAGGGATGCACACACTTGGTGAAGTGACAAGCGGTCGGTGACATGTTTCAACTGGAGAGTCAATATGAGCATTTAAACCTACAAAAGGAGAATCCCTTGTGCAATTTCAGTGACTGTTCGGCTAATTTTGTGAGAAGTTCAGGGAGCCACCGCCTCGTTCTGTGTGTGCTGCTGTCATTCGTGGGATTGCCACAGAAGCAAGCCAGGAGCAGCCAGGTTACTCCCAGCAGTTCAAACATCCAAAAGCTGAACAGAAAGGTCTGCTCATTATTATTATTTGTTTTTTACAAAGGACTAGTTCTAGCTTTTGCCTGCTACCAGTTAAGAAGTATTTTTCAAATGATGGACACTTCAGTTACGGGGAACATTTTTCCTAAGGAATGAATTTCTTTTATTTCTGTCTGATGAGAGCCTATATCTCCATGTACCTGGAATGTATGTCACACCCATATATGCACACATACATGCACACGGACACTACACGTATAACCGTGCAATTTTGCTCCCTGAGCAGAACCAATGAGATATGGTAGGCTTTCTGCCTTATACTTGAAGCACACTTCTCAAAAAAACTCGGCAGAAGAACAAAGGTGGATATGCCCTTTCGCACCGGTCTCTTCCTGTGAGCCCTGTCTGACAAGCCATTTTCAGCAGACAAAAACTTAATAAGCAGAGTCATTTAGTATGTTTCTCTGCAGTTTTTAAGCCCTTGGGAAGAAACTGAGACACTTCGTTGGTGAGTCTAAGATGACTTAAAACACATGGAACTAGAAGTCTTGAGCTTGGGCCTCTGTTCACACCATCTGCCAGAGCACGAGGCCAGTTTCTTGAGAGGAAGTCGTGAGGAGGAGACTGGCTACCAAAGTAACAGAGGGGGAAAACTGCATCGTTAACTGGGGGGAAGTGAGAAAAACTAAGCTGATAAATCAATAGGGGCTCATTCATTCTCTCTCCAGGACATGCACAGGGAAACGGGATGATGGTGACTGGTTCCTTAACTTGGGTGGAGAAATATCTGCTTACTCTGTTGAGTCTTTCTGTGACATTCAACGACAAGGAAAGACTGTACTCAGTAAACACTGGCATGCTTCCATTCCTCCACGCCCTTCATCTCCAACAATCAACCTGATTGTTCTGTAGTTTTGGGCCAGGATACGGGAGGGCAGAATTTCTGTAACTCACGGTGTTTCTATTTCAACCATCAACGATTTTAAGGTGCTGCACCATTTGAAAGGAGGGTTATTTTTTTTTTCTTGCCAATTCTTTCTCACATGCAGCACACACACTTAAAATCGTTAAACTCTCCCATCTCTGGCATTAATCACCTCTCAAGAAGCAAATCCTTCCTTGGTGTCTCTTGGCCCGCAAGCCGTGAGAATGGGTTTCTGTTTCAAAGTCCTGTCTGTGCCAGCCATACTTTATGCTGTTTTTGAGCAAGCTGCCCCTTTGTATTTTTTCTTCCAGATCTGATAGGAAAGTTGGAGCCTGAAATGTGAATCAATAAACCACACCAGTAACTCCTGTGTGGCAGAAGCGGAACAGTGCGCGTACATTGTTTTCACTGAAGTGAAATGCCAGTCCGTTCTTGCAGGAGTGAGCTGGATTAAGATAACTTCCCCGGGGGCTGAGGATTTCACAAGAAGGCTGAATCTGCCTAGGATACTTCTTTAAGAATGCAGCTTTAAAATGTTACAGACACCAAGATACAACAGTCCTGACTTGAGTCCTTAGGCCAGACGAAAAATGCAACTGTTACTAGTCTGGTGCTAAATCATTTAATTCTCAAGTCATTCTCTATTGACTCCTATGCCTTTAAAGAATGCTTTCCTGCCAGAAGCAAATGAGCAGACCGGGCAGAATGGGGAGCTGTGGTTCAGCGCTGAAGCTCCAGCTGTGCTGTTTACTAACCATGGGATCTCAGGCCATCATGTAATTTTTCCAAGCCTTAGTATCCTAACTAGAGAATGGAGATCTACACTTCTGTGGAGTGGTCATTAGAGTCATATGGAATTCAGTATATGGAAGCAGTCTGTAATTTTTATTTTATTTTATTTTAGTTAAGAGAGAGAGAGAGTATGCATGTAAGAGAGGGAAGGCAGTGCGGGTGGCGGGGGGGAGAGGATCCCAAGCAGGCTCCATGCCCACCCAGTGTGGAGCCTAACACGGGGCTTGATCCCATGACTGTGAGATTATGACCTCAGCCGAAATCAAGAGTGGGATGCCCAACAGGCTAAGCCACCCGGGTGCCCCGGTCTGTCATTTTTAAAGCACTACACACATTTGTCATTTTATTAGATGGGTCAGAATTCTTTTCAGGGTAAAGGCCAAAGCAAACTCAGAAGTAGATGGGAAGACATTCTGAAAAATAGTAATAGCTTCCGTTTTTGGAACACTTCCTCCGTGCCAGGCACCATGCTACGTGCCTCTATGTGTCTTCTCAACATTCACGACCACCTAACAGGGCTGGTGTTATCTCCAATTTTGAGGTAGGGGAACAGAGATTTAGAGAGGACACATGACTTGCTCTTGGCCACAAAGCTCATGAATGGCAAGACCAGGACTCAAACCCTGACTTGCCTGATTCCAAGCCCAGGCTTTTAGCCATTATTCTCTCCTGCTCAGTGCTATACAGAGGCTACACCGGCTAATCTTCAATGGCCACCTGCACGTCTGAGCCTGGCTGGCTCCAGGGTTCAGGGCTTCATCAGCGAGCACGTGAGCCCTCATTAAAACTGGCTTTGGCCCTGCTTAGCAGAAGCGGCACCACACAACCCCCCAAGAGGAAGGAAAACACTTGGACGTGAGCAGGGTTTGGCTGGCACTGAAGGGTCAGGGACCTGGACCCACAGCCACACTTCTGATCCACAGTGGAACAGGTCACACCTTCTTGGGAGCCTTGTCTTCCCCCTGATCTTAAGGAAGTTCAAGTCAAAAGAGCACGGTGCACCAGTCCGACAGATCACAGCATGTATCAGGACAGTGCTAAAACATCGTCTCTGAAACAGAGCCCCGCCGATGCTCCCAATCTCCCGCTTCTGCGGGGCGGTGGGGCAGGAGGGGCCGTGTGAGTGTCTGGATCCAGCATTTAGGTCTGCAGCTAGCTGCCTGCACTGCCTTGGGTGAGTTACTTTGACTCTGGGCTTCAGTCTCCTCCCCTGTGAAATGAGAGTGACAGCAGTACCTGCCACATAAGGTGGTTGTGAGAATTGAGACACGAAAGGAAAGGCAACTTGAACTACAAAGAGCACAAGGCAAACATTCAGTAAATGATGGCTATGATGCTGGGAATGATAAATCACTCTGCTTCAGCACATGGAGAGGTATCTGAGAGATGTGCCACAGTATATAACACAAGGGCTCACGGATCCTGCCTGCATACCTTGTGCTATACATGAATGTATTCCAGAGTCTCCAACTGCAGAGGTGTTTGAAGACTCCTGAAATCTCAAGAGATGCCCTTGGATGTACAAATGGCATCTCCCGTTGAATTAACTGAAATGAGCATCTTTAATATTTTCTAACTTTCCCTCCTCTTCCTATTTTAAGACCTGAATATAGGATCAATACTTTTACTTTTAAGCAGGAGTTCACATTATAGGCTTTTTTACAACAGTAAATCGAGAATTGGGTATTCAAGAGAAAAGGAATAGAGATCAAACACTGCTGACCATTAAAAAAATTTTTTTTTTTTTACTGGGGAATCATCTAGGAACAAAATAAAACAAAACTCCCTTGAGATTAATTTACGAGTGCAAGACTCTACTTACACGGGGATGTTAAGGTAATCTGCTGATGGGTATTTTCCAGGCGCAGAAATCCTCGGGAGGCATTTGTTCAGAAGACAGGCACCTGGAATTTAAATGACAGTGTGAACCCGTGAGAAACCTCCCAGCAACAGGGGAAGTAAAAGTCGGTTGTTTTCTCTTGTTGCTCCATCAATGTCAGAAAGAGATGGATCTTTAAAAATGAGAAATGAACAGCACCTTCTCTTTCCGGCTTAAGACACAGAGTTTGGGGAAGTGCACTGAGGGGCCTCATGCTGGGGCTGTGTCTGTCCCTATGTGGTGGCCACTGTGGAGAGTCAGCCGACACGAAGCCATGTATTTCGCAGATCTCCAGGGTCTGCTTAGTGAGAAGGCACATGGAATAAAATATGGTATAAATCTCTAGCTCTAATCAATGAAGAAGGCGTAAAAGCAGCCTGCCTAGATGTAAGGGAGTTTCTATTTTTAAAAGTTGACTCTGTAACCTCATGTGGCAGCGCCACGGACTCCAAAAGACCAGCAGAGGGCAGCACTGGCCTGGAAGTAAACCTTCACTGCTTCAGAGCCGGACAGAGGGCAATTGAGAACTGAAACCACAAGACTTTCTCCCTTCCGTGGTCTAACTTTAAAGCTGGCATGCACCTTTCACCACATCACAGGAGAGGAAGCCCATTAGACGTCTCCAGTGCTGAAAACCGATCATTCAAGGGCACTTCAGTCTTCTGACATGTGACCTGCCACAGCAAGGGGGTCGATGGGGGGCCAGGGAGGTGCCTTTGTAATTGTTCCAAGGAGGGCTCCTTACGAGGGACTTAAAGCTCACATTTCACCCAGTGAAAGGCTGAGTGACTCAGCAGCGTGATGAAGAGAAGTCTTCCCTGTCAAGTTAGCACCTGTTGCAATTTCTAAGTTAATGATTACAACTCCACGGAGGGACTTAAACACAGCCGAGGCCACAGAGCAGCCCGTGCTTATCAGTGGATGGGGTGGTGCAGTCTAGTACGGGCCACAGGGCCGACTGGGGAGGGGAGACTGCAGTTCACAGGTGTGGTCTGTAAGCCAAGTGCTTGCTCTTGGACACGTTCTCCCGCAATTATGCCCGTGCACTCCAAGATGCTATCAAAATGGGGACATATAGGGGCACCTGGGTGGCTCAGTCGGTTAAGTGTCCCGACTTTGCTCAGGTCATGATCTCACAGTTTGTGGGTTGGAGCCCCGCATCGGGCTCTGTGCTGACGGCTAGCTCGGAGCCTGTTTCAGATTCTGGGTCTCCCTCTCTCTCTGACCCGTCCTGCTCATGCTGTCTCTCTCTCTCAGAAATAAATAAAAACATTTAAAAAAAATGGGGACATACAATCTTGGGAACATTCTTGAAAGCTGGGTCTGAAATTCAAGAGGGCCCTGGCAAGTAGGCGACATGGTCAAGAAAGGCCACAGTTCTATTTGATACTGTCTAACAACAGAAAAATGAATCTTAAAAAAAATCCAATCTGAGAAGTACTTCCTGAGTACTTCCTGAGAAGGAAGACCCACCCGGGTCAACATCAAATTCAAACCACTGTGGGTTATGATTATTAGATCACACACGACTCTGAAATACTTAAATACTATTACAAAGTAACAGCATGTTTCCACAACCGTCTGTTCATAAAAATGAGGACAGGACCCAAAGTCATTGAGGCGCTCTTTCCCTTTTCAGCAGTAAGGCAGATGGGTGTCAGGCCATGAGGAATGCCAGTCTGCTGGGTTTTTTTGGAGCTTTCCAGCATCTGGAAAAGCATTTGGTATATGTGCTGCTGAAGCGAGCAAAGGAAAAGCATTTGGAATAGTTCACTCAAGGTATAGGGAAATCCTCCTTTAATTAACCTTGTCCTATAAATGTACATGATAGAGCCTGATTCTGGGCAAGCTTCTCCCATACCCTGTGAGTGCTGGGCCTGTGGCCTCATGAGGTTTGGATGTCTGCACATCATATACAGACGGAAAGACCAGAGCCCAGAAAGGTTTGGCTAGGAACACCGAGTGAGGCAGTGATAAGGTTTCTCAGCCACCTTAGGATGGGAGTTTGACAAATGCATTTTCAGCTTCCTGCTAACCTCCCTGCCTCCCCTTATGAGCACTGGAAATCCGTTCCTTCCACAGTGGCTCTTCGTGGTTCTAATCTAAGTGCAGGGCTGAGGCCTGTACCAAATACGTCCCCGCAAGGGAGAGGGACACTCACACTGAGGTCAAGCAGAGGTGTGACTTTCACGCGCACAGCTGAGACCTTTCTATACGCCTGAAAGTGCAGGGCGATTTCTCAGGATGGGCGGGGAAGAGCAGGGGAGGAGGGAGCCCTCACACCCTCTCCCCAGCCCCCTTGCCCCACCCCGCCCCACCCCACCTAAGAAAGCTGTGAACACGGCACCGCCACCCCGAGTAAGAACAGCAATCGCGGGCGAGGGGCCTGCGAACCCAAAGCGAACACAAAAATCCTAAGAAAACAACACAAGCTGCTTTCTATTTCATTTTTCCAGCTTACTGTGTAATTTTCTGTTAGGAAAATTTTGCCCATGGCTTAAATTTGAAACACTTGCTAGATTATAATTTGTGAAGCATACGCAAATACAACAGAGCAAGAAGAAGAAAATCCTGGATAGATTTAAGTGGAAGCACCACCTGCATACTTGTCTGTGTGTGTTTGTGTGTGTGTGCGCGCGAGCACAGGAGCACTAGCCAAGCTGTGCTCACACCTGTTTGGCCTGTGACATGGCCCCACCTCCCTGCAAGGGTGACCTCTAGGGAAGGCCACAGGGCACCCATACAGCCAAACGCCTCTCCAGCCTAGCTCTTTACAAAATAAATCGTCTACCTTAACAACGAAGGCAATGTGGGTGATGGGGGTGGGCGGGAAGCATTGTTACTTGTTATCTCCGGGATCATGCTAGAAGCTAAATAAGAGAAGACTTTTCCTCCATGTGGTCTTTGCCGGCCTGACGCAGGGGCAGCCTGGCACTAGCTGTTACCAGGACTAAGGAACAGTTCCTTCCACGCAAAGACCTTGCTGGAGATGCTTCACTTATGACACATTTTAGTTTACATTCTTAGGCTAGAACGAGTTTTGTAATACCCGTGCCATTAACGTAACAAGGTGATAAATGACAGCTGCCTGACTGCCACCTGGGTCCCGTGCAGAATCTACCCCCCACCCTCCCCAAGGCTCTCATACAGGGATCTGGTGCAAATCCTCGCTCTCTGACTGGCATTTTCTTCCGTAGATAAATTATTTCATCTCTTGGTTCGGGCTGTGGCTCTTATACAAATAAAGGCAACATCCTCTTCCTCGGTGCCTGGGGCGAAAGTGTGTGAGTGTGTGTGTGTGTGTCTCTCAGTGGTATGGCGCGGTGACCTGTGCCGTGTGCTTTCCTGGCCCCGGTGGATGGGGCGCAGGTGGCACGGGGTCCGTAGGAAAAGTGGCCCTGACTGTGTTGGGGGAAGGGGGGCACGATCTCCAGGCTCCCACTTTGGCTTATGGAGAAATGATTCTTTCCTGGGGGCTTCCAGACGCTCTCAAGTCCTCCCCCAGGGGGGAGGAGGGCGCCCAGCTGCCCTCCCGAAGCCCTCGTCCCCCAGTCCATCCAGCTTCTCTCTCCCACTCTGCCCCACTGCCCTCCCTTTACTCTATTACCAAGAGGCACTTTTAAGCTTCTAGAGCATCTTCTAAATATTACATTTACTCAGTACCCAAAAGAGTACAACATGTTCTCAGAATATTGCTCAATTCTTTCTCCTGTGGGAAGGACTCAAAGTTTGTTTTATTAAGATCTAGTGTGGCATAAGTTAATTCTCAGCCAAAAAAAGAAAGAGAGAGGAGGGGGAAGAGGGAGAGAGGGAGAGATATGTCAGACCTCTTACGCTGGCACGGAGATAGAAATGTCATTCTTATTTCAGCCCAGGAGCTAATAAATTCACAACACCAGCAAAAGAGGATTTTGAAAAAGCTGCTTAGGTCAAATAAATGATTTGTTTCATTTTGTAAAAAAATGAAGTTCTCTGCTCTGACCTAAGTAGTTTTCTAAACATTCCTCAAAGGATAAGCGGCCTCTCCTGGCTGGGAGGCCCAAGGCATGCTGGAGCCTCCCCCCAAGGTTTGGACAAGGGGCTGTGTGGTCAGAGGAAGGAGGCCGGGCTCAGACTGGCCACGCTCCTTCCAGCTCTGTGGCCTCCGGCCACCCCCTCGCCCCCTCATCCCCCCATGCCTCAGTCTTTTTTCTGGAACAAGGAAGCTGTATTTGGTCATCTTCCTTTTGCTCTAAAGTCAGATGATTATAAAACAGGGCATTAGGCCTAAGGCTGGTTTCTGCTGTGGACCTCACCTAAGGGGTTGCAGTCATAAGCCCGTGTGCGGAGAGAGAGAAACATTCTGAATCATTCAAAACCATTAAGAATGTTGGCTCCGACTTCTGAAGGGCAGGATAAACAAACCCGTGCCCAGGCGGGAAACTCACTTACTGGATGTCTCTGCCTTTTTAACTCATCAGGGCCCGAGTATCTCCCAAGGAACTTCTAATGCCTTCGATGCTTCATGCTGTCGCACTGGGCCAATAATGCAGCTTTCTGCAAGGCTGGCCCTGCGTCACTGGGTGCTGAATGCTCATGAACCCCAGTATGTTCACCTGATAGACTTTTCTGCAACATTTATCCAAAAGGTGAGTCCTCTCATGCCCCATGGGTCAAGGAATAAATAAAACTTCTCTCCTTAAAAGAAATCCTCTTTCCCTAAACTGCATGCCAAACCCAGGGAGTCTAGGTATTCTTTTGACTGCACTGGATTCCGGCTGAATCATATGACCTCTAACCTCCAAATGCATTTAGATTCAGCCTTTATAGATCTGAAATCACAAAGGTTCTAGGGATCAGCACATAGCTCTGGTTTCTAGTAGAATCTGCTTCAATTCTTCTGCCTTAGGAAAACCAGGAAACCTTTTAATGTTCCGTAATTTTTGAGTGGTTAATTTTCTATGCATACGGTATTCATGGAAAGTCAACAGAAGAATAAAGGAGGAAACCTGAGTGTTAGCTGTCTGGGCCCCAGGGAGGTCACAGAGCAGGTGCATACTATCCAGAACTCGGGACAGTTTGCTAAAGAAAATGACCCAGTTTTTGCCTTCAGAAACATTCAGCCACATAGGAAAAACTGGGCATATGATGAGTAAAGCCAAAAAAAAAAAAACACCTTTTTAAAATTAAAAAAATTCCATCCTCAAAAGGCAATAGCGGCAATGCTACTTTCTCCAGTTTTGAAAGCTCACAGTGGTGACAGCAGAGTTAACCAAGCATAGTATTTGCAGTCAAGCATCTGACTGATTGTCACCAGACTTTTTTTTTTTTTATGGTCTTATAGGAACTGAGCAAGCTGGTAGTATTTCCTAAGAGTTATTGTTCAGTTGTGAAAATGTAGAGAGCTTTTTGCTTTGTTTTTGGGAAAATCATGATCAGCTGAGATGATGAGTAGGCAGTCAGACTTGCACTTCTTTTGCTACTTGATAAAGGCTTATTCTGCTAGGCAAGGAGGGATACCACAGTTCACTTGTTTTTCCTTTCCTTTTTTTTTTTTTTTTTTTTGACTGAGGTCATCTCTATTCATTGGTGTAGTAAACAAACCATACTTTTTATTTTTTTAATGTTTATTTTTGAGAGAGAGAGACAGAGTGTAAGCAGGGGAGGGGCAGAGAGACGTGGACACACAGAATCTGAAACAGGCTCCAGGCTCTGAGCTGTCAGCACAGGGCCTGATGTGGGGCTTGAACCCACGAACTGTAAGATCGTGACCTGAGCCGACATTGGACGCTTAACCAACTGAGCCTCCCCAGGCTCCCCTAAACCTCCTTCTAAAAGCAACAGTATGTTTTTATCCTTCCTGGGAATGAAATAAAGGCACCATAATTAAAAAAAAAAAAAAACTATCAGAGTATCTATGAATAATAAAAAACATAAAAACCCACCCTATATCTCATTTGAACTTTTCCTAGAATACTGACAGCTTATATAGCTCTCCATATTGTTCTTAAACTCCCTTAATTCACCAGCTCAAACAGAATTTTAAAACATCATTTCAAAATCCTCTTTACTGCATTTTTAAAGATATCCGTAAATGGGTGAATTGGGTGTGTTTAAATAAAACCAGTATAGACCGTAACTGTGATGGTGAAAGAAAAACTCTTGGTGCTTTGCCAAACACACCAGCTAGACTACCACTGGGGTAGGTTCCTTTTCGGTTCTTCAATGGGCTTGATTTCACTTTCCTATCAGCTCGGTGACACACTAGGTGCGTCCCAGAATCCATTTTCCCTCTGCTCTCGCTGCTGCCCTGGGAGCCTTTACAGGGCCCGGGCGAGGTGGAGAGTTCCCGGTTCGCACAAGCCGGCCTCCCCAGGGCACTGTTCCCAGGGTGGTGACTCAGCTTTGAAGGCCACCTGCTGCGTGGGTGCGCCACCTTCCGGGTCATTACCAGTCACGAGGATAGAGGCACAGGGCAGAGCTGAACGGACCCAAAGGATCAACGGCTCAGGGCCAGGTCAAGGGCAGCGCTGGAAGAAAAGCCTGTTTTACGCAAGATTCACCCCTGAGGGGCGAGGCGGTGAAGGTAGAGGGGCTTCGCACCTGCAACCTACAGTCTCCAGGGGGGTCTCAACATGAGCTTCACAGCCACGATATAAAAGAAGCCAGGGCCATGGGGCAGCTCCCGCTTTCAACACCACTTTGATTAAGTCATCACGGATGTGGAAAACAATAAATGGCGTCTGGTGCCTGCAAGATACCCAAGCACCTTGGAGGCCTTTCCACCAGCCTCATCCAACCCACCTTCAGGGCGTTCTCTCTGCTTCCTTTAGATAACCCTCTGCTCCATCTAAAATAAGCTGTCTGCCCTCGCCTGTTTGCAGACCCACCGGCTCCGGCGCAGTGAGAAAACGGCTGAGCTGTCCGAGCTGTCCGCGCTCAGCAACGCTGAGCTACCCCACCTGGCATTCCTTTCATTCTTCACCCAGGGTCTCCCCCTTGCCTTAGGGAGCCTACCTGGACTCCCCTCTCCCCCAGGGCTCGGCTCCCTCTTCCCCACTTAACAGTCATGTCTTAACCGTGTCAAGTGAGCTGATGATTACAGAGTCCCCTAACGTGTTACGTGACGAAGCACTCAAGGGACATGTACGCCACGTCTGATGCTGTGTCAGATGCGAGGAGCATGAAGGCGAGAGAGACATGGCGCCTGCGGCAGGAGGCGCCCTTCCCTCGGGGGGTGAGAGGAATGGGCACCTGGGCACACGAGGGGAGCCCTGTCTGACCAGGGGGCAGCAGGTGCCCTCCAGGCGCCTGAGGATGCTCTCCTAAGAACTCCAGGCTGAGTTCTAAAGGAAGGGCAGAGTGTGAACGAAAGAAGCTGGACAAGGAAGGGAGATGAGGAGGAGGGAACCATATGTGACACCTTCGCTTCAGCATCGCTACAGCGTGGGGTTCAAGGCTGGGGGGCCAGCAGGGCCTTGTCCCGCAAGGACTTCACACGGCTGTCCAGGTGCCTAGATGCGTGACGTGGACCCAGAGCCACGTCTGGGTGGGGCAGGGGCAGATGGCAGCACTGCCCCCAACTGGGAATTTTACAGCCAAGAGGACTTCCACATACATTATCTTCTTTAGTCACCGCCACATTCTTGAGCCATTTATTTGACAATTAATCACACACCCGCCTTGTGACATGCTCATTTCTGCTATCTCGTTCCTTAACGCTGCCTGCATTTTTTTCGTCTTCTCCCTTCTCCTGGACTATCAGCTCTTTGCAGGCACAGAACAACACCTTCTTTTCTGACGGTTCCACGGTGACCAGGACAGCGGCTTATATCCACAGTCGTCTGATAACATATGTCTTACTTGAAATTTTAGACTGTGCTTTTGCCATATAGCCTGTCAAGTAATTAAACTCACAGCAAAGAATCCTCGAGTCCTAGAATTCAGATGGTACATGGGGCACATGTAAGAAATGGTATGAGATACAGGTGAGGTGAGCTCATGCTGGGAGGTCCTGGATTGCCAGGCTAAGGAATCCGGAGCGTCTGCACAGGAGAGTCTGGAGTAGGGAAGCGATATGACTGATGCATATGCCGAAAAGGATGAATCAGTGAGCATTAGGATGGGCTAACGGAGAGAGGGAGCAGTACAAGGAGAGGTAAGCACTGCTTGCCAAGGTGACAGTTTCCCTACCATCTACATGGATACGTGGGCCTTTGGACTAGGGCCCCTTGGGCTTAACTCCGTCCTTTCCTGAGCTCCATCACACCTAAGAGGAATGAATACTTGGGTGATTTGGGTCTTTGCCTACCTTTTTTCCCCTTCCTTTTACTCCTTACTAATAACTAGCAAGCAACAGTTATATGCTAGACATTGTGATGCAGAGATGAAAGTCTAATATCTAATATAATGCAGAGGGTTTCCTGAAGGAGGTGAACCCTGAGATGAGTCTTAAGAATGAGTAGGTGTTAGGGGCGCCTGGGTGGCTTAGTCGGTTAAGCGTCCGACTTTCGCTTGGGTCATGATCTTGCGGTTCGTGGGTTCGAGCCCCGCGTCGGGCTCTGTGCTGACTGCCAGCTCAGAGCCTGGAGCCTGTTTCAGAGTCTGTGACTCCCTCTCTCTCTGACCCTCCCCTGCTCACACTGTCTCTCTCTCTCTTTCCTAGAAATAAATAAAACATTAAAAAAAATTAAAAAAAAAAAGAATGAGTAGGTGTTAGCAGTTCAATAGAAGAGGAAGACAGAAGAGCGCACGCAAAGATGTAGCCCTGGGGCACAGGAATTGGGCTGAGGAAATTCTGAGAGATGCACGGGAACTCGGGTAAGGAGAAGCCATTAAAGGGCTTTAAGTTAGAGACAAGACAGTCAGATTTCTGTATTTGAGCAAGATCAGTCTGGAGCCTGAAGGTAGTGGCCCTGGAGCCTGGTAGTGTGACATTGTTCCTGTACGCATTTAACAGAAGCAAAATAGTTACGCCCTGGAGATAGAATGTGAAGTGAGAGGGTGACTGAGAAAAGCCTTTGTAAAGACCTTTAAAATTGGCACTTTTCACACAGGGGCTCCAGCAACAGGTAACACACACACTGCCCGGTTCTGGCCACAAGGTGGCGGCCGCACACAGCCACACTGGTGGCCAGTCACCTCCAGGTTTGTTTGCAAAAAAATACGGACAGTTGGTTTTGATCACCAGAAGCAGCTGGCCTTTTTAAAGGCTTTTTGGACTAGCAATTTTGAGTAATAAAGAATATTTACCATTCTCATAGTTTAGTTCACTGTTAAGTCAAGTTAAGACCTTATCTATTCAGGCTGGCTTCTCCTTGCCCTGGAGATGTGACAAAATTTCAGATCTGTGACTTGCAAGACAATCAGCACAACTTTATGGCCTTCATCTGGTCTTTCTATCCTCACACTGATCACCTGACTAGCCCCCTGAGAGTTGTAGTGCTGCTTACCAAGTCCCCAAGCCTCTAGCAGGGCAGCAGAAGGACCTTCTCCTGCCTGGGGGCAGTCGTTAAGGGTGCCATTCTTAGTGGAAGAGTGGATGGAGCCACCCAAATAGAGAACAGGGCTCTCCACCATGCAGGGCAGAACCACTAAGTACATTCTGGAACGGAGCCACAAGCTCTCTAAGCTTGCCCCATAAACAGTTTCTTCCTCCTGGAAACCTTTCACGGCAGAAGCCATGAGGTAGCAACTGATTTGGGGGGAGTAGCGTGAAAACTACTGCTCTCCTCACCCCTCAGGGGGCTCTTTTAAGGGCAGCCAGCTGAACCCTCAGAGAAGTGTGCTGAGAGTCTAAACTGTGTAGGAAGGAAGTCAATGAAAGGGCTTTCACCAAGGAGAACCAGCTAATAAAGAGCTTGGCTGCCATGACTAAGTCTGACAACGGCCCTTCAAAGTGCAGGAAGACTGGCAAACGCCGCCTGGGGACCGTGGTAAGTGGGGGGTGGGGGGCACTGTCTCCCGGTCAGCGGCGACGCCTACCCGAGGCCCCTTGTCTCCACCACGCAGGTCACTTGAGGGCAATGCTGGGGCACGTGTTCCGTGTGGGACTGAGAGCGGCCACTCTTCCTGCTGAGGGAAAGACTGCTGTCTAAGCATCAGGGGAGGGAGAAGGGGCAGGCAAGGAGGTGCCAAGCCAAGCATGCTCCACAGAGGAAGGGCATCGAATGCCCACCTGCCCTTTTGGCTTCCTTGGTCCATCACGCCCTTGGACTGGCTTTCCTGTGAATATGTGGGCCATTTACTATTTCTCACTCAGAGGCCAAACAGTCTGAAGAGCCGCGAGAAAGAGGAATGGATTCATCACCCACACGCTTCACTTACTACCCGTCTAAATCCTCACAGCAGCCGCACGAGGCAGGTACTATCACCATTCCTGTTTTATGGATGAAGAAACTGAGGCACAGAGGCATTAGGTTACTTTAAGTGCCCAAAGTCACACAGCGAATCAGCGTGGGATTCAGACTCCACAGCCTGCATGTCGTCTGCTGCCTCATCGTATCAGCAGGGAGAGAGAGGCCCGTAACCTGCAGAGCCACACTGGCCACTCACGGGGCAGGGTGGAGGTGGGGGGTTGGAGGGAAGAGCCCAGACTCTGGCCTCCTAATCCCAACCCCCTAGTGCTTCCTCTACATGCTACGTTGTTTCTTCTATACTCTATGGCCAGGAGAGACAGACGGAGCCTCAATCAAAGCACCAAGCAGCCAAGCAGAAGCTTACCAAGAGAAGCCTTTCCCTTGTACAGAAATCCACGCACTTTCCTTAGCACATACAAAAGTCCTTCCATCTTGAAAGTGAGCCTGGTGAGAGTCACCTACACCCCAGACAGGATTTCTTCCATCCCTTCCCTTAAGGTGTATTTGATTTATAACCGCACTGAAGTTTTCAGTTGATTTAACATCATCAGCAGTTTAAATCGGCTCACCACTCGTAAGAACCTAGCTGCAGCGGGCCTGTGGTTCTCAACATCAGAAAGGCAGCACCCGCTCGAATCAGCTCATGGGGAAAGAGAAACAGAGTGGACTATGTCCTCAGGCCCCAACCTCCAGGGAAAACCACACTTCTGAGGCAAAGAAGTCGGCCTCAGGCCACACTGGGACCCAGGATCCCCCCCCCCCCCCAGAGGCCCTCTGCAAGAACATCGCACATTCAGGCTGCATCCAGGGACCCTAAAACCCGAGCCCATAATGCAGGTTTCAAACCTACTCTTTTGTCAAGTCAGCAACTCACCAGCCCTCATGAATATTCTGAAGTATGATACGGAAGCGAAATGCGTTATACGCTAAATTAGAGCAGATGCACTCACCACCAAACCCCGTGCTGGAATTACTTGGGGAGGGAGGATGGCGGGAACCAGTATTTCCAAGCAGCCCTGATGCGCTAAAAATATCTCTTCCTTCTCCTTTCATCTGTCTGGTCACTGTCCCAGACGCAAGCTCAGCACCGCCTGCTCAGGACCCGCTACACCGCCGTCTACCTCCACTTCTGGGCAGAGCGGACATTCTCAGACGTGAGTACCAGGTTACAGCCTAGGACAGAACCGCATCCCATTCACACACAGCTGCTGAATGTAACTGCTTCAGACTAGCATCTCAGGAGGACCTGGAAAGTAGAGTCCTTTTTTCAAGAAAAAGAGAAAGATTGATTGCTTTAACCACACACTGGCAGTAACACCTCACTCCAGAGAGCCAGCTAAATGTTGGCACGGAAGTTCCTCATGATACTCGGCAAATTAGGTCTTATGAAGGGAAACTTGTGCGTAATATGCCTGTGGACAAGCTGCTCTGACCTCCCTCTGCAGCTTCAAAGATCTGCTGCTCCGTTGCGTAACCCCCAGCCTTGAAAGAATCGGGCTTTCCTGCCAGAGGCTTGCTGCAGCCACCTGTCCCTACAGGTAGTAAAAGATTAGAAGGATCAGAACCGCAGTGTTTACACAACACTATCCAGGGCTCTCTTCCTTCTAGCCACCACCCGCCACCCAAGTTCAAAGTTCACTTCTTCTAAAACAGGGGCAGAGGTGAGCTGAAGAGCACAGGGGAAGAGTGAAGGAGACTGTATGCCAGCAGGCCTGCCCACCAGTGTCACAGGGGAAGGGAGGGCTTGGAGACTGAGGCAGGGCTGCAGCGGGAGAGGGGCTCGGGAGGCGGGCGCCCACCTAAGGCCAGCATGATGTTCGCTCGGGATCCCCAAACTCTTAAAATTAGAAAGGGGGCTCGGTGACAGCCCCACGAGAAAAGGGCTGCACCTACTTCAGTGAACGATCTTCCCCAGGACTTTGGGGAGCCAATCCTGCAGGTTTTTGCTTTTCAGAACCAAGACTGTGTTTTTCTTTTAAAAAAGCTTTTTTTAATGTTTATTCTTCAGAGAGAGAGAGAGACAGAGAGACAGAGTATGAGTAGGGAAGGGGCAGAGAAGAGGGAGACAGAATCTGAACCAGGCTCTGAGGTGTCAGTACGGAGCCTGACGCGGGGCTTGAACTCACAGACTGCGAGACCATGACCTGAGCTGAAGTCAGATGCTCAACTGACTGAGCCACCCTGGCGCCCCTCAGGACTGTGTTTTTCTACTCCTACTGCCCTGCTGTACTCACCACCGGTTTGAGCTTCTAAGATCTGTGTGTGTGGGAGCTGCAGCAGAGCAAACCCCATCCATTCAGAGCCATTTTATAGTCCCTGGGGCCTATTTCTCATGGTTTTTAGCACCTGAAAGGACTCCTGGTTTTAAGTTCACTAACATCTGCGTTCACTGTAAAACCTCCTTGTTTATTCCCCTCCACCCAGGGCACTGGCGGCAAGAGGGAGGTGGCAGCAGTCTCCCGGGAGAAGGGCTTTCCTAGGAGCCTGGGGCGTGCCGAGACTCCAGGACACTTGTGGGATGGCCACCTTTCGGAGCAGGGACACACCAAACTGCAGGCCTTGGAGGGGCTGCACCTGCTGGCCTCTCCCACCCCCATCCTGGACCACATCTGCCTCCTTCTTGATCATCAAAGGCCAAACTCGTCTCCACTCTAGCGCCTTTTAACTGTGCTGTTCTCTACGTTTGGAAGCTTCACCCCCAACTCCTCTACCCACATACTCTTCTCAACCTTTGGCTTCCACCTTAGAAACTACCTCCTCAGAGAACCACTCAAAAGAAGTCCCCCTGGGGTGCCTGGATGGCTTAGTCGGTTAAGCATCCGACTTTCGCTTAGGTCATGATCTCGCAGTTCGTGGGTTCGAGCCCTGCGTCGGGCTCTGTGCTGACTGCCCACTCGGAGCCTGGATCCTGTTTCAGAGTCTGTGTCTCCCTCTCTCTGACCCTCCCCTGCTCACGCTGTCTCTCTCTCTCTCCTAGAAATAAATAAAAATATTAAAAAAAAAAAAAAAAGAAGTCCCCCTTTCATTTTAGAGTGCCTTCTCCGTCACAGCATGTAGCCTGAACTTTTTTTGGGTTTTTCTTTTTTGTTTGTTTGTTTTTACTGGACTGCTTATCCACGCACAAGCTTAGGTTTCGTGATGATACAGATCATGCCTGTTTTTTAATCATCATTACCATCACCCCGGTGCCGACCAGTGCCTGGCACACGGCGGATGCTCAGGGAATCTCTGCTGACTGAAGGAACAATGACACCAGCCTCCCCTCCCGGAGTTGCTCTGATTCCTGAACGTCCTACAGGAGGCACCTCTAACCACATCTCCATGTGTTCCTGACACCCCGCCCCCCAATAAAACCGTAATAAATGCTGGTAGATCCTCCGACTGCAAATAACCAGGTATAAACCGAGAAGTTCGTAACGGACACTCCCAACGACTGCTGGAGAGATTTGTGAACTTGGCTAACGTTCTACTGTGGTGGCAAAAAATTAACTGCTCTATGAAATTAAAAACACCTCCCTCTTGGCAACCATGCTGGGAGCACCTAGAATGAGGCAGGGTTGAAGACTGAATTGTGACTTTTAAAGCTCAGGAACTGCTGCCCCCAACCGCGCTTTGTCCCTCCTCTGATTATGGTCTGTTCCCTGGGCTACCTGCTGTGGAGACCAGGCAGGCTGTGCGTCCCAGGTAAGTCACTCACATGCAGTGCTGTGTGCCCAGAGGCAGCCAGCTGCCTTGCTTCCACTCGGCTCCCCGAGAAGCCTGTGGAGAACACCCCAGTGGGCTACTGAGACCTGTTCGACTGTCTGATTACAGCCCAGTCAGGCAGCCACCTCTCTACAGCCTCTTCCTTGCCAACCCAACGAGCCCCCCATGGGCATCTTCTTGCTCACTCTCTCGGTAACGTACTCGTTTCTCACTTCCTAACACACGGCGATCTTAACGTGTGCAGCATGCTCAGAGACTCCACCCAAACTCCTACAGCTCTCCCTGTGCCAAAAAGCTTGAACCCCCAAGAAAAGAAGGGCTACAGGCAGCCTGGTCTGAATACAAACAAAAGAGTCACTGTTAGCACCTTGAAACTTGCGAAGAACCCATCCCACGTCAGTGTAAGGGATTCACTGGAAACACGGGAGGTAGGGAGTTGTCAAGGAGGAAAGGGAGAGAAATTAAAAGTCTTTGTCAATTTTCCCTCTGGATCTCGTTGGTTAGGACAGAAATGCCCCTGCTTTTGTTACAGATTCTAACACTTGTGTTACAGACTGGCTTCAGAATATTCACACGGTACGGTAAGAGTGGATGGGCCGGGGACAGAAGACTTAAGTTCAAATCCTGGCTTTACCTCTACATCAGTCTCCTCTTCCCCTTATCCCCGTTTCACTTTCCAGCTACCTGTGGTCTGTTTTCCATGGTCGCCCACGTTTGGTCTGGAAGCTGATGATCTTCCTTCTGACTTATCGTCACAAGGTCAATGGCAGCCTAAGGCTACGTCACAGTGCCTATGTCACTTGCCTCACGGCATCTCACCACAAATCTGTTTCATCATCTCACATAATCCCAAGAAGGGTAGGTAGAGTACAAGATACTATGAAAGAAAGACCCCATCTACATAACTTTTATTATAGTATACTGTTGTAATTGTTCTATCTTACTAATGTTATGGTGGTTAATCTCTTACTAATTTATAAGTTATCAGTTAAACCTAATTATACAAATTATAAATGAAGCCTAATTTATAAATTAAACTTTATCCTAGGTATGTACATATAGGGGGGGAAACCCAGTATTTACAGGGTGTGGTACTATCTGCAATTTCAGGCCTCCCCTGGGGGGCTTGGACACATTCCCCCAGCAGCTCTGGGGACTACTGGACTAACTGTGTAGACAAACCAGAGCAAGCAGATGTTTCCAGGTCAGTGCAAGGAGCATCAGGAAGTCTACTTCCCAGGGTTGCTGTGAGGATTCAGTAACGTAACACATACAAAAGTACCCCATGATCTGCAAATATTAGATACCGCGTGTATTAGTTCCCACTGCCACAAGGTATGTCATTTCTACCTCCCTCATCCAAGCACTTGTTGAGTGTCTGCCATGTATCAGGCACTGTCTGGTGTGTCGGGGAGCTGACCCAAAAGTCAACAGTGCCGATCCTGGCTCTCACAGTGCCACTGCGAGTCAGGGAAGACAGATAGGGAACAGGAAGTCAGAGCCAAGTATGGTAGGTGCATAAAGGGGTAAGTGAGCAGAGGGCACTGTGGAAGCACAAAGGGGCACCTGACCTGGTCCTGAGCAGTCAGGGAAGGCTACTTGGAGGAGGACTCATCTGAAAGGAACAGTAGAGGCTGGCTAGTAAGAGAACAAAAGAAAGACCTTCCATGCAAAGGGCAAGCTTCATTTGCAGAACCACAAGTCTGGACCGGAGACCACCGCATGCAGGTAAGGATGGGAGGAGCTGTAAGAGCAGTGCGTGGAGGGCCTTTGTGCCACACCGGTGGACAGCAGCTTTACCTCAGGAGGCTTCATGCTGCCAACTCAGCAATAATAGGATCACAAGACAACAGATTTGGGGGCCCTGATGGTGTGCCTGAACTTACTGGAAGGCACAACATTAATGAGCTCCTATTCATTTCCAAAAATAAAAGAAAGGGGATTCCATCAACGGCCACACCAAGTTGGTTTTTCCAGTGGTTGGGAAAGTTGCCTTGTTAATAACCTGTTTTGGACACACTCTCTTGTAAGTATCAGCACGTTGGCTGGAGTCGTGGGGGGCAGGCTGTGGGAACACGCACCATGAACAGCCAGCATAATCAGGTGACCCATGACAATGTATGGCATGAGAAGGCCCAGCTTAGGGAATGCGCCACCAGAGACAACAGATCAAATGCTGGGTGGCCCCAAAGGATGAATGTGCCTCCAAATGGGAATCATTTATGGAAACTGAAAACGATACAAATCAAGAGCTTGGGCTTAGGAGCCAGACTGCTGTGATTTGCATCCGGGGTCCCCCCAACCCTGCTGCAATTACCAGGCTGCATAATCTTGGGAGAAATGACTTGACTTCTCCAAACCTTAGTCTTCTATAAGGAAAATGGGTATGATGATACCCCCTGCCTCACAGGATTGTTTATTCGAAGAGATAATCAAGTCAAGGACTTTGTGCAGTGCCTGGCACACAGCGCTCAGCTAACGGCACTCGTGACTGCCGTCATCAGAAGTCTGGGGCACCTGGACTGGAATGGGTCTGCTCTCACCCATGGTTGACCTGAGTGAAGAGTGGAGACCCCAACCCAGAAATGAATTATCCGGGTTAACCCTGACCCAGAAACACTGATGCCACAGGAAATGCCACCGCAGTGACCTGGCATTCTGGGTTAGTCATGGTTGGTACGTATTAGGTCATAGCTAACTGACACTTCATCATTACGGTGAGGATACTTCCATTTCACAGGAGACAGCTCTCAGTTAGATCAGCCCAGTATGAAGGCTACACTGGAAAATATTCCTAATCTCTCTAAAACACTGTTTGCAGGCCCTGTGTTGGCTTTTTAAAAAAAATCCTTCAGGGGCGCCTGGGTGGCTCAGTCGGTTAAGTGTCTGACTTCAGCTCAGGTCATGATCTCATGGTTCATGGGTTCAAGCCCCACGTCAGGCTCTGTGCTGAACACTTGCTCAGAGCCTGGAGCCTGCTTTGGATTCTGTGTCTCCTTCTCTCTCTGCCCCTCCCCCGCTCACAATCTGTCTCACTCTCTTTCTCAAAAATAAATAATTGTAAAAAAAATTTTTTTTTAAATTCTTCAGGGATATACACCAGGGTATATTTCATTAGCGCCTTCTCTTTGAGATAGCTACCCTAAACACTAAAGGATATACCTCAGATCTCTATTTTCCTTCCTAACCTGTTAAATAATCCCACTGCTGTGAATATGTCCAAAATTTATTTGATGTTTGCATTTAAACTCATTTTAAAGCTATCTGTGTTGTTAGCACGTCACCACCTTTGCAGACATGAGGGTCCATACAGGTGCTGCGACTCAGAACTCCCAGGGCTGACATGCTGGGATCTGGTAAGCTAACTTCATCCTCATTCCCCAGCATTTATGATCTTGCAATCTTATTGCCTGCAGATCTAGCCCAGAAGCTGAGTTTTAAAAAGAGCTATGGGCCGAGGAGAGAATTCAGAAGCTCGATGCACAGTGTGGTAGTGGCCGGTCTTCCTACACTGGAACGGTAAGGAAAGTAACAGGTTGGAGTAGTGCTTTTGGACTCTCCTCCCTTGCTGCTGGCAAATTCATGAATGCCAGATAAAGCACCCCGCTAGGACTGGCCTATCCATCGAGTGAAAGGCAGCCCTGGGCTGGGAGACGTTAGCATTGGTGGGGCTGATCTGGCCCGGAGAGGTGGGCGCGGGTAAGGATGGGGCAGGAGACCGCTTCTCAAAGGCAGGGCAACAGGAAACAGCAAGGCAGGTTTGGGAGCAACAAGCTGACTCTTGATGAAGCACAGACACTTGAGAGGGAACGGAGGCAAGAGGAAAACTCAGGTTATTTCACTAGTTTTCTGAAAACCATCTGCTCAAACAGAATGCCTCTTTTGAATATTGATAGTACGAGAGTATCAATTTTAGTTTATCCTGAGTTTTTTCAGGTAAACTCTCCTTAAATGCCTAAGCATTTGCTGGCCAAACTTCTAAAATGCCACAGCATTATTCACCCCACAAGGAATTTAGAACAAAAGTGACAGGGGGGACCACTGCAGAGGGAGTCTCCTGGAGGTCAAGGGGGAACGTGCTCCGTAAGCAGCTAGTCAGCTCATCTGCTTCCTGTGAGTCAGGCTTCCTCTGAATGATCTCCAGAATGCCCCCTCATCCCTGACAAGCTGACAGCTTTGACATTCTAGCCCTAGATCCAGCGTCTGATGAACTTCGCCAGTGGTCATAGCCTGGAAAGGACTGTTCAGAGAAGCTGCAAAAAATCATCTTCCCGATTCCTGAGAGAGGGATGGATACTGAACGACATTTGAAGTTCTAGAAGAAAATCACAGATTCTGGATAAAGACGAACATTTTCTACATAATCTAATAAAAACCAACTTATTTTATGAACCGGAATTTGAGGCTCAGATGGGGGAGGGGGGGAAGACAGGTATGAAAATTAAACCACTGTTAATGTCTAGCATTGACCAAAGGTGAATCTTTTAATCAGGTTGTAGATTTTCCATGCAACTAAATGTGAGCTGCGGGAAGAGGCAGATGTGGTAACTGGGTTTACTGTTAAGGTACAGTTGCAAACCTGTCTCTAAGCTGGGATGCTACCAGGCCTTAGAAACTCATGGGAATGGAGAGAGCTCATCAATTAGGCTGGAAGAGGGAATTAAGCTCCTTGACCTAAGGTCTGACCCAATCACTCACCGTGAACCAGGTACACTCAATGCCAAACATCAGTAGGGAAGGTCTGGGGTGACACGCTGCCCTGGGCAAAGCACCTTTACGCTAAGGGCTCCCATGGTAGAGCCTGATGGCAGCCACTTGGGAAAGTGACTGGATTCTGGCAAAAGTTTTCTTTCAAAGCCCACTGTGCCCAGGCAGCCCCTCTACTAGCTCTGACAAGGCCTGCTCACCAGACTTCCACAAACATCTCCGTGTCCACTGCGTGCCCTTCTTTCTATTCCTCTCCTAGATGTACTCTTCAGTTCTGACCAAAGGGGTAAAAAGCAAGCGCCCTATGTGGGGGAGGATGGAGTCCCTAACAGCGAATTATGTTTGAAAAACAAATGCATCATATGTGAATAATAATCATAAGCCTTAAAAATCAAACCATATTCATAAAATTAGAGAACCAAAACGTATCTTGGAAAGTAGTTTCTCTTCGTGTTTATTACTATGTTCATTCTTTAACTGTACTACGATAAATTGCTGAAAGTTTCTTGGAAATCAAACTTACAAATTAAAGAAAAAAAAAACCAGAATGGAAGAACCAGTCTTTGATATTCCACTTTTGAATTTAAGTAATGGCTCAGATTTAAAAATTATCACATGAATAGACAAATAATAAAGGGGAAAATGGTAAAATGTTAATTGTAGAATCTAGCTGGGATATATGTGGAGGTTCACTATAAAATTATTTCAACCTTACTATATACTTGAGATTTTTCATACGAAATGTTGGAAAAAGAGTATTATCACATCCTCCACACAGGTACCCATATCCCCCCAAATTGATGGACTCTAACAGCTAGACATAATAGCAAAAGGTCTTGAAGGATAAAATAAAGGAAGCACTAAAAATTAACTGGGGAAAGAGAAATGATTCCATACAGGATGTTGGGCAATGGACTACATGAAAAAAAATCCCTTATGCCTAGCTTCTAATTTGATGAATTTAATATAAAAAATGAAATTATTTTTCAGAAGAATATCTTCTAACTTCTGATCAGGAAGGAATTCCTAAGCCCAAGTTAACTGGAGAGTCACAAAGAAAAGAAAAAGACAGGGTCTGCCCAGGTGGCTCAGTAGGTTAAGCATCCGACTTTGGCTTAGGTCATGATCTTACATGGGTTCAAGCCCTGCGTCAGGCTCTGTGCTGACAGCTCAGATCCTGTAGCCTGCTTCAGATTCTGTCTCTCTCTCTCTCTCTCTGCCCCTCCCCTGCTCACGCTCTGCCTCTCTCAAAAACAAACATTATGATGGGAAAAAAAAGAGAAAGACAAAAATCACTTATTTAACTAAATAGAAGGTAAACATTCTGTCTTGAAAGACTCATAAGCAAATTTAAGAAGCAAAAAAGCATTTGCCCAAATATTGCTAACAAGCACACACACAGACACACACACCTCAAAAAAATTATAGAAACAGTCACACGTCGATAGAAAAGTTAATAATAGACGTGAAAAGAAATATACAATAATAGTGGATTAAGAAGCACACAAAAAATTTAACCTTTACCAGAAGCAGTTAAAGAATGCCATGTACCTAGCACAGAGAGGGCAGCAGCCACATTTTTCTCTAAGGATTTTTTTTAAAAGGTAGTACTCAACACTGATGAAGATATAGTGGGATGAGTATTTCATTCATTGCTAGAATGGGGTAACTTTGTACAAGTTTTCTAGGAAATAATCTGGCAGGAGTTATCAAGAATCTTTAAAAAGTTTAATTCCAGGGTGCCTGGCTAACTCAGTTGGTAGAGCATGTGACTCTTAATCTCAGGATTGTGAGTTCAGTCCCACATTGGGTGTGGCACCTACTTAAAATGAAAATAAAAATAAAAATAGAAAGTTTAATTCCTTTAACTTAATAAATTCACTACAAGGAATCTATCCTAAGGAAATATTTTAATATGTTATTTAGCATTAATATGTTAACATCATTATTAATATATTAATATTGTTGCATCATTTTAATATACCTTCATGAAATATGTCCAACATTCATATATTTAAAAGGACAATTATTATAATGCAAAATTGGCTTTTAAAAAAATGGAAGCTAACTAAATAAACACTCTCAGATTGCAGAATATAACAAACTCACTGTTAAAAATGTTCTTAAAGCATTTTTAAACACTTGGGAGAAAATGCTCATTTCAGAAATGGGATATAGAAGGTCCTACATAGAATGATGCTAATTCTGTAAACCGTGTGTGGGTGCAGGAAAATGTTGGAGGAAAATACAAATGTTAAGAGCTTTGGGTGATGAGATCAGAGATAATTTATATTTCTTCTTTATACTATTTCATATTTTAAAGACATTTTATTTACAAACAAGTCAGAAAAAATAAAAAATACCATATAAAAAATTGGAAGCAGTCCACTGCTTCAGAAACCGGTGTCGCCCCGGTCAAGACCCCCCCACCAGTAAAATACGGACTGTGAGTTGGTGTTGCTGACCTACACCTCCAGGTCCCCACCCATCAGCACCACCCCGCCCCTCCCCCGGCCTCCTGCACACCTGCTCGTCCATGTGCACTCTGCTACGGCCAAACGCCACCTCGTCTTCCCTCACACCTGCTTTCCTTCTGGAAGTTCCTCTTTACAGTGACTGATCCCACTTAATAACCTAAGCCACTGTCCCTACTGCACCTTTCCCCTTTCCCATCTCACCAACCTCTCCTGCGTCCCCTGCCCTCGGGGTCCTCATCGGTTCTCCACTGGAGGGCTCCCACAAGGGCAGCTCTCTTTCCACTGGGTCTCCCTGCCCTGTCTGACCTGCGCCGCTCCCCTTCCCCCCAGCTCATTCTCTTCACTGCAGCCCCTGTGATCTTTCCAAAGTGCATGTGGCCATGTTCCCTTCCCGGACAGAGACCTTCAGGCTAAGGTGTTGGAACTGTGGTCGGGGACTCCCTTCCGGCTTCACGTTCTCTTACGGTTCCTCTCTCATTCTGTCCACTGTACCTCAGGCGCTGAGTCTCTGGCCCAGTGCTCGCCGCAATGCTGGCCTCTCCTGTCTGGAGAATCTTAGCTAATGAGAGTCAATCCAGACATCCCTTTCTTCAGGAGGCCTCACGGATGAGAGCTAGGTGTTACCAGGTCCCACAGCAGCCTGATTTTATGCAACCGCAGCACTGATTAGACTCTGTGATCTGTGTTTTTGTGCCTTTGCCTCCTCTCCCAGAATGTGAGCACCTAGCAAAGGAGATACCCGGCGTTTGTTGAATGAATTCATAAATGTTTCCACCATCTCAGTCACAGTTACCTTATTCTCCTCTTGGAGATGAGATCTCAACCCAAGATCTCATCACCTCCCTCGGCCAGTCACTCATCTACTTGATCATCTTGGCAAGGGAAGTAGTCTTTCTTATCTATTCATCAGCCAACAAATTTATTTATTATATACCTTATTTTTTTTCACTTTTTTAAATGTTTATTTTTGAGAGCGAGAGATACAGACAGACACAAAGTGTGAGCAGGGGAGGGGCAGAGAGAGAGAGGGAAACATAGAATCTGAAGCAGGCTCCAGGCTCCTATCTTTCAGCACAGAGCCCGATGCAGGGCTTGAACCCACGAACCATGATATCATGACCTGAGCTGAAGTCAGTCATTTAACCAACTGAGCCACCCAGGCACCCCTATATGCTTCTTTTTTAAAGTTTCATTTATTTTGAGAAAGAGAGAGATGGGGAGACACAGAATCCAAAGCAGGCTCCAGGCTCTGAGCTGTCAGCACAGAGCCCAACGTGGGGCCTGAGCTGACGAACTGTGAGATCATGACCTGAACCAAAGTCAGATGCTTAAGCAACTGAGCCATCCAGGCGCCCCTATATACCTTATGTCCTGACAATATCTCTTTGGTTTTATGTGAATCCATTTGTTCCTGCCCCGCCTATCATGGGAGTGTTACCAATGTCCCTACTCAAGACCGTCATTTAAAACACTGCAATTTACTGCAAAGCAAGGCAATGTGCTGGGCCCCAGGGGTCTAAAGATAAATCAGACTCTTACTGCTCATAGACCATTAGCAAGAAATCCCTTAGCCTTTTTCAGACTAAAACTCTCAGTCACTTTATCTTTTGCTGGAAGAGTATATAACTTGTTACTTGTGTATCTGCTCTTCACAATTACCCCAAATCTTTTTCCAAATGTGACTCAAATTGGACACAATAATGAGTGTGACTAATGCAAGCCTTGTTTTCTTACCCTTTTATGTCATACTTCTGTTAATACACCCAAGACTCATATGTCTATTTTTTTCCACAACAGCCTTACAGTACGGACTTGAATTGACTTGATGGGCAATAAGGGCTACAGTTCTTTTTAAATGGTGTTTTTCTGTACTCAGCTAAACTACCTTCCATCTACCCTCATCAGATTTCTTCTGTTAATGGAGAATCATTTCCCAGTTTGTGACAATTGTTTTCAATTATATTTCTGGAGTTTGGATGATTCGTGGTCCTCCCTAATTGGGAAACGTACACAATGGAAAAGGAAAAAGAAAGAAGAGAGATTTCATTATGTGTGTGAAAAACTCTCCCCAACTGTAACCATGAGTCTTAAGAGTCTCTAGAAAGATACATGGCTAAATGTTTAGGGATCCTGTGGTATCTGTTTGGAGGTTCTGAGAATACTATCCATTCTCCTTACTTATTTAATATTAGTCACATATTTTCTCCACTTTTCTTCCTTCCTTTTTTCAGGCTTTGCACCCCCACCTAGCAAACAGAGAATGACTTCTTTCTGACTTGGATGCCTCCTCTTTTAAATTGCAGTGTTTACTAGCATACTCAAGTATGGCAGAATCATGGTGAGGTCTGGCTCCGGGCTGTGTCCTTAACCTGGGGAGCCCCAGAGGAACCCTGCTGAGCTGCAAATGCCCCGAAATGCAGGCAATTCCTGTGTGTGATAAGAGGGTTCAGAGCTTCCATCATCATCTCAAAGGGGTCCAACATGCTGACAAGGTTAAGAACCTCCGTTCTAAGGCACTCAGACATAATAAAGCAGGAAACCGAATAAGTAGTGTCCAAATAAGTAGCGCCAGAATGACTGATTCAACTTTCTACTCTGCCATTGCCAAAGAGGAAGAGAAATTCTACAGTAATTATACATTAAGCATCTTTTGTGTTAACGAAGAACATAACTTAAAGGTGTGATTTGGGAAATGCAGCATACACAAAAAAATACAGAGGCAATAATCTAACACACTTCAAGTGTTAATCACTTCAAATAGCTTTCTACTTTTAACAAAGTTCAGAAATACTTTCTTTGCCCTCTTTTGATACCTTTAGCTTATTTGATAACAATGCCTTAAAACCCACACATGAGGAATCAGAAAATTTCTCTGCGCATAAATGTTACTAACCAAAAACATATGCCTTTCACCAACTATTAGTAACTGTATTATTTTTGCTAGAATGTACGGTTATCTTCCATACTTGTGTTTTAAATAACATCCCCAAAACACTCAATATAAACATGTCTAACGCTGCCTTCAGGACAATATGCTGCAAAAATCAATCTATCTTAACTCCTAACTTCTACTGTTGTCTATACATTATACCATCTTTTATAATTATCAGCACATCCACAGTGTTTTCTACAGGTAAGTGTGAAATGTAGTATAGACAGGCCAGGAAAAGATGCTCTTTAAAGCTTTTCCTTTGATGAAAAGCCATTTAGAAATTCAGAAGCAAGAACCAGTGGGAATCAGCAACTGCCGTCATCCGTACTCACCATACTCACCATTGAGCCGCGCACAAAGGATTCCGAAGCCCAGGCTGGACTTGTCCTGGAAGCAAGGGATTGAATTCCATCAGGAGACGGGCAGGCAGAGACAGCAAGTGGCAACACTACCTTTCCCCAGCTCATCTTATTTGCAGACACACAGATTTTGGAATCTTCCAGGACTAACAATGAAAACCACACTAGGTTGTTTTCCCAATTCCTATGAAATGAGTCAGTAGGTCAAACAACTTAATCCACTTGGGAGAGAGAACAGTTCCTTAAACTGCACTCACTGTTTCCAGTAACTGTCTTTCCCTCTCATCGCCCCCTGGATAAAAGTGCAGGGCCAGTAATCTATGGAGAGGCCCCCCTGGTTCTGAGTGAGATATATTACGGGTACTGCCAGGAGGTTAGTCTTCTTCATGGGTAGTTTCTCCTTGTGAATATGGAGGAGGGAAAAAATCCAGTTAGGAGTCAGAGGTGGAGGAAGTTTCTTCATTTAAAATAAGAGCTGACATAACCTTTTCCTCTGTTGAGACCTGATAGTCATCCGTTTCTATCTTCTAAGAGGGCAGAGTGGTACTTTACATATAGAAGAAGAATAGCTGTAGCTCTAAAAGCCCCCTGCAAACCGCTCTTCCTTCTGTAAAACATCTTTTCCTCCTCGAAAGGACTAGTATAAAACTCAAAAAAAAAACCAAAATCCAATGGTTATTCAGTTAATCCACATTCTGAAAACTCCTTCACAGGCTTCTGTGAATCCTGTGGTTCCATCCACTAAATCACATAAAGCAGTAACGTTTAAGGGCTCGATGGCAGTCTTTTGAATCCACAACTCAAGACCACGAACACCGGTTTAGCAATAACATCGGAATCTACCACCTACTCACCGGACAGAACATTTTTTCTAGTTAGCGACCTTCTGCATTGGAAATCACCAGCTACCGGCAGCGAATCCAGTAATTCTGAGAACTCCCGCGTTTCAGTCAAAAGACACCGGCACATATCTCTAAACAGGTACAGAGAAATCTTCTGTGACAGCTCTTCGTGAAGAGGCTGGAAATACTTTTGCTTTCTGTATCGAGAGTACTTTCTTTCTTTTTAAAGAGGAGGTTTCGTTTTGATCTTGAGAAATTTCTGATAAAACCACCAACTGAAAACCTGCCATTATAAGCGAGGGATTTCACAACGTTCATTCCAGAAAAACCGTGGCTATTCATTTCTGGAAATGATTCACTGCGAAAGAATCGTCGTTGGCGGTGGAGGGAGCATTCATTTTTAGAAGGCAGCCTGCCCTTGGAGCAGTGAGCAGAACCCTCAGACACAGCAGCCACGTGCCTTGCTGACCCCACCGCAGCAACCTGGATTCATCCCCCCCCCCCCCAAGATGACGCGCAGTGACCAATTTCCTCTTATGACTCTGCTGCTCTACAAACCCCCTTTGGTCTATCACTCCCCAAATGAATCCTCTAGCTTTGGTGGAAATGTGCAAATAAATCCGGGAGGGCTGCAGCCGTATTCTCCACCTGTCAACGCTCAGTCGCTGGCGAGAGACCAGCATATGGATACTCACTTCCTGTGAGTATTTCTAAAGGAGCTTATGATATTTCCTTTGGAAAAAAAAAAAAAGTGGAGAGGCAAGCAACACAGGGAGAAGTAACTCCAACACACAAAACTAAAAGCATGCAACGTGATCGCTGTTTACTGGCCACGCCTAATTTTAATTTGGTTTCTCAACCCCTGTGTAATTAAGACAGCCAAGAGAACAGCATCAGGAGAAAGAAGGAAGGAAAAAAAAAATAAAAGACATTTCACAAATGCTTAGACCTTCAGTGCGCGTGACCAGCAAAGTAATTTTAAGATTCAAGTGAACCAATCCAGAGCCGGCTGGAGCATTAACCCTTCAAGGCAAGAGGAAGAGTTATTTCCACTTGTCCCCCAATTTTGAATATGGAAATCATCTCTTCCTGGACACTGAGACATGGAAGACCCAGGCTCTGAGGGCCATCCCCAGGGTTTGTGAAAAGAAAGAAGTTTTTCAGATGTGTTTGTGATGGGGGCAGAAAAAGTTATTTATGAAGACTCCATCACATTTACAGGGTGGCCACGTGGCATTCACACCAAACCGCCCTTTGAAAACTGGTCGTGAAGGGCTTTTTTTTTTTTTTTTTTTTAATGTTTTATTTCTTTCTAGGAGAGAGAGAGAGAGACAGCGTGAGCAGGGGAGGGTCAGAGAGAGAGGGAGTCACAGACTGAAATAGGCTCCAGGCTCTGAGCTGGCAGTCAGCACAGAGCCCGACGCGGGGCTCGAACCCACGAACTGCGAGATCATGACCTAAGCGAAAGTCGGACGCTTAACCGACTAAGCCACCCAGGCGCCCCAATGAAGGGCTTTTAAAATATGACATTTTTGTATTTCTCTTGGCTTGAGCCAAACATCATCGTTTATGTCAGAGAGGAGCAGAATTTCTTAACAACTGGGCAAATTTAAGAAAGATTGCTTTTATCCTACCTTAAAGAGCCCCAGTGGTGACAGAGCCCATTTTCTGATGAGACTAGTAGACATTCTGCTGAAAGAGGAGCTTTAAAAAAAGCCCGTCCTTTATTTTCAGGTTGTTAATGTGCTTCTGTCTGGGGTGGAAGTGATGGCGGAGGCGAGGGGGCTTCTGAAGGTACGAGGAAAAAAATATCAGCTTCCACTTAGTGTGAACTCAAGACTAAAGACCAGTGAATGGACAGCTGTGACCCAGCACCTTCAGCCTGTGATTTCTGATGTGGGAGCACTCTGCCATTTTTACCCCGACTCCTCTTGTTTTTTGAATGCTCAAGGTAAACATGGAGAATATAATGTGAAAATTTTTAATAAAGGCATCTGTGTTTTAGGCTGTGGAAGCAAATTTTCACTAATGTGGTATGTTTTTATAATCTTTGTCTAGCTGATATTTTATTTTTTTTAATGTTTTTTATTTATTTTTGAGAGAGAGAGAGAGAGAGAGAGAGAGAGAGAGAGTGGGGGAGGGGCAGAGAGAGAGGGAGACACAGAATCTAAAGCAGGCTCCAGGCTCTGAGCTGTCCGCGATAACCCTGATGTGGGGCTCAAACCCCCAACCAGGAACACTCAACTGACTGAGCCACCCGGGTGCCCCTCAAACTGATAGTTTAGAAAGAAAAGTATGGAAACAGATTTGAATATAATCTTCAAATGGAGAATGAGTGAAAAGAGCATCAGTAATTGGTGTTAAGAATTCAATCCAACCATGTCCCATGGTTTCACTCATTCTCCATTTGAAGATTATATTCAAATCTGTTTCCATACTTTTCTTTCTAAACTATCAGTTTGAGGGGCACCCGGGTAGCAACATGGATGGACCTTGAGGGTGTTATGCTGAGCGAAATAAGTCAGGCAGAGAAGGACAAATACCATATGTTTGCACGTATAGGAGGATTAGGAGGAACTTGACGGAGGACCAAGGGGGAGAAGAAGGGGGGAAATGGTGGGGGAAAGGGAGAGAGGCAAACCATGAGAGACTCTTGAATGCTCACAAAAACTGAGGACTGATGGATGTGGGGGGGAGGGGGGGAGGGGCATGAAGGAGGGCACTTTGGGGATGAGCACTGAGTGTTATGTAGAAACTAATTTGACAATAAACTATTTGTAAAAAAAAAAAAAAAAAAAAAAAGAATTCAATCCAAAACAACAACATGACACAACAGTCTATCCTCTGCCCTCACTCCTGAGACATTTTGAGCTTTCTCAACAGCAAGAGGAACATTGTGTATACTGTCAAAAGAAGAGGAACCCATTACAGGGAGAGCAATTTTAAACATCCACAATTTCAAAAAATCCTATTGATGCTGAGCTTGGTGAAAGGAAAAGCAATGAGGGGGGCGCCTGGGTGGCTCTATCGGTTGAGTGGCCAACTTTGGCTCAGGTCATGACCTTACAGTTCATGGGTTCGAGACCCACATCAGGCTCTGTGCTGATAGCTCAGAGCCTGGAGCCTTCTTTAGATTCTGTGTCTTCCTCTCTCTCTGCCCCTCCCACACTCGTGCTCTCTCTCAAAAATAATAAACATTTTTTTAAATGTTTTATTTATTTCTAGGAGACAGAGAGAGAGACAGCATGAGCAGGGGAGGGTCAGAGAGAGAGGGAGTCACAGACTGAAACAGGCTCCAGGCTCTGAGCTGGCAGTCAGCACAGAGCCCAACGCGGGGCTCGAACCCACGAACCGTGAGATCATGACCTAAGCGAAAGTCGGACGCTTAACCAACTAAGCCACCCAGGCGCCCCATAAACATTTTTTAAAAGTTATTAAAAATAAACATTAAAAAAAAGCAACCACTAGAGGCCTGGCAACTACTCAAGTATCAGAATATTTTAGTAGCCTCACTTACTAAAAAGTCAGTTTCCCTCTCATGCTGGGTTGTATTCACAGACATGCCCACAGCTCTCAAAGCTTCTGTGCACTTTGTTCCCTTTTCAGACTGTGCTTTATAGGAAAGTTCCTCTTAAGGCCTGGGTGGCCAGTGCAGATGTTTTAAGAAGAGAAAGGAAAAGTAGAGCAACACAGAGTAAAGATCATGAAATATGAAATCCGTGCTTGTGGGGGAACAGTACACAGCACATGGACCCCACAACAGGCTGCCGCCGAGAAGTCGCCCCCCCCCCCCAATCAGGACTCCTGTGCACTGGAGGTGCTAAGGGGGTTACTTCTCAGGTTGGGTATTTTGAACGTGACTGAACTACAAAGACTACCCAGGCCTTGCGGCCGTCTGCTACGCTGTGGACATCATTCAGGTCCAAGTTTACAGATCAGTGTTCAGTCTGCATATTTCTGGGCCCACCATCCCCTTCCCCATTCCCCCCAACAAAATAAAACCTTGTGACAAATGTTCTTTATGTTTAATCTGATTCAAGTTTTCTTTTAAGCAATGAAAAGGAGTGAACTCTTCAGTGGCACTGTTATAGAAGTGGGGGGTGGTCTCACATGCGAAGGGCACCAGACGTCAGAAGGCCTGTGTTTGAGCTTCAGCTCTTCCTCTGGCTATGCTCTGCTCTGGTTCGAGTCACCCATTCCCTTTAACCCAGTTTAATGATCAGTGGTAATGGCACAATGACATAGAGGACTGGCTTTGACACTACCAAGAGCTGTACACATGCCTACGTGCTGAATTCTCACCACAACCCTGAACTCCATCACTGTCCCCAGCCTACACTCAAGGAAGCTGAGCCTCTGGGAGTTTACAGACTTGAGCTGGGTCACGCCATCAGTAGGTGGTGGGGCCAGGATTCAAGGTTCAAACCCAGGGAGCCTGGCCTTAACCACTCTGCTCCGGAGCCTTCCATCAGGATGGCCTTCCATCAGGATGCCTACCAGTCACACCAGGCTGGGTATGTGTGAAGTAAAACAGCACTCGGGGGAACTGCCTTTTAAGCTATTCCTTGGGGCAGGTTTTTCATCATGCCAAATGCAAATATTTTCTCTGCTGGATTTAAAGGAAACTAATGACAATCAAGTACTGGTAACTCTAATACACTCATTTGTTATTTGAGAACAGCTTCGTATAACTTGCAAACTACTTCTTTGCAAAATCTGTGATACTAAGTTTTAGAGGCAGAAGGTATTCAGAGACCGTGTTTTCAATCAGTGTAGTTATAGGAGCCTCACGGTCACAGGGTTGAAGTTTGAATCTCCAACCAGTCACTTTCTGAGTGGCGCCATGTCACCATGTCACAGCCCACAGGGGCTGTGGATGCACGTGGAACTATGAGACACTCCTCGGGTATTTTTAGCTGACTGACTGGCATCCATTCACTCATGTGATGCATGTGTGTGTAATACTGGTCCTCAGAACAAACATCAGTTATAAACTTTCTTCTCACTATAAGCTCCTCAGGCTTTAAGAGGAGAAAGATGAGGAAAAAAAATATTTTTGTTTCATCATCATCATCATCATCATCAAAAGCAGAAGCCTCCATCAAAGGTCCACCTGTGAGGAACATAAATGAAATTCTACCCAATTCTTTCTTTTCTCTTTACACTTCTTCATATACAGACTCTTGGATGTTAAACAAACTGCCTTTCCCACTTGCTTACTGAACATGGATGGCCCCATGAATAAGGAAACTTAAGGAGGCTCCTCTGCTTTGATGGTGAATGAGGACTTGGCCATTTACTCTTCAAGGAAAAAGAACTTTCCTATTCAGTGTCTTCAAGCTTTTCATGCTACACATTCCATAAAGTCTGGCCCCATTATATTCACTTAGGACTTTTTGAGTCATTCCAGATCATGTTGGGTCACACCAAAATACTTGAAAATGCCTATTCCTAAAACAAAGACATTTATTGACAAGGAAAGTTAAGAAGAGGAAGAAATAAGACCACATGCTGGTGTCATTTCTACTTAAGAGAGCAAAGATTCTGGGAAACTTATGTACGTTAGATTTATAAGCCGGCACTTTTTTTCCCCCAAAGATTTACTTGGCATGAAAAGTTACTTCCTGTACTATATAATCATAAAATCAAGTGTTATTTGCTCCTATCAAAACCATTCATATACTTCCTGTCATAAAACCCTGAACTTGGCTGGAGTATTAAATAAAACATGAAAAAAAAAAAAAAAACAACCCCTATAGGTAGGAAGTGATCATAACGATATGTATCATTACAAGTTCATTTTCCAATCTAAGCAAGGGACAAATCATCCTTTCCTGGAAAACCAGCATTATGCTTTATTGTCTTGGGTGACTAGTCCCATTTATGGCCCACAGAATGAGCTTTAAAAGTAAAAAAGAGCTTTGGGGCACCTGGGTAGCTTAGTTGGTTAAGCGTCTGACTTCGGCTCAGGTCATAATCTTGCAGTTCATGAGTTCGAGCCCTGCGTCAGGTTCTGTGCTGACAGCACAGAGCCTGAAGCCTGCTTCAGATTCTGTGTCTCCCTCTCTCTGCCCCTCCCTCACTCGTGCTCTGTCTCTGTCTCAAAAATAAACTATAAAAATAAAAAAGATTAAAAGTAAAAAGAGCTTTATTTACTGAGTTAATCAATAGTTTTGTGGCAGCTTTAAGGATGCCTCTCAGAGGTACTGTGGGTGTCCTGGGCTGCAATATAGACTTGGAGATGTCATGGCCTGGAGTTAAAATCATGAAGATACAAAACCGTGCACAGGGCAGGTATGTACATTTTTAATGCATGGACACATTTTTCTTCAATGCCTGCATTCTTCTAAAAGAAAACAAGCTTCTAAATTCCTAGGCTTCCGTGTGTCTAGAGGGAAAAGCAGAGACCGTGGTACAGACACCATGACAGAAGAAAAGTGTGCACGAACAGATTTGTTTATAAAACAGGGCCCGGCAAAGTCTGTCTCTTGGTACCACAGCAGGAGCCATCCAACAAAACATACACAAATGCAGAAGAATCTATGGGGACAAGTCTCCTTTCTGATGAAGATACAACAGTTAGTGACTGTAACCGGGCAGGAAGTTACAACAATGTGGCTGGTCTCACACTGGGAATATGTCACAAAGTCCAGGTGCACATATTCATATACAGAGAGAAAAAACAGTTCCAATGCTCCTTATCTGGCATTTTAGTCTCAAATGTATTTCTTCAGCACTGGTGTTTTCTCCTACTTCTAATCCTACATATTTCCATCTGGACAGGGTGGTCCCTTTAAACTTGTTAGGAAAAGAACAAAATCGAAACCAGCAAATTTCTACTTATTTTAATTTAATTAATCGTATGGCCATCCAGCCAAGTTTCCAAGTTCAGCCTCTGCTGCCCTCTTCACGGAGCCTCGTAAAAAAGCACCCATCTTCAATGACCACTGCCTTTTTCCTCCCCCTTCCTTTCCCACTGCCAATAAACATGGTGGACCTCTGTTCCCGGACAAGCATGGTGGCCTTCTTAATTGGTTCCCTTGACAATGAGCAACTATGTGATGGGAAAACACAGTATGGAGTAAGAAGATGGGGTTCTGGGTTCAGCTCTGCCAGATACAAACCATGTGATCCTGGGAAAGCTGGGTAATTTCCTTGGGCTTCAGTGTTCCCATCTACAACATGAAGGAAATGGTGATCAAATCATGTGGTCTAATCCATGATGTATACAGTCACCAAGTATAATCTTCCAAAATTTAGTTTCCTCAGGTCATTGAAGACCTTAAAAACCTTTAGTGACTTTGCTAAAATTTAAGTTCTTCAGCTTGAATTAAATGTGACAGTCTTGTATAAACCAGAAGGCACCACACAAATGCAACACAAACCTTACCAGGGAATATTTCTCATTTTGACTTGCATGCACTATGTACTATTCAAGAGTTTTATAACTATGGGCTCTAATTCCCATGACCAGTGTGAAAGGTTGGTTTTATTACTCTACATTACATTATTAAGAACCTGAGGTTTTCTGAGTAACTTACCCAAGGTTCTAGAACCTCGTTAAGGGCCAGAAAAGTGCATACAGACATACATGTGTTTGATTATCAAGCCCACTAAGCTATATTGAGTGCTTTAAATGTAACGTGATATGGAAGGGTCCCTAATTACTTCAGTGATCATACTGAGTCCCTGCAGTGGCCTGGCTGCACAAGGAAGCACATCATTGTAATATGAAAACACTGACAAAATGATCACTTAATGCTTAGTCCTCGACATCGGCATTTATTTCTGCTCACTTTTGGTTGCTAAGTATCACAGAATTGATACTTACATTGCAAATGCAATGTAGTTCACTTGTGAGAGTTAATTTGCTGAATGGTTAATGATGGAGGAAGTCAAAGTCAACAGCAGTGATTTCATGAGAGGGAGCCTCTTCAAGACAATAGTTTGTATATCTGAAAACGAAACTAAGAGAGGCCCTTGGGAAAATCACTGTCTTTATGATTCTGCGGCAGAAGTCACTGTTGAATTTTGTTCTAAGAAATAACCTACTGATGCATCGTATCCCAAATTTCTTTTCTATAATATAAGACAAATTTAGATTCAGCTAATTTTTTAACTTTTCAAGACTTAGTCCTAATAAAATCTCTTAAAATAACTTTTTTCTTTTTTACTGTTTGTTTTAAATGTCTGATTCAGTTTTAAGTGGATTCTCTTAAAGTAGTAGTTTTCTGGTGCCAGTCCTCTTCATATTATAAGGACCTTATGAAATGGCAGTGATAAAAAAAGGAAGAATGAAGGGATTACTGATGGGCAAGTGGCAGTCAACAAAAAAAGGGACGACTTTCCTGGTCCACAGATAGAAAGTAATGTCCTGCTTTTCCTCACTTCAAGATTCTTGGGCTCACTTAATCCAAGACACCCATGAAGATGCCACACTCTCTAGCTCCATGCCCTGCTCTCCTCACTGCATCTGTGGGGACATAGGTGAGGCATCATATGGCAAGTCTGACTGTCCATGTGAAACTAGACTGCAGTCCACTAAGCTCAGTGCAAATCCCAACTTTACAAGACTCACCTCATCCATTTCCAGCTTTACCCAGTTTCCTGATGATCTCTACTTTTTTTTTTTCTCCCCAGAAGACAAGGGTTTATAATCTGGAAGAATTTTGGCTTCTAAGAATTCATTTTAAAAAGGCACCACTGTATCCAAATCCTTCCCAATATAAAAACCAATATAAAACTAAATGGTTTTGAGGGCCCCTGGGTGGCTCAGTTGGTTAAGCACCCAACTCTTGACTTCAGCTCAGGTCTTGTGTTGGGCTCCGTGCTGACAGAGCACGGAGCCTTCTTGGGATTCTCTCTCTCTTGCTCTCTACCCCTCCCCCGCTTATGTGTGCGCATTTGTGTGCACACTCTCTCTTTTGCTCCAAATAAACATTAAAAAGAAGACATAGTATACATATATAATGGAATATCATTCAGCTATAAAAAAGGGAAATCTTACCACTGGAACAACATGGATGGAGCTAGAGAGTATAACACTAAGACTTTCAGAGAAAAACAAGTACCATATGATCTCACTCATTTGTGGAATTTAAGAAACAAAACAAATGAGCAAAGGGGGAGGGATCCCTAGACTCTTAACTATAGAGAACAAACTGATGGTTGCCAGAAGGGGGTGGAGTGGGGGGAAACAGGGGAGGGGGACTGAAGAGTACACTTACCATGATGAGAAAAAAAAAATACAACTAAATGGTTTGGGTTCCTGCAAATATCCTTCAATCATAGGTTCAGCAAAGGGCTATTTTGAGAATGATTTAATGGGATTTATAATATAAAACCTCAAATGCATATTAACTTAACCAGGATGACTCTGGAAACAGATTGTGGTGGTTGTGCTTTTTCTAGTGACCATAATGTCCACTTCCAAGAATCTAATAAGATAATGCCAGAAAGAAACCCAAGAAGGTGTGTGCTCAGGAGATGGAGTCTTAAGTTGGTAAACTGTGTCAGCAATCAGAACACACTAAGTGAGTTTTTCATCTTGCAAAACTGTTATCCTCCGTAGGGCTCTTGGCCTGCTCCTAAAGAGACAGCAGTTCTGCGACACTTTCAAATAGCTCCTTCCTTCTGAAAAGCAAAAAGTCTTCTTCCTCACTGAGAAAAATCGAGAGCCGGTGATGGACACATCACAGTAGAGATTCTTTTTTCTATGTACAAAGGATATAGATGCTCAGTAGTGCACAGTCAAAATTAATACTTAAGTACATACAAGGGCCCTTCTGGAATTCGGCAACCTGAAACTGGGGAACGGGGCTGAGCAGAAGTGGGATGGGGGGGAAGAGGAGGCAAGACAACAGGTCTGGACTTCTGACTATGATTCCCAAAGACGTTTAACACGGGAATGGTTTTCTACACAAAGTTTTCTAGCACTGATCCCAAGGGCAGCATAAGGATGCTGCTGCAGAGATTAACAAAGGCTGCTGATAAGGATATTCTCTCTTTTATGACAAACCAGAAGGCGAAGATGCAAGCGGACCATGCCCAGCAACGCTGCAGTTCCATTCACAGTCCTCAGAAGCAGCGAAGGCCGTGCTTCGGGAGCTCGGGATGGAATGCTTGTTTTGGAGCACGTCCAGTGGAGAGCATTTGGTTTCCTCCATTTAACCAGGTCACCCAGGCATGGAATGCGCAGCTCTGCCAGACAGAGAGCGTTTGGGATGCCTGAGAAACAACAGCTTGTCTGGGCTACTGATGCGAAGAGAGGCCACGGTTTCCTTTTTCTCTGCTCTGAATGGCGGCCTTGACGTCACAACAGTGAGGAACCACTGGAGGGAGGGCTAACAAGGCACAAAGCCAAGAGCGCCCTGCTCCATTTGCAGGGTGGCTTTAATCTCATTCTGGGGTCTCCTCTGGCCCCAGAGCGTCAACATGAGCAGAGATAAATGATTGGAGGTAAAAATAAAGGCAGTCTCTGCGCTGATGAAACAGGCCTCTGGCCACGCTCCTCACCACCTTCCAGAAACCTGGAGAACTTAACAGTTCCTGAGTTAAACGTGTTTTGGACAGAGGAGACTTCTCAGGGGAGTGTCCGCAGTGATTTTGCTGAGGGTTCGGCCATCCGCACTTTCCCTCCAGAGCTAAACTTCCGGTATTTCAAAACCGAGCTCTTCTAGGAGGGACTGGAGTGCTAGGTCCTAGGAGATGCATGGAGCTTGTAAGAGCGGGCAGACAGTCTCTGCAAGAGACTGGTCTTGTTTTCTGGGATAAAAACACCCTTTAAGGGATTTTATAATTTGAGTTCAAGCAATCAAACATGCTCATTAGTACCTACCTGCAGGTGTCTGAACAAATGGCAAGCACTGTTTCAGACGCTGCCAGGTTCAACTCACCACTACTTAAAGTGAGTGGTCTGTGTTAGTCCTCAGAGCTATCTGAAAAGCATGATCTTTCATGTTTCAACCTTAGTACCAAAATTATAATTCATATTTAGCTAGGTGAGTGTTGGATCATTTATTTCCATTATAAATGCAAGGCTAGCTACAGACATACCAGGCAACGCATGGACAACAGTCTTCTGTTGTCACACGCTTGCCCTAAGTTCAGTCCGCTGCCTCGGGAGCACTGTCACCAAACCCAAGCCCTAGCCTAAACTCACATGGCATGGGGCCCTCTGGGACAGATGAAGCTGGAAAACCAAGGGCTGAGGTTGCCTGTGAGGGTGTGAGTGCACACGCACGCATGTGAGATGTGTGGCAAAGCATGACGTGGACAGCAATGGGATACCTGCTCCCGTGACTTTTGTGCTCACATTTGGAAAAGTTCAGCAGAAGAAACAACATTCCTGAGCTACTTGTCCTTTTTAAATCAGCTATTTCTTTTCTTCCTTTTTAAAAATTTTATAGTTTATTTATTTATGAGACAGAGACAGAACATGAGTGGGAGAGGGGCAGAGAGGGAGGGAGACACACAATCTGAAACAGGCTCCAGGCTCTGAGCTAGCTGTCAGCACAGAGCCTGATGCGGGGCTTGAACCCACGAACCACGAGATCATAGCCTGAGCCGAAGTCGGACGCTTAACTGACTGAGCCACCCAGGTGCCCCATTTCTCTTCTTAATTAAATGAGTACTCCCAATGTGGTCATAAGGTCAATCTTGCTTTAAGAGAATAATCTGCTACAAAAATTTGCTTACTACTTTCAAAGATAAAAGAGGGTACAAGTCTGATTCCAAACTCTCTTTTAAGACCCCCCTACACCAATGCCACCCTTCTGCCTAAAGGCTGTCCTGATCAATCCTCACCCTTGACAGGTGTCTGAGGCTACTCTGGTGTCAGATGATCTTACCTGGGTAGACAACAAACTCTATGTTTTGTTCCTACTGTTAAAAAAATCTCCCAAGTTACGTTCAGTGATTAAATAATGGAAAAATAATGGAGAAGATGCAGCAAAAATTGTTTAATACATTTTCTTTCAAATGCTGGTTACACTCAAGAGGTGAAACTTATTCTAGCTCTACCTGTGTTTTTATTTTATAAGAGCTTTTTATGGTTTAAGAACTATAATTAAATTTCTCCGACTGATTTATGAAACTTAAGCTTTCAAGAAGACAATGAAGGGATTTCTCAAACTTAAGGAAGACAATTTATTTTTGTCTAATGTAAGAGATGAGGGAATGAGAGGGAAATTTTTTTTCCATCCGGATCTTAACTAGAATTTTCTAATGTTCAGATTTCTGGTTATAAACCATAGTAAACAATCAGTCATTCATTAAGGAGCAACTATTGAAAAGGCGATATTTAAAAGAGGAAAAAATAAAACATGATGTTGATTAAAACCCTATGCACGTCTTCACTTCAAGGCAAACGCTGCGCCCATCTGGGTATTTAGAAGGTGCCAAATATCATTGGGATCTAGATTTTAATTCATGTCATAAAAAAAGCACTGCATTTAATTTGCTCAAAACAGACCTAGAACCTCATGGAAATGATGGTGGTGATAAGGAAAGTGAAGTGAACTATTATTAAAATGAGGTGTTCCATTTTTCAATTATTTAAAAATACAGGATCGATCACAAACGTGAACAAACTTTCAGTGATCTAGTGTCCCACTACTATTGCTCCTGTTAGGAAATATTCAAAAATTAGTCGGTTTAAAAATTCTGGCTCTGTTTAGTTGGGAGGTGGGGGGGGTAAACATTTGTCCCCAGGGGACTCCAAGGCAGGCCTAAGAATTAATAGACTGTAGACCCATTACCTGAACTGAAGGCACTGTTTTCTGCTTATGTTAGTGGGGAGTGAGGGCTGGGAAGAACCGGGGTCCACATCCCTCTTCCAAGTGACAGGAAACTGGAAATGCGCAGGGTCAGCAGCCCCCAGCACACGTGCAAAGGTACCCGTGTTTAGAAGGGGATGTCTGTGCTGGACGACCTGTTGTCCAGGGCGGCCACCCTCAGGGACGGTGGCTTCCTTACGTCCATCCACGCTCTCTTGCCCATTGAGTCTGGCATGAACAGCAGATCTGATCCCTGTTTTCAGTCTAAGAGCATTGACAGGATTGTTGTATGAATTTTCTTCAGAAAAGACAGCTACTGTACACACCACAGAAATGACCCCTGCTTTTTCCAATTTCTCTTTGAAAATAGTAGAGAGTGTGTATATCCTAGGTCTAACTATATTTGTGAAAGAAAATTTAAAAAGATTTTTCTCCTCCACTCTATCACAGCTCAACCAACATCATCATCTGATCCTATAATGTGCATGTGAAAAGCTAAGTTTCCACATACTGTCACTTGTGCTTATTAGAAAAAACTCTGTAAGTGTCTATGTACCAATGTACGTTTACATCTGTGTATCAATGTATCTGCCTATGTATTCTTTACCTATAGGAAAACAAACTCCTAATACTAATCTCTAACAGTGTTTCTTTACTAGCTACTTTATAAAACCAAGGTCTTTATGCTTACAAATCTACCCTCTAATAGGTTAACAACAGATCAGCTCTGTCCTTATCCTGAGGTTCTGAATCTGTTCACAGAGAGTGACATTCCAGTGTTCTCTAGATTTGTCACCATACATGGTCTTGTCCTTCATGGCACGTCATAACCTGCAGCTGCCTTTGCGTGCTCGCATGCCACTTGCTGCATCCACTAGCTTGCAAACCCCATGAAGGAGTAATGTCTGTGTTATCTTTCTATCAACACTGTGGATGGATGGAAGGTGGGAAGGGAAGAGGGAGGGAAGAAGAAAGAAGTTTTAGGGAAGGAAGGGAAGGGATGGGACAGGATGGAAAGGGAGGGGGGAGGGGAGGGGAAGGGAGGGGAAAGGGGAGGGAAGGCAAGGCAAGGCAAGGGAAGGGGGAAGGAGGGAAGACATATCTCAACAGGAGCCATGCTGGTTCCACCGTCAGTAAACAGAAGGAGGACTTTCACAGTTTCATCAGATTTTACATTCATTGATTTTTAAAGTCTTTGTAACTATTACCTCATCAAATCTCATAACCCCAAGGGATCTTTTAGCATTAAAGTAAAATGATTTTTTATGACACAGAAGCACAGAAGTGAGGAATTTGCTCCTACATCTTTTATGTTGTGTCTATACAACAGCCACTTAAAGCAGGACGGTCTGCTTACTGACCTTTCAAGTTACCTGTTTGTAAATACAGAGCCATTTCTCCAAGTGGATAGTTTAAGAATTGTGTGTGATAAAGGTCCAGCATTTCTTCCCTTTTTATTTACTCTACATACTTGAAAACGCAAAACCCCACTTTTAACTTTGGATAGATTTATGTGCAGGAATAACTAGTTCTCCAGAAACTCTTCTCAGGGCATGTTGGGTGGCTCAGTAGGTTGAGCATCCAGCTCTTGGTTTCAGCTCAGGTCATGACCTCATGGCTCGTGGCATCAAGCATCGGGCTCTCTGCTGACAGCTTGGAGCCGGCTTCAGATTCTCTCTCTCCCTCCCTCTCTGTCTTTCTCCTACTCTTTCTCTCACTTTCTCTCTCTCAAAATAAATAAACATTAAAAAAAAAAGAAAAGACGGGGCACCTGGGTGGCTTAGTCGGTTGAGCGTCCGACTTTCGCTTAGGTCATGATCTTGCAGTTCGTGGGTTCGAGCCCCGCGTCAGGCTCTGTGCTGACTGCCAGCTCAGAGCCTGGAGCCTGTTTCAGTCTGTGACTCCCTCTCTCTCTGACCCTCCCCTGCTCATGCTGTCTCTCTCCTAGAAATAAATAAAAATATTAAAAAAAAGAAAAGAAAAAATCAATACTGTCACTCAGAAAATATAGAAATTAAAAAAAAAGAAGGAAAGAAAGCCTTCCCATTTTTACCACTCACATAAGACCTCAGACAATAAGCAAACCATTTGCCAACAATAAGCAGGGTCTCTGGGGTCAGGACAACCTAAAACTTGACAGCTAGGAAGGCGAGTGTGTCACTAAGAGGATTCTTGTGAACCCTGATCACCTGGCTCCAAGAGGGAGCCTCCAAAGTGCTCCTCTTTGTACAGCAAACCCCAAGTGGCCAGTGTGATCCATGCAGGACAGGTAAGGACTTGCCCAGGCTCACACAGCCCCAGGTCTCAAAGGCTGCGCATGCCTCCCTGTGGGCCTCACTGCTCAGTCTTTGCAGGTGACACGGGCTGCAGGAAGTGGGGGCAAAATCATGTGCACCGTAGAGAAAGTATCAACGCTGACTTTTTCTAATGGAAAGGAAAAGTCCAAACAGACCAGTAAGGTTTGAAGCATCTTGCCCAGGAACAGTCAGTGACAGAAGATGCAACCTGCTGAGCTGAGGACAGTCCTCATCTGGTCTGCTTTTGCCACGATTGCCTGAAGCCCTTCTGTTGAGACAGAGATGGACATAACCTTCTGTCACCCACCTGGGAATCGTGAGAATTACAAGAAATAAGGCGTGCTTTTTGTACCTCAGTATGTGGGTCTCCTGTGGTAATCTCCCTTGTGAAAAATATATTCAATCCCAGCTCCCATCTGAACGCAGTCAGACTAACCTTGGAAACTCAGCTTTCATCTTGCTGAAACCTTTCTCTCAGGTGCTTCTCAATCAATTTATCAAAATCTACCTTTAGCTGAGGGTCCAGAGTATGTCTAGCAGTCTTCTGATGACAAAATAAATCCCCCCTTCACTCTCTGCATTCAAGTCATTTATAACTCAGATGCTCCTCTCCCTCCCTCCTCCTGGATGCCTACACCTTTTCCTTGACGGATGCGGCTCTAGAAAATACCATGCATTCACAAACACAGGAAGCTAACAGTACGGCACACAGCAAGAAAGGCAGAGAGATCTCTCTTCTGACAGCTAGGCGAATTCACCTGGGTCCTGACTCTACCAGCAGTGTGCCAGGAAGGTAACCTTCACCATCACGCCCTCCTGTGAGCAATCGGCTGTGACCTGCTGACTCTGCGGGTAGGACACTGTGCATTCCAGCTTCCTGTGCAAGAGTATTTCCTGGTCCAGCTGCAGCCTGTGGCTGTAGCAGAGGTCTTAACCCCTGTAGCAAGCCCCGGAGGGAGATGCAATTGAAGCCAACAATCTATGATCTAACCCTAGTGACAATGTGGTTTTGTCAAAGGCCCTCAGAGCAAATCGTGTTTTCCCTGGCTGGGGCTCGGTTTCCTTGCTTTAAAAAGGATTCTTAGTATTTATTGCAGTAAAATTAAGCACTTTCATAGTTCTGCCAGATCCCCCTGGAGAAACAGGTTTATTAATACCAAACAAATGTGATGCCTGAAAGGCAGGAGACCCAGATTCCAGTCTCTGGCCCACTACTGACTCACTGGGTGGCTGCAGGCAAATCACTTAAATCAAGTAGACATCACATTCGACAGGCACAGAATGGACACTCGGTAGGTGGGTGGTGCTCTGTGAGGTCTGAGGCCAGGGTCAATGGTGAAGCTAAGTCAGTATAGACAAAGCCCCGTGCTAGGAGCCACTGCCTGGAGTGCCATGCTGTCGCTGGGTTCTAAGTAGCCACCCTGAAAGATGACCCTAAAATTTTTTACATTTTGAAGCTGAAGGAACTGGGTGAAACTTATTTCAAAGAGGGGCAGTCTCACATAGTAACTGAGAGCCACAGTTTTTAGGAGCCAATTCCAGGGATTTGATTCTTGGGTCCATAATTTATGAGCTTTAGTTTTCTCTTCTGTAAAACAGGAATGAATAGTATCTATTGGTCACATGTAGTTGTGAAGATTAGATGAGTTATTACTTGTACTCAGGAAGTGAATATTAGGTCATAGCCAAAAGTTAACAAGGCATAAAAATCAAGTATAGTTAAGCGTGCATTTTTCCGTATTACAAAGCAAATTTATATATACAGTTTCATTTGCCCCTCACGCGACCTCTGTGAGCGACGTAATAATAACAGCCCCTAACCTTCATGCGGCCATTCAGTTTGCAGAATGCTTACCCTATTTTCTCTGAAGCTCCTATTCACATTCATTCTCTTACAAGTCACACTTTAGCAAAGAGACCAGGCAGACTGGGGAAAAAAAAAAAGAAGCTTTAAGAAAAAACAAAATCTCTTAAGTAATATTGCAATGGAGATTCTAGAACAGCTGGGGAAGTAACGATTTCAATACCATCCATGTGCTGGCATCTCTAGCTCAGACCTCTCTCCTGAATTACAGGCTTCCACATCCACCGTGTGTCTACCCGGCATCTCCATGAGGATTGTGACAGAGGTCTCAAAGTCAATGTGTCCTAAACAGGACTCCTTGTTTTGCTTTCCTGACCCCCCCCCCCCACAAGACAACGGGTGGGCCAGGATACAGGGAGGTGCACTGGTATGCTGCAGCAGTGTATATGAAGAACAAGCTCCCCCCCAACAACATGAGTGAATTTTATAAACATGATATGAAGGAAAAACGTAAGCTGCAAAAGAAAAAAACTGTACATATTTACCTGTCTCAAAACACCTGCAGCAATGCACGTTTATGTGATAAAATATATATTTGTTCAGAAAACTCAAGAGAATACTAAATACAAATTTCAGAACTGTGAGGAAGCCAGAGAATGGTCGGAATGAAGTAGACATCCAAAAGTATCTGAAATGTTCTAATTCTTTTTTTATTTTTTTATGTTTTATTTATTTCTGAGAGAGAGAGACAGCGTGAACAGGGGAGGGTCAGAGAGAGGGAGACACAGAATCTAAAGCAGGCTCCAGGCTCTGAGCTGTCAGCACAGAGCCCGACGTGGGCTGAACCCACGAACCGCGAGATAATGACCTGAGCCGAAGTCGGACACCCAACTGACTTGGGACCCCTGAAATGTTCTAATTCTTCAAGTGGGTGGCGGTTCACTGGAGCTCATTATTATTATTATTATTTTTTTTGGAGCTTACCTATAGGTGTTACATATAATCTTCTGTGTATATAAAATAATCAACCAATCAAAAAGAAATACAATTTATAAAACTGAATTGTGCTGAAAGTTACATTTCAAAATGACAAGCTAAGCAGTGCAGGGAAGTCAATCTTGCTACCACTACAAAGAAATTAATGTATACTAATAACGTTGGTTATGGAATAGAATTACTTGATCAAGGATGACTAAAATGCACATGTAGTAGGTGGATCAAATGCCAAGGGGAAAACGTTCTGACCAGGTTTACAGGTCAGAACAAATTTATTCATCAGAAATATTTTCTGTATTTTGCTAGGCTTGTCTTCCTCGAAACAAAATGGATCGGCATTATTTGTTTAGCGTTACCTGTGGTGAGCAGACAATCCACAGTCGCTAAGGATAAGAACGTCTAGCTGACCTGCCCACACTCGAGGCTGAGGTTTGTGTAGGAGAAGCTCAGAACCCCACCTGTTGAAGGCCCAGGATCTTAGATTTACTCCTCTTTTCTGCATCAGCACTGACAGCAAACGAAGTTTGTTGCAGCTAGACTTAAAATACACTTTCTTCTTTCTAATACATCTACCTTACAAGTCTTAAGTGAATAGCAGTATCAGAGTCTATTTTAGAAGGAAGTGACCAAGCTCAGAGCAACACGAAGCATGATGTGCCTTGTTTATCTATCTGTTCAAACAGGCTTAAGAGGCCTGCACATTTCTTGTCCTTTTCAAATATGAGCTGGGTCTATTTGAGTGGCCAGGGAGGAGACAGTAGTTGGATTTCGATTTGGCATGGGTTTAGGGGAAGAAATGTCTTTGTAGCTGGTCCTAAATATTACAGTAACTTGGACCAAGTTAGTCTCCAAGGGAGAAGTCACCACATGTTATAACAGGAGCCACTGGGCTTGGCAAGGAAGGCAATGAAAGAGTTGCAATTAAAGCAACGCCATTTCTCAAGGCGCCTGCGTGGCTCAGTCGGTTAAGCGGCTGACTTTGGCTCGGGTCATGATCTCACAGTTTGTGAGTTCGAGCCCCACGTTGGGCTCTGTGCTGACAGCTCAGAGCTTGGAGCCTACTTCAGATTCTATGTCTCCCTCTCTCTAACCCTCTCCCACTTGGACTTGCCTTTCTCTCACTCTCTCTCTCAAAAACAAACATTTAAAAAATCTGTAATTTGAGGATAATATTAGATCCTATCTCACTGGGTAGTTGTATGGATAAAAATCACAAACAGCTATAAAGCAATTAGATTAGTACCCAACGTATAGAAAATATTCCAGAAGTGTTAGCAACAATTATGTATGGCAAACCCAGTAACTTTATGATCTTGCTAATGAAAACAGGAAAGCCAAATAGCAAGACAACAACTACTACACTAGAGAAAAACAAGTTCTTTCTTTGTCTCTCCCATCAAGTTTATGTATCACACTGAGTACCCCACATCTTTTCTACAATTCACTTTCCTCACCTATACAACAAATTATATATAAATAAAAGTGTATATATGTATACATACATATGTGTATATATGTACATGTATGCATACATACATATATGTATATATGTACATGCAGCCACATATACACCAAGAATACCTAGAGAGACCTGATGCAGTTTTTTGCTAATATCAACAGCAGCTGAGCAATTTCAATTTCTGTATCTTCCTATCTATAATAAAGGTTCTCCAGAGAAACAGAAGCAAATAGGATGTGCACATGTGTGTGTAAGTATGTCCTGACTCAGTGTGCCTGTATAGTGGAGAAAGAGATGGAGAATGATGGAGATTATTTTAAAGAACTGATTTAGGAGATTATGGGGGTTGGCAAACCCGAAATCTGCAATCAGCCTGGTGACCCAGGAAAAAGCGGTGCTGCTGTCCAAGCTGGAAGGCTGTCTAGAGACAGAATTCCTTCTTCCTTACTGGTGGGGGTGGAGGGATGTTGGGGGCCAATCTTTTTCTCTTAAGGCTGTCACAACTGGATGAGGCTAATTACAGACAATCATTTGCTTTACTCAGAGTCTATGGCCTTAAATGTTTAACATCATCTAAAACTAAGTGACATCTATCTACACTGGCGACAGGCACACTGGGGTTTCACCAGATCGCTGGGTACCATGACCTGGCTAAAGCTAACACATAAAATTGACCATCATACTATCCTTGCAAAAGAGATGATGTTCAGCTGGTTCTTTCCTGTGGGAAAGTTCTCTAAAATACACAACAACCTCACTCTCTTGAGATTAGATTAGAGGCAAGACATTGTGACAAGGTCCCCACTTCTGTGGAGGTGAACTCTAAGTCTGAATAAAACCTACAAAGGAGATGCAGAAGATGATGGCCTCTGGACAGCAGGAGGAGTCAGGGGAATGAAGGCACTCCAGTCACAGAGGGGACCAAGCCTTTAGAATGAGAGCTGCCAACTCAGTGCCCGTAACAGCCAGGCACATAACACAGATGAGGGACACCATCGGGAAGGGCACGGTGCACGCCACATCCCAAAGAGCTGCCCCTCAGCTGCTTCTGGGCCAGCTCCAGGTCCAGCACTCTTCCCGCAAGAGCCCATGGCCGCCGCCTGGCTCAGTGCAAGGGCCACTGACTCCAAGTCAGGAGAAGGGGGCTCTGTTTCCCAGGAAGACCGCTCGTCAGCTGCATTACCTGGAGTAGGTTTCCCACAACCCTCCGGGCCTCTTTCTCACTTATATTACAGAATTACCAAGAACATTCAGGGAAAAGTGCCTACGATGTGATGGCACATGTGTGCATGTTATATGTTACATACAACATATATGATCAATTACTATAACATATATATTTAAAAAAATTTTTTTTAAATGTTTTATTTATTTCTAGGAGAGAGAGCGAGCGAGCGTGAGCAGGGGTAGGGTCAGAAAGAGGGAGTCACAAACTCTGAAACAGGCTCCAGGCTCCGAACTGGCAGTCAGCACAGAGCCTGACGCGGGGCTCGAACCCACGAACCGCGAGATCATGACCTAAGCGAAAGTCGGATGCTTAACCGACTACGCCACCCAGGCGCCCCTATTATAACATATATTTTGTTTCCTTCTTTGCTTCTTTTTCACCTTTGTGTATCACTTACTGTGCCCGAGGCACTGCTTTACAACCCATTTACTCGTCACGACAGCCCTATGAGGCAGGTACTCGTGCTACAAAGGAAGCAGGAAAGGGTGAATAGTTTGACCAGCAACACCACACACAGTAGAGAATCCTAGAAGACTGTCAAAGAAATAACAAAATAACAAGACTCATCATTAGATGCCACAGTAGATTCACTCCTCAAGCTACCGTACACCTATTTCTCTTTTCTTCTGACCAAAAATGTGTTGCATCTGGGGGTTATACTTGCCTGTACTCACAGATTCCCTTAAGCTCCTTAAGTCAGCGAACGACTCCAGGCCCGCCAACCGGAAGGCCCCTCCCCAGTCCTTTCCTCTTGAGCCCTGCGTTAGCTGCAGCTGTTCAACACCTCCTTCTTTGGCACTGACCTCCTTCGGCCTTCCGAACTCGGAACCTCCCTGTTTTCCTCTTTAATAACGCCTCCCTGATCTCCCGCCACCACTAAACTCCTCTCAGAGGTCTGGCCCTGGGTCCCACTCACTTTGTCTTTGCGCCCTTGCTGGTCTTTGCTCACCAATGCGGTCACACGGCCTGTGGCAATCACATGTTCAGGGCCCAGCCTCCGTGCCGCCCCAGCCGACCTACACGCTGACCCTCTCTGCTTCAAGTCTGGTCGACAACCTCTGTGAACTCCACCTCCACGTGAAAAACGTGTCCAGCCCAGGACAGAGTCTCTTAGTTCCTCAACACCCTCCTCTCCCGCAGCCTCCGTCCCCACTTCACCCGCCTGCTCCCATGACCTCGCTCTCTTGTCCAACCTTGAGCGGCTGCACCTGTGCAATAACACCTCGGGACGTCCCGCTCTCTGCCGCAACCCCATCCTTCAGCTCTCCATTACTTAGGATACCAGTTACTTAGGATTCTAGATACTCAGGATAACCAAACCTAACGATCCTCGACCGTAAATCTGACCCTCCCACTGTGTCCCCTCAAAAAGTACCAGCAACAACACAGCTAGCTGCCCGTCAGAAACTTGCATGTTGACCTTTGTTCCTCTGGGCCATTTCCTAACCTAGCTGCTGCCCACCTCACTAACCTTCCCTGGTACACTCCTCCCCTCGTTCCGGCCATATTGTGTCCGGTTCTTCAGATGGGCTGTGTTTCTCTCTTGCCTCTGGCCTAGTATGTTCTAGTTCCCCTGCCTTGAATATGCCTTTTTCCACTTTCTCTTGGCACTCACCATCGAGTGTCATGTTAAGTAGTACAACCTCTTCAGAGACCTTCTGTGTCTCCAGACTTTGTTAGATTCTCCTCAGTGGCTTTTCCCATGGCAGGTCTGCACATCCGCCTGCGTTACACTCAGCCCACAGGGCAGCGTCTCACTCACTAGCCTGCAGTTCTGTGATCAAGACTACGGCCTGCTTGCTTCCCACTGTATTCCAGCCATGCAGCCCGGGTCCAGAGGACACTCGACTGAATAAACAAACATGCAGGTGATTCTTAAGCTCTGGTCTTCCCGACTTTGTCCTGGAGATTTGGTTCTGCATCTCCAGTCACCTGACGGACATCTCCCCAGCATCTATACTGAAGTTGTACAAAATAACACAGATCACCTTCTCTCTCATGTCTGCTTTCTTCCCAACCCAGCAGAGAGAACCAGGCGTGGAAATCAGGGTCGCCTGTGATTCCCTGTTCTATACCCTATTAGCTTCTGTACAACTTTAGACAGATCTTTCTCTGAGCCTTGGTTTTCTACATCTCTGAAATAAGGACAGAAATACCAACCTTATAGAATTAGGGTACAACTGAATGAGATGATCTATGTGAAATGCCTGGTGAATGGCAGAGAAGTAAGAAACAGAGCCTGAGTTCTACAATCTGGAGTTATTCTGCTTCCACCCTCCCCACCAGCTAATCTCTGTTACCCAGGTAAAGCCCACCTCTTGAACCTGTCTAGTTTACTCCATTCCAGTTGTCCCCCCTCATCTGGACCCTCCCCCTCTGTCCTGGACTGTCTCACCAGCTCACATGGCTTCTGCTCGTATTCTCTCACTGGCCAACCGTCACCCTGCCCACCCGCCCACATTGACATCAGACAAGGCTTCCTCCAGGAGAGATCCCACTGTTACTCTCCTGACCAGAACACTGCTACTGCTCCCCGGTGGCTTAGGATTAAGTTTAAAGCATTTCGTTGTTGGACATACACGGTCCTCCCAGATCTGGCCTCAAGGGACCTTGGCTGTCTTATCTTCTCATTAGTCACTTTTACACACACGGTTGCTTGGCAACAACAAATCAGTTACTGCTTACTGGGTACACTGGAATTTCCCAATGCTCTCTCTGCCTTTGCTTGGCTTTCCTTGGACTGGGACACGCTCCCTCTGAGTCTTCTTCAAATGTCCAGCTCAAATGCTCCTTAATCCATAAATCCTTTCTTGATCATCCTGGCCACAGACCAGCTTTCTTTTCTGTAAACGCGGGGCATGTTTAGTTAGCTCTCTATATTCATGCATTTATCTCTCGCTCTCTGTTCATTCTGTCACCTGTGCACAAAATCTTACTCTGAGCTCTATGAGGGCAGCCTTACGGCGATGCCCACACTGCCATGTTCAGAAAAGCACCCAGGAAGTGGTGGCTATATGTACAGCCCTACAGAGTCCTCCTGGGTAGCACCAGAATCCAGGGCCTATAGCTTATCAGCTCAGCTTCTGATCAGCTTCCAGAACTGTGCCCGGCATAGAGTGACACTTCATTAAGTAACTGTTAAATGAACTTATCCACAGGAAGCTCTACTCTTGGATACAGGACAGAAATTCTGTCCCCATGGCAGGAAAAATGAGACAGGACGTGAGGAAGCCTCTTCTCTCCCACGATACACTTACAGATGCTGCAAGCTTCATGTCTCCTACAAGCTGTACAGCTCATCTCGGCAGTAACCATGGCTCATCCACAGTATCTTGAGTATTTCAGAAGCACCCGATTTTAACATGTAAATAAGAACCATTCTTCAAAACAGTCTCCTTTGGAGAATAACAGAATTATTCTTACCATGTCCAAAAAACCTTTTAGACCTCCCCTTTTATATAGCCACAACATCTTCTGGTTTAAAAAAAAATAGGCTTGCTACAGAATGAAACACTTTTTCTCAAAAGGCTTTCAAATGGCTGAGAAGTTATTTCAGAAATAAATTCCAAGCTCGTCATCCTTAAAATAGAAAAGTTTTTTCCCCCAGGGCTTTCATTTCCAAAATCCTATTATGTAATGTCCTTTATAAGTCATTTGTACAATTCTCATTTTTCCACCAAACCTGATTTTAACCCCCTCTGTGGGTCCTCGCAATGCCACGTGTGCCTCTGTTACAGTCCTTGTCAGTAAGTAGTGTTACCTCCTTATACATCACTTATTCCACCCAACTGTGTCTTCCTGGAGGGCCAGGTCCGTGGTGCACCCATTTCTGACTCTGCAGAATGCAGTAGGTGCCTCAGTAAAGGTTTACATGAATCAATGACACAAGTCAGTTATGTGATCTTAAGTCTGTTCATCAGACCTAATTACTGTCTCCTTACTATCCTCAAAGGACAGAGAATTTCTGCCACAGTGGGTAATAAAAAAAAAAAAAAGGAGGGAAGGCCCTTAAGGCAATAGCAAACAAAACATTCTAAGTGTGTCTCTGGCAAAGACGGCATCACTGTAGTAGAGGCTTAAATTCTTCCCAGCTGACACGAACTTTAGGGAGGCAACATTCATTTGCATGTCTGTGTGTCTTCTGCTAGTGCGTTAAAATATTAATCATGTTACTTCAAAGTCAGTTTATAGGTGTGATTCATTTAATTTGTTTAACTTAGATCCCCTGAAATAAACACAAGATGGGTTAAAACCAAATTGGTTTTCAATCACACCTTAGAGACGACAGTTAGCGAAGTACCTTGCTGAGTATCTAAAATTGTGACATAAAAAAGATGAAAAGACCTGCCTCTTTGGCTCTGTGTACCCGTCAGCAACTGGGAAATGGTCTACTTTTCATGATCATCCAATCATGCAGACTGAGGTCACTGTCTGCAGAACGTACATGTTGCTCTTCCCAGACTCAACAACAGAAGTACATCGACGAGAAAACTCATTATAAGTTGATGACAAATGTGGGGAAAAAAACCTTTAAATAAAATTACAGACATGACTCTCATATTTGGGCTTTCCAAACATTGAGGGCTTAAGAGACACCACAGTTCCTTGTCACAGAAAGTTCTAAAAACCAGCATATTCTGGGAAGCCCAAATCTACTGCCTGGGCAGCTAAACAGAGTGTGTCAGGACTGAATCTTTTTAAATAACAGTTGACACTCTGCTTAAGTACATAAGAACGGAAACCAGAAACCACTGCAGATTTTAGAATTTTTCAGTTATATTAAAGTTTTTATCGAAGACAAAATGTTATTTCATATTCTCTTAACTATTTCTGAAAGCAGCACATATTTCTTCCAGGTGGAAACTGAGGCAAGAAAGCTCAATCATTTGTTTAGAGCCCCTACATTTCAAAAGCAATTAAAAGCCATGACCCCAAACCAAATTCTCCAGTAATCTATTCTCATGAGAAAGGGGCTAAAAGGCTCACTGCCTAACTAAAGGATAAATACGGTGAATTATTTCAATGACTGGCCCAGTAAGCCTTAGCAGACCACTCAGTACCACAGAAATGTGTCAACACCCTCGTCCACAACCTCCCTTGGGATGACATGTGTATACAGGGGCAACAGGTAGCCCTGATTCTGCTAAGAACAGTATTTCTGTACATCCCCGCCGGATAGTCACAATGCTGCCATCTTCTGATTACGTCCAGTGAAGTGTAAAAAGTTTTTTCACGAAAAAAGCAGAATCAGTAAAACTAATAAAAATCCCTACTTTTCTGCCAGGAGTGCCCTCAGTAACAGGAGCAAAGACACAGACCCAGAAATTACAACACTCCCAGACAATTCAAGCAGAATTCTAAATGGATAATGGATAAGCACACGTTATAAACTTTTTTTTTTTTTTTTTTTTGCAAGTGCCTTGCATGCTTATGTTACTATTCAGTCTGAGATAGACAGATCATCAATGACCTTCTGGGTCACTGCCTAGGGAGAAAGCAGACTATTAAAAAGAGTGGGAGAAAAAACTAAAAGGGGGGTGGCTTCCTTCCACCACAGGCCCCCTACTGCCCTGAATGAAAGAAGACAGATGGCAGGCACCTTCGCCTTTAATTAGGAGGGCAGCTCAGAGGCGGACGGCCCGGCTCACTTGGCACTAACTTTAACAAACCATTTCGAGGGTAATGCTCTGCTCATTCACCCTTGTTTCAAACTGTTCTCAATCTTTAATTTACAAACCAAATCTCAGTAAGTTTAATTGTGACAAACTACAGCTCCGAGTATAGCATTCTACAAAAAGGTGTTTAAAGGAAGTTTGCTGAATAATCCGTAGACATTCATATAAGGAGCCCCGAGTGTTTTAAATGAAAAACAGACACCCCACGTCCTACCCACCACCACGTTGAGAGTAAATGTGAATTCCCATGGTACAGGAGCCCTAACTTAGATCCACACAGCATCCCATGCTAGACTGAGAAATCAGACTCCTGATTTCCACTCTCCCAAGGACACAACATGGTTACACGGCCTCCTTCTACCTTCAAAGCGTTACTGTTGGAGTTGAGAGAAGTCCAGAAAACTCTACGGGGAAAAACAGTCCATTTTATGAGGAGGGGTAATCTAATTACAAATCACAAACTATTCTACATTTCCATTTGTTCTTCATTTTCAAAACCACAGAGCATTGTATTAATTTATCGAGCCATGCCACAGCCCTGGAGCTAGGATCAGATAAAACACAAACAAACAGAAATGGAAGACAGGGGTCAAGTGTCAGAATGAGGCTGGTGTCCTAAAATCTCCCACACAGGTGGTGATGTCTCTTAATTTCTGAAAGCCACACCTTTTCTATAAATCCACATGACATGAACCTTTCTAACATGAAGGAAAACATCAGTTTCTTTGACAAGTTTAGGTCTTTGTACATTTTATCCCATTCTTATAGAAAGACTGTGGGGGTTTTTTTCAACATCACCAAATAATTTATCTTCTTCAGCCCCTTTCCATTTCCCAACAGGTTTTTAAGTTACAGCCTCTTGTTCAGGCCCTGCTCCCAGCCAGTGTCTGCAGTTCCTACAGGGAGACACTCTGCTTTCACCTAAGTCCCATACAGGCACCCTTTCTGCTTCCCAGTGGAAATAAGGACAGTGAACTGGGGCTGTTTTGCTAGATGTGCCGCTGGCTGCACTATGTAAAGAAAGCTTTGCCTGTGTCGTTGTCCTTTAATTAACGGCAAGGTTCTTGGACTGTTTAAAAAAACAACAACAACAACGTTTTGTTTTCTCATTGATAATAAATTTCAATCTCTTGCTATCTCCAGCAAGGAAGCCAGCACACTAGACATACGAAGAGAGACAGAAAAGATTTAAAAAGCAAGTGGCTATCTAACAAACTTTATATCCTACTTCCCAATGGCGGGGGGGGGGGGAGGGGGAAAACTTGGCGTTTGCCACATACAGAGTGTCTAATATAATGTTAGCAAGAGAAAACATGTAGGAGCGACTGACTAACAAAGAAACAAACAAAACTTACTTTGTTTTCCAGCACAGTAGGCAGTTCGGGGATGAGATGAGGGTAATTCCTTCCTCGAGGCCCCTGCTTTCACTTTGAAAGCTGTGTTTATGCCGACATCCAGATCTGCTGTGGAACACTCCAAAACGCCTGCACTTCTCGGGATGCCCCAAGTTCACAGTTCAATCTCAAAAGCCCCGGGGACCAGGAACCCCCAGGACAGATCGCGGCGACCTCTGGGCACCACGTGGCATCGCTGCTGTTGTTAGCACACACACGCCCAGGACACCCACTTGTTACCTCAGGAACCAGGCCACCAGCAGAAAGCTGTGCCGACGAGTGTCCAGAGTCTCCAGCCTCTGGTATTCTCAGGTTCAAGGTTGGAAAATGCATTAAGACGAGAACCACGCAGTCAGCAGTATTCCGTGCCATTAACTTTCTGGTACTTAAATGCCTGTCTAGAGAAGAGCAGAAGGCACAAAATTACCAGGAATATTTTACTAGTGATTGTGATTGGCGGGCGCTGTACGCTGGGTCATAGCTTGTTCTCTAAAACTGCATTTAAAAATCCTAGATTGGGGTTATTTTCATTTCCTCTGTAAAAACCATAGAAAACCATTTTTTTTAAAAAGGGAAAAAGTGTCATGTTGTTTAAAAATGTAACCCTTACTAGACCTCATCTGGTTAATTTTTTAAAACCCAAAAAGTAAAACAAACAAACAAAAAGCATATAAATTTGGTTTGTTTTGAAAAATTACTTCATCCACGTACTGTCCAGCTCATAAAAACAAACCTTCTTCCAGCAAAACTGGGACACTTTGACCTTGTTTACTGCAGCGTTTTGAAACCACTGGCTCGTAACTCCTGACATCACTGGACGTGCATTAGCACCTTCATTGCTGTCGGGGGCACATGCTGTGATCTCCAGTCGCCCCTGCTTGAACAAATACTCCCCAGGACAGGAAGGATCCCGGCCTCAGTGTTAAACCCCCAGAGCTCACATGATACCTTCTGTGTTCACCGCTCTGGTCACTTTTACAAGAAAACAAAAGCATCGACCACCAGCTAACTCTCTTAGGTCCCAGCTTCCACACCTAGTACGGATCGTTTTGTCTTCTGACCCTCCGCCTACCCCTTTCTCGCCAGTCACCACAATGGCAAGGATTTCTGCCACAGAGCTTTACGAATAGAAGATCATGACCTACTTTCTCCTGATAGAAGGTTCCCACAGACTATTTCCTAGAGGATACTTTATTTGAGTCAATTTCAGAGTTCCGAAGAGTATTACTGCGTTTTTAATTTTGACAAAGTCGGATTATCCCTTTCTTTTTTCCTTTTGTGGAATATGCTTCTGGTGGTGTATCTGAGTATTGCATTTTTAAAGAAATAATTTTCTCCTGTATGTCTGACACATTCCCCCTTCTGTGTTCCTCAATTTTATTTTAGATGCATCCAAATCGAACCAAAGGACAGCTGTAATCCCTAGAGCAAATCACCATTAAATCTGGGGGAATGTCTCCCATAATCCACCTCTTTAAATAAAACTAAATTCTAGTCCCATAGTGATAGTGCAGTTTTACAGAGGAGTAACTAAAACCCCAGTTTAACCTGAGTCAACCGGTGACATCCTTGTTCTTTTCCTGAAACAGCTTAACAAAACACCAAGTCCTCAAATGGTAGTCACCAAGAAATAAAGAACACGAAATACGTATTTGAGCAATTATGACCCGTTTGGCAGAGAGAAGTAAAAAAGAAAAAATCCATAGTTAATAAAATTAATTAACTCTAGCTAAAGAACTACTTAAAAGACCCTTCAAATGTCATGCTGTTACTATGACAACTTCAAAACTGCTGTGAGAAAATGTGAAGGATTTTAAGATCCATGATAAAACAAGTGTCGTCCAGCCTTCTGGAAATTACTTTCATTTCTATCAGACAGCAGCAAGACTAAATGGCCATTTACAATTCTGAAACATCAGATCGTTACCTTTTGAGAGATGCAGTACCCTTCACTCAGATCATGAAAAGAGTAATAAGCAAATGAACAGCTCTCTCAGTAATGGGAACCATTTTGATTTCAGTCCTGCAACTACACCACTCCCACGGTCTATCCAGTTGCTACATTATTTTTATAATGAAAGCAAAGTCCGATTCAATGTGAAAAGGACGGGACACACACACAAAATCCCTAACCGTCTCTCATTTCCAAGTACAGATAGGCAGGAACACATTCACTCTAATTTTTTAAGCATCAATAAAGAAACAGAGAAAGAAAATATCTTTCCCTTAAAATTCCTGCTTTGGGGCATTTAGACTGATTTACATTTTATGTAATCTTGATGGCTCAATCAGGAAGTAAAAATTTTAAGTGCCTGTGTTACTGACGGGAAGGATCATGTGACCCGTGGCAAAGAAAATTATGCAGCATAAGAGCACACTAAGAAAAATAAACTTAACAGGGCTTTAAAAATACTGTCTTTCGGATTCATTGAGCCATGAATACAGTATGGCTTTTGAGAAGTAATAATCTGTTTGGAAGCCTTGAAAATAAGGCCTCGGGACATTTGGAAAAATATCATGAGATCAAAGCAATGTACAGTGAGACGGGAAAGTTTAATTAGTAAAGGAACAGTTTCTGTGAAGATCATATCCATTCAAGGTTTATTTTAAAGGCTATTTTTCTATGTTATTTGAAGATCAGGCAATAATTGTAATTGAACAACACATCATCAGCTGCAGCTGTGTATAAGTACATAGGCTTTACTTATTAATATATAGTGTTCTGGGTTCCTGGAGCACAAAGGAGAAAGCTGTCTGGATTCATCCAGTCCTACAGATTTCAAGCTGTCAACTGTGTTTTCTTACAGCAAATACATCCTCCGGAGGAAAAAGCCAGGGCACTGAAATTTTCATCTGCAGCACTGAAACTAGTAAAAGATCACTGGTAAATAGTATCTGAATTACCTTATCTGCTAAAAAAGTTATGCTACACAAATAAGACCATGTTCGCTTGCTCTGGAAATCAATGGACTGATTGATAGATGACTCTTTTAGACAAGAACTACCACTGCTTCTCTAAAAGAAAGTGTGGTAATATAAAGATTTTGAAATTTGAAAGGTTTGGCCTGTGGCTGTTTGTTTCTCAATGCAATTTCTGTTACTGATATGTTAATAAATGATTTATTAATACCAATAGTAAACAATTAACATGATTGAGAGTAGGTATTTGTATCTCATAGGTATTGCTTGAATCAGTTTTCAAAATGGTTTTCATATTTGTATTTCAACTTTTTAGCAAAATGTGTACCACAGCTCCAGCCAAGTGGTAGGGCGAGGTCAGTGACAGGAATCAGTTCTGGGTACTTCTAGATTACTAGTGCATCTTTCTTTAACTCTTAAACACAAGATGTGGCTGGGCAAAAGAATAAATTATTAGGAAAAACAGATGTCTTTCAGAAGGGAAGCCTGAGGTAGATTCAGGAACAGTAAGGAAAGGTAAAAAGCACAAATTTTCCAAGGGAGAGTATTAAGTGACATTGTTCAAGGATACTGATCTTTGGTATCACACTGGTTGACTGAATTAAGGATGAATCAGTTACCAAGAAATATCCCCCAACAGATTCAGAACACAACCTAGCTCTGCTGTGCGCCAAGACCATAATTTATTGAGAACAAACCTCAGAGAATATATACCTCAACTCTGTAATTCTATTAGGAAATTAGAGAAGTTAAGAGACTTTATTAAGCTGTACAGTTGACTGACACCCGAAACTGGACCCACGCTTTCTGGCTTTCCTAGGTCAGGGCTCTTTTTCACTGTGTGCTGCCTTCCATCTATAATCGGAGGTTCATGTAAAGTCTCTGGCAAGCAGAGCCCTGGTCACTTATCTTAGATGTGAATAACTGAAGTAGGGTCAAGACTGAGAGGGGCTCACTCTGGGCTACCTAGTCCCTCACTCATGGACCCATGACCATTGTTACCGCAATCTCGGTCCTCCACCAGCGTGTGCGGAGTACCCTCCCGAGCTGGAAAGAGACGGGGCAAGTTCTGGGCTGAGGGGTAAAGCTCTAGGAGACAGTCCCAGGCCCTCTTCCTGGCTCCTTCCTTCCACAGGTAAAGAACACAGCCTCCCTTTCTTTTCCACTGGGAAGATCAAGGCACTAAAGTAAGAAAAAGCATGTGTTTTGGTTCACGTCGCAGCTTCACTGGGATTTTGGGCAAACATGAAAGTAAGAGGATATTCTAGAAAAACTAGTATTAGCTCCTACTTTATAACCTTCACCAAAATTAATTTTGTGGAGATTAAAGAGTTAAATGTAGAAGGGGATAAAGAATACAATTAGGAGACACTTCTAAATTGGAGATAAGAAAAGAAGTAATGGGGGGCGCCTGGGTGGCTCAGTCGGTTAAGTGACCGACTTCAGCTCAGGTCATGATCTCACAGTTTGTGAGTTCTAGCCCCACGCCAGTCTCTGTGCTGACAGCTCAGAGCCTGGAGCCTGTTTCAGATTCTGTGTCTCCCTCTCTCTCTCTGCCCCTCCCCAGCTCATGCTTTGTCTCTCTGTGTCTCAAAAATAAATAAATGTTTAGAAAAAAAATTTTTTTAAGAAAGAAGTAATGAAAAAAGTAACGAAAGGCAATAACATACTAGGAATCGATCTGACTACATTAAAATGTTTATATAAACACATTTACGTAAAAATGTACGACCTGTAAGTCCAAAAGCAACTGAAGTGAAAGGTGAAGAAAAAACCAAAATACTTGCAACAGGGCAATAAACCTTGTATCATTTATAAATGTATAAGGTAAAAGGTATTAACAGGCTATTCAGTCCAAAATCTAAAAGGCCAATTAACATAAACAAGCGTTGAATTTCACTAGCAAACACCAAAGAATTCTTTCAACCACCATCTTCACAAAGATGGACAAGAAACAGTTAAGCTGGTGGAGTGAGGTGAGAGCATCATTTCAGGAAACGGGCAGCATCTTTTTATAAGCCTTAAAACTGCTGTGACTCAGAACAGGTCTATAAATACCACCTCAAGAAACAATCACAGATACACAGGAAGATAACTGTACAAGGACATACTTACAATAACCTAAAATTGCTATTAAACATGGAGGGGAGCATGTGACTCAGTAGGTAAATTCATGTGTTTAATGGAGAGTACTTAATGACATTGGAAATAACAAGATACATAATGTTGGATGAAACAGGTGGATATAAGATTGTGTATGGGGCACCTGGGTGGCTCAGTTGGTTAACCTTCTGACTTTAGCTCAGGTCACAATCTCACAGTTCGTGGGTTCAAGCCCTGTATCAGGCTCTGTGCTGACAGCTCAGGGCCTGGATCCTTCTTCGGATTCTGTCTCCCTCTCTGCCCCTCCTCTGCTTGCTCTCTTTTTCTCCCTCTCAAAAATATATAAACATTTAAAAACATTAAAATAGTGTATGAAGATGATATCAATATTGCTTAGTAAGAAAGGAAAGGAGAGAAAAGGAAGCACAGACAAATGGGTGCACAAAAGCTCATCTCAAAAAGATACTAGAAAAGAATAATTTAAAAAGATTATGAAGGGGCAGGAGAATTTAGATTTTTTTGTCACTTCTTTGTAATATTAAGATATTTAGATATGACATTTTCTAAAGAAATCTTATTTTTATAACTGGAAAAATGTTATTTATGCTAGTGAACACCCTACAAATATTTTTCAGTCACTAATTATTTACAAAGATCTTTTTAGCAAAAGAATGCTTATATCTTATTATTGTGTGCAAAAAAGAAATACAAAATAATATGATCTTAAATATGCAAAAATCCACATTAAAAGACAAGAAGAATATGCAACATGATGTTAATAATGGTCACCTTTCGGGAGTGCTTCTGCATGTGATTTTTTTTTTTCTATATCTTACAAGCTTTCTACCATTATCACATATTGTTTCCAAGACAATAGGTCAATATCAGTATCGCAATTAGAAGACTGCTATATTGGGGCACCTGGGTGGCTCAGTTGTTTGTTAAGCGTCCGACTTCGGCTCAGGTCGAACTCAGGAACCGTGAGTTCAAGCCCCACAATCGGGCTCTGTGCTGACAGCCAGCTCAGAGCCTGGAGCCTGCGTCAGATTCTGTGTCTCCTTCTTTCTCTGACCCTCCCCTGCTCATGCTTTCTCCCTCTCTCTCAGAAATAAATAAAACATTTTTTAAAAAGGCTGATATATTAAGAAAATACTACTATTAACAGTTAAATTTCAAAATACAGAAGGTCTATAGTCACAAAAACCTGCCCTATAACTAAGAGACTTTTACTTTTTTCAATTTAAGAACCAGCAGTACACCCTTCAGAAAACAGCAGGAATTGGGGGGTGTGGCAGAGGTGGGAACGAATCCTGCGTCTTACTTGTCGAACCGTTTCTCCATGCAGCGGTTCTGTGAGGGTCATCCTGAAGCACGAGGAACCCAACAGCAAGACAGTAGTAGGAAAACAGTGAAGAAGGGTGATGGGAGAGGGGTAGTTTAGTGACCAAAAGAGGAAGGGCAGGACTTCATGAAAACAACAGAAGCCATCGAGACAGAAAGTTCAAGAAATCATTAGATCCAAAGTAATTCAAAGGGCCTTGAAAAGCTACATGTGTATCTACATTCACAGAAGCATTACTCCTAAGAGCCAAAAGGTGGAAGCAATCCAAGTGCCCACCAGCAAATGTAGTCTGTAAACGTGACGGAATACTATTCAGCCCTAGAATAGTAAAGAAAGGCTGATGCATGCTACAATATGGGTGAACCTTGAGGATACTGTGCTGAGTGAAAACAAGCCAGTCACAAGAGGGCAAGGACCATGTGAATCCACTTAAATGAGGGACCTAGAGGAGTCAATCCACAGAGACAGAAAGCAGAATAGTGGTTGCTATGGGCCAGGGGAGGGGAAATGAGGAACTAGCGTTTAATGGGTATGGAGTTTCAGTCATGCAAGATCAAAGGGTTCTGGAGATGGATGATGCTGACAGCTGTTCAAAAATGTGAACGTACTTGATGCCGTGGACCCGCGCGCTTATAAACGTGAAGACTGTGAATTTATGTTGTACATATCTTACAGTTAATTATACATATATACATACTTGAGAGAACAAAATCATTAGAATCAGAAGTCCTGAAGGAGGCTTCTGATATGGCATGAAAGAGAGTTTAAAGGCACAGGTATCGAAATAAAATAGACCTTATTTCTAATATTAGATTCTTCAGGGATAATTACAGAAGTGAGCTCCATAACACAGAAGATCAAAACTGAAAATAAGAAGGGACATCATGTTTCACTTGAAGAGAACATACCAGACCTTTCTGTGGTTTTTTGAGACCCTCTCATTATAGCCAGCTTGAAAAATTCCCCACAACTAGGAAAGAACCTGCAAGCCCAAGCAACACAATGACGTCTTCTCATCAGCTAACGGGAAGGAGCACAGGAAACTGAGTGCCCTAAAAACGTACTCGATCCTTACTGCGAACTGCATTCACAGACCTGAAGACTTCTGGACCTGGACAAAGCCCCTTACATAAAGCTGTTCCAGGGACAGACACCCAGAGAGTTTGCCCAGGCTCACTCAGTAATGCAGGATTTAATGACAAACCTCTGGAACACACTTATGTTTCATTTGTTGGATCTTATTTTTTAAAGAGCGCCTTATTGGAGCGCTTGGGTCGCTCAGTTGGTTGAGCGTCCAACTTCAGCTCCAGTCACGATCTCGCGGTTAGTGAGTTTGAGCCCCACATTGGGGTCTGTGCTGACAGCTCAGAACCTGGAGCTTGCTTCTGATTCTGTGTCTCCCTCTCTCCATGTCCCTCCCCCATCTCTCTCTGTCTCAAAAATAAACATTAAAAAAATTTAAAGTGCACCTTATTAATGGTAAGAATAGCAGAACTGGAATGCTCTTTCTGTAAGTCATTTTATTAAGTCTTTTCAAGAAGTATTTATGGCGTCCAGTACATTCTGTGTATGCCACGCCAGGCACTGGGCTAGGTGCTGGACGGCGAGCAGGATGTGATCACCTTTCCCTCAGTGAACTGGCGATTATGGTTTAAAGGAGGCACAAGGTGCTACTGGCATACACAGAAGGGGTCTATAGGTCTGGAAACCTGTCGGAAGTGATACTTGCAATAATAGATGTCATTATTATCTTTGTGGAAAGCCTGACTGATTACTGCTATGAGTCAGACAGTTTTAGGCACTGTCCATAAACAAATTAATTAGAATCCAGTCTAAGACAGGGATGCAAATCAGATCAGAACATTCGGCAAAGGGCAGAGCTGCTCGGAGTATGAAAAGAAAAGTGGGGAACGGCAGGAGAGCTGTAGGTCAGGGGAAGCTAGGGCTGGGAGGCACAGATGGGTGGGGGAGGGTGGAGGGCCTGCAGCCATCAGGAACTCTGCAGGGTGGAGGGACTGACACCCAGCGGGGGTTTTCATGAAGTTCTGCTGTGTGGAGGGGAAAGTAACTCTCTTCTCTGGCTCCGCGTGAATTCTAAGTGCTTCGATGACTTCTTTATGCACGGGGTGAGAACGCAAACCCTGCAGAGGCCCCCATCAATTTGGGGACAAGAGATAACAGGAATGGGGAAGAGTTCAGGGAATGAAGTGACACAACATGGACGCTTTTTAGAGGCCTCACTCTGGATGTAGTCGGGAAGACGCAGAGCAGATTGGGAGAGAATTCCAATCGCAGGGAGATGGGTGCAAAGGCACACACCCTGGTTAAAGGTGATGAAAACCAGGAAGGACATACTGCAGACAAGGCGGACAGATTCAAGAACTTGACCAGATTTGGTTTCTTTGTGGATTTGGAAGCGGAGGAGAGAGAAGGGTCAGAGAGCCACAGTTTCAAGCCTGGGTAACTTGGATCCATCTGGAATCTGCTGGCTAGGAGATACCGGCGACATCAAAGTGGAAATGTCCCACTGGCATCTGTTCGTGAAGCACGGGGCTTAGCGACGGCTGGAAAGAACCTGCAAAGGGCACCCGGGAGAATACGCTGAAGGGGCAGGGCAGGGCCAGGGAGGACAGGGAGGATGGGACACCAAATGCCGTCACTGCCACAAGGTCATGGAAGGAACGAATCCAAATGTATCTGGTCTACGTGGCAACAGCAGGACAGGAAGGCCCCTGGCTCGGCCTGGAGCAGTACCAGTTTGGTTACGGGTACGAAAGCCAGCCTAGAGCACCCCGAGGAGGGGGCAGCAGTGAGAGGGAAGTGGAGGCAGCAATTCTTCCAAGAAGTCTGGCCCTGGCAGGACAAGTGAACGGAGAGGGGACCAAAAAAGCAAGGCAATACTGACATTGTGTGTGTGTGTGTGTGTGTGTGTGTGTGTGTGAGAGAGACACACACACACAATGTGTGCTTAATTAGTGAGACATGTGTAGGTTTCAATTTTTTTTTTAAATGTTATTTTTTGAGAGAGACAGCATGAATGGCAGGTACTAGGTCAGAGAGAACATCTCTGAGAAGGTGTGGGAGGCTGGGGCTGGGATCTGGAGCCATGGGCATAAGGAAGGACTCCTCTTCCGCTGCAACCGGAGGCAAGGCAGGCACACACAAAGTGTGCTGTTGGGGTGAGAACCCGAGTGAACTCGCCTCTGTGACGCAGGAGCGGCTGCAGCTACTGAGAGAAGGAAGTGAGGTGGAGAAGCCAGCAGGAAGTGCGTGCAGGAGCTGCTGGGGACGAGACAGGGCAGGGACGGCAGGCAGCAAAAGTCACCCTGCAGAATGTGAGCTCAGGAGAGCCACAGGCAAGGATTCTGTGCACCTGTGGCCTTTCCCAAACAACACTGAAAACGTAAACAAGAACTCATTGAGCAGACCTCATGAGAAGTCTCATCTTCAATATCGTAAGATCAGGTAAGTGAGCTGTAACGGTATCAGTTTTCCTCAAGCCTTAACCACACATGCGCAACAAAGACAAATGCTTCACATGAGCTACAGATGGCCAGCCTGTGACCATGTGTAGAAGGCTCGCACTTCCTTCTTTGGGCAAACCTGGGGTGTATGTGTAACCAAAACATCGTTATCTCACCTGGAATTACATCATCGACAGTGCATTAGCAACTTTCATGTTTAGCCTGAGCTGGACTGTACTTCTGGGCACCACCAGCCCTGCTACGTGTGCACACAGGATTACAGTGAGGGTCAGACACCGCCCCCCTTCCAGAGTCCTGTGGGGAAGACGAATGAGCAAAAAGGCTCAGCTCTAGTTCCCGCTCCGGCCAGGAAATTGCTGGAGAAAGCAAAAACAGGGGCCAGGAGCTGAGCACAACTGTACAAGTCCAAACACAGAACTAGGAAAGGTGGTATTTCAGGTGAGTGGATATGTTATACTTGAATTAACTGAGAAAAGCAGGAAGAGAGGAAGACATCACCTTGAAAGAATACCTTTCCTTGTAAAGCTTTTTTTATGGAGACAAAATTAATTCTAGCTATTAACATGAAGTGCCACTCGTACTTTCAGGGCAAACATCTCTCAAGGAGCTCAAAAGGAAACCCCCTGGTTCTAGACCTTTCTGGGGGAAAATGGGAATTAATAGTAAAATCTGATTAACTCAACCAACTGGCAAGTCTACTATGAATAGTGAGGTATCCGAACCACAGGATAATGTAATATACTTTTGCTTTCTGGCTTTTTCTTTGTAAAAATATTTCCTCTTTGCATATGTTTTTATCATAAAAGTAACATAATGTTACTGCTGGCCAAAAGTTACGTAGTGCTCACTATGAGCCCACCCAGCTCTTAGCCTGTCCCTCCTTCAGACACGCTTATTCTCTGAGTTTTAGGGCAAAACACAGAGGCTTAAGTCCTTTGCCTGTGATGACTAGGAGAGCTGGTGTCCTAACCCAGACAGGCCAGAATCTGTCATGTGCTCACACACTGCACTACAGTGTCCACACCAGGAAAACACGAATGCTAAGATTCTAAAATTCAAGGTGTCAAAAAGAGATGATCACCTTTTATTCTACCTAACTGAGTAACTTTGGTAGATTTCCTCTATTCATCCTTTGGTTTTCAAATTAAGGCATTTTTGAAAAGAAAATGTTTTTTTACTATATCAAGTAAAAATACTATACAAAGCTGTTTACCAAAATCTTTCCAGGTAGAGATTCTACTCATAGGAAAGACTTGTTTAAAGTCAGCAAATCTATTTTTTGCACACAATGTGCACAAGTTATTAAAACAAAATTTTCTTCACAAGCTTCTTTACATTATGAAAAATTTCCTTCTTAAGAGTAATGTTTTTTTAGTCAGACTCACACTTAATGATAATGAGTTCCAAATCAGTCATGTTGAATTCATATCCAGTTTTCAAATACTATTTAGTTTTCTGCAAAGTTGCCTGCAGGCTGAGGCTGGATCCCACAGACTTGATGGTATTACTTCTCAGAAAAGAGCATTATATTTAATGTGGGGACACTGAGGACTTCTGGAAGCCTTAGCAAGCAACAAATGCCCCCATACATATGTGTCTGTCAGTGACCTTTAATGCAAATGTTCCATGATATCGAAATTTAAGACTGATGAGGGGAGGGGGAGGAGAAGGGAGGGTGATGGGCATGGAGGAAGGCACTTGTGGGGATGAGCACTGGGTGTTATATGTAAACCAACTTGACAATAAACTATTTTTAAAAAAAGGAAATTTAAGTCTGTCAGCCACTTTAGGCTTATTAAAGCTGACCGATTTGAACGCATTTCCTAGACTTAAGTGCCTGCCACACATGATCTAGGCTAACATTCTTCAGGTTCCTTTGAAACAGACCAACACATACGGACATAACTGATATTCAACAAAGGCGCCAAAGTAATTCAATTAGGAAAGGAAACTCTTCCCAAAAATCATAGGGAACAACTCAAGAAACATGCAAAAAACTGAATCTTCCCCTCTACCTTAAGACATTTTTAAGAAAAAGAAAAGTAAGCCACAGACTGGAAGCATATATTTGCATCACAGTTTTCTGATATATATATATATGTATATGTATATATATGTATATCTATATACATATAATGCATCTGTATATCTCCAAATTTTATGTATATAAAATCTCTTACCACTCAATAGTAATAAGATACACAATACAAAAATGACCCCCTTGAAAATTTTAAAAAATGGGTAAAATATTAAAGATACTCCAAAAAGGAAGACCTACAAATGTCCAATAAGAACATGTTAGTAGTCAAGGAAATACAAATTAAAAACCACAATGAGAAATCACTTCATATCCAGAAGAATGGCTAAAATCAGAAAAACCAACAATATACAAATGCTGAAAAGGAACCAGAGGATGTGGCACTCTCATGGACTGCTGGCTGGGCCATAAATGGCACAATTACTTTGCGAAGCTGCTTGGAAGGTTCTCTTAAAGACATACATTCATGGTATGGCCCAGCAATGAAGCCCGAATTGACGAAGGGATGTGACTGAGCTGCTCACAGCAGCTTCAGACTCCTCACAGCCAAAAACATGAAGATAATCCAACCGTATGTCAATAGAAAAATGGAGTGACAAATTGGGTGTATTCATATGACAGGATACGACCCAGCAAATAAAGGAAGAATGAACACCTGATACACACAACAACATAAAACTGGGGTGAGAGGCCAAACTTGAAAAAGCACGTGTGGAATCTATCTATATAAAGGTCAAGAACAGGAAAAAAAAAATCTGTTATGACAGAAATCAGAAAGCATTTGTCAATGGGGGTGGAGCGGGACTGGGTGGGAGCACGAAAGAACCCACAGGGTAGAAATGTGCTGTATGTGGCAGAGAAGGACAAATACCATATGTTTGCACGTATAGGAGGATTAGGAGGAACTTAACTGAGGAACAAGGGGGAGAAGAAGGGGGGAAATGGTGGGGGAAAGGGAGAGAGGCAAACCATGAGAGACTCTTGAATGCTGACAAAAACTGAGGACTGATGGATGTCGGGGGGANGACAAAAACTGAGGACTGATGGATGTGGGGGGAGGGGGGATGGGCATGGAGGAGGACACTTGTGGGGATGAGCACTGAGTGTTATGAGGAAACTAATTTGACAATAAACTATTTGTAAAAAAAAAAAAATGTGCTATATGTTAGCTGTGGTTTGGCTACAGGAGGACACTTGACATCAGTGTATTTTACCACATGTAAATTTTACACCTATTTTTAAAAAGGAGGGCTGGGAGCGTTCCCTAAATGTCTTCCGATCCCCAAGTCCCCCTGAAGAGTGGGATTTGATTTGGATCCCTTGGCCCCACCAAAGGAAGACTCTATCTGAACTACTCTCAGTAACAGAAAACCAGTTTGATAACCATCATGGCCGTCTCGTTTCTTTGGGACCCCCTACATAAGATCTTTTCTCCAAAGGAAAAAAGGAATTTGCTGGGTTTCCTCTCATCCAACAGTAATAGCCAATCAATATTCCAGGTTCCAGAAACCAAAGTGAGTGTTCTAAATGCTCACACAATGTCCTTTTCCAGTATACAAATGATAACCTGTATTCAACACATTCTTTGCCACCAGCAGGCGAAGGGGGATAGATAAAAGAAAGTAAATTTGGGAAGAAAGTTACCTAGAACAGCCTGATGATACTCATTCTGGCCAATACCAGAAGTAAAATTACAAGTATGTCCTGCTTACCTGGGAGCTCAGGACATTTCAATATTCTCCACATCTGTTTCCAGGGGCATGGCCTCAGGGGAACTGCTCTAGGACTGTCCCAAAGGCTCTAAGCTAAACAACTTATTGTTTCCCGAAAGTAAGGACTTTACTATCTTCATCTACCTCTATGCCACTACACAAAGAATAATTCGTATCTAACTGTATGTACTCCTTTGAAACACCAGAGGTATATTTGGGGCTCCTGGTACTATTCCAGAGATGAGATAGGTCTGAAAAGATTCTGCTTCAGGTTCAATTATGTTGGGGCCACTATCCCTAACTATAGAGGACCTCTGGGGAAGATCTCCAGGATTTTTCACAAGAAAATGGCTAATTTTTTTTCCCAAGTAAAATGAGGAAATGGTAAGATTGGAAACATCAATTCAGAGTTTCTTCTAAGACACAAATGGACATCACTTATGTCAGGGAAGTTAAAGGACTAATTAGCGAACATCTGATTTTTCCCATCTTTATTGTTTCTACTATGCATTTGCAGGCACTACACAACAAACACAAGAAAGGAATTATCAGTAAGAATTTGTATTTTTTTTTCACAAAGGAAATGGGAAGAAGACTATGAGATGCTTCTTACAATAACGGGGAGAAGCAGTAGGAGGGTCTATCCCCTAAGGAATAAAAGTTCTAGAAATGAAGGAATAAGAGATTCTCTTGGGCAGAGAGAGAAATTTAAAAGTAAGCATATCCACATTTATATTTGCACTATGATCAGGAACAACTACCACTACATTTATAGACTGTATTTTTAATGACGAAGTTGGATGTTTGACAAGATGCATCTTTTCTTCTGGCAACAGAGCCAGAAGAGCCTCTGAGAGGGCTCTGTGACTAATGGTGATAGCCTCTGTGGCTGGAAAGCATGTCTGTATGATAACTTCAGCTCATTTTTCCTTCCCAGTCAAGTTATTCTAAGAAGTAGTTTCCCCAAACCCAACACTCACTGCAGTTCCAGTGCCCCCATCAAATCTCTTCCCGGGCTAATTTAATTTTTCAGATATACTTTTCTTTCCTTTTTTTTAAGTAGGCTTCACGCCCAGGGTGGGGACCAAGCGGGGCTTGAACTAACGACCCCCTGAGATCAAGACCTGAGCTGAGATCAAGAGTTGGACGCCTCGTCTACTGAGCCACCCAGGCGCCCCATCTTCAGATGTACTTCTGACAAATCAACGAATGAAAAGACCTTCCCATTTGTTATGGACTGAATGTCTGTGTCTGCCCCCAAATTCCTAAGTCAGAATACTAATCTGAGGTCTCAGGAGGTGGGGCCTCTGGGAGGTGATTAGGCCATGAGGGTGGAGCTTTGACGAAGGGATTCCTGTGCTTGTAAAGATCCCAGAGGGCTCCCTTGCCGCTTCCACCACAGGAAGTCACAGCAAGGAGACAGCGGTCTAGGAGCCCGCCTCCAGAACTGTGAGGAATCAACTTCTGTTGTTTGTAGGCCACCCAGTCAACAATACTTTGTTGTAATAACCTGTACTAAGACGCCATCTCAGAATGGTGGTCAGGGCACATGAAAGACTCCACTGCAGTTATAAAAAAAATTATATACACCCACAATAATAAAAAGACTATCAGGGGCTTGAGAGATTTCAATAAATGTCTGTAAGTCAGAAAATGACGGAGAAGTACTGAGTAAGAAAGCTGAGCCGAGGCAGCTTACCGCCCAAAGAGTTCTCAGAGGGTTGCTGCTGAGAAGGGGGAGAACTGACTTCCCCCAGTGAAACCCAAAGAGGCTCTGGACTCAGAAAACGCAAGAGCAGGAGCACCTGGGTGGCTGAGTCGGTTGAGCATCCAACTCTTGATTTTGGCTCAGGTCATGACTTCATGGTTCTGGAGTTTGAGCCCCATGCTGGGCTCTGGGTGCCCATAGCTCGGAGCCTACTTGGGATTCTTGCCCAAGAATCTGCCCCTCTCCTACTCATTCTCTCTCTCACTCACTCTCCAAGTAAATAAATAAATTTTTTAAAAAAAGGAAAGAAAAAAGGCAAATACAGTATGGGAAAGAAACAATAAGAACGGGAGAAAGGAGAAGATGAATGGAAAAGTCTGGTATCAACAATCGTTCCTTCCATGCCTAATTCCTGTGTTTATCAGAAACAACAAAACGTATAGGCCCCCAGGCAAAAACTCAAAATGAAAAATTAATTCTCTAAAGAAACTAAACAAAATGTCTGGTGAGGACTAAACCGCAAGTGTGGCTCAGAGAACCCCAAAGTCGAGCCCTCTTGACTCCTACGCTGGGTGGCTCCCCGATATGAGGGCTGGCTCCGTGCCGCCAGAGGGGAGGCTTCCAGGGGCAAGATGTGCCCGCATGCAGAGCCCCGGTCAGCCTTCATGCCACCTCATCTTTATGTGAACAAAGTGTCAAGGGCAGAAACACATTTAAAGAAAGCCTGCAGCGCAAAGTGGAAACTAGATAAAGAACAGAGAGGCCCCAGAAATAAACAGAAAATTCAAGGGATTCTGAAGACACTTTATGAAGAACACAAAAGACAACTTTATTAATTATCAGCATCCCTGGAAATCCTGAGAAGCAATAATTATATCACGTCGACATAACAAGAAAAATGACGACAACGAAACACCACAAGGACTAATGATCCAAGAAAAAGAGCTACCAAATTAAAAGCATGGCACCAAACAACAAGCCCACGTGAACGCCACGGGCCTGTGCCCCGGGACCCTAACCTCACACCTGGGATTCCGGCAATTTAATTCTACCGCACTGACGGCACGTTCTCCATGACGTGCTAGATTTACAGCACAGTCAGAAATTAAAGTCGCACACATACAGCGTGCTCATGGTAAGGAGACAATGAGGCCACGACCCTCTGTGCAAGAAAACCAGAGTCTGTTTTTAACTCCTCCGCTAGCCTGCAGCGCGACTTGTAACCTCTCAGTACCTGTCTGTCCTTTCCTACAAAAAGAGGGCAAACCAAAGGTCGTGTCTTTCCAGTGACATAATGAAGACTCCCGGAAACTATTACTAAGGAAGAACTAGCTTAGTATGAAGACTTCAAGATACTAAAACATATTAATGAGGTACACATGCAATCTTCCCTGGGGAACTTCACAGAGAAGGTAAACATCCCTCCCACCTGGGTGACTTGCATGCATACTGTCCTTCCTGAAAGGAGTGAGAGGGAATGGGCTATTGGTTCAAAACCTTATTAGACCCAAAGCCCTGTTTTTAGAATCAAAAATTCTGTAATGCCCTATTTACTATTCTGAAATAAAATTCATTAGTAAATAGTAACTAGTATACATGTAACCTTTAAAACATCAATATAATGCCCTAAATGTAATATAAAGGAGAAAGTAAAAGAAGAACAATTTATAATAAAATACTACAGATTCAGTATATAAATAATATGTAAATAATTTTTCGGTCCAATTAACTATGTAATGAAATGCTTAGAACTTACTTATAAAGAAGCAGCTTGGGAGTCAGAAGAGCCCATTCAGAAGCCTTCCACCTTAAAAATACTGGAAAACAAAATAGGAGAGGTATGAGTGGGCCAAAGGATGAAAATGAGTATACTCCGTGTATATTAAAAACATGCAGGGGCACCTGGATGGCTCAGTTAAGCGTATGACTTGGGCTCAGGTCATGATCTCACCACTCATGAGTTCAAGCCCCGTGTTAGGCTCTGTGCTGACAGCTCAGAGCCTGGAGCCTGCTTCAGATTCTGAGTCTCCCTCTCTTTCTGCCCCTGCCCCATTCCCACTCTGTCTCTTTCTCTCTCAAAAATTAATAAACCTTAAAAAAAATTAAAAATATGCAAAAGTTATCTTTTGTTCTTATATAAAATGGAGTTAAGTCGAGGCTCAGGTAATTATAAACAGATTTTTATATCCAAAATGACAGTTGAAAGTCATGGGGGATAAAGGACAATTCTTTCTGTCTTTTCCACAGTGGAACTTCTAAAATCTCTGACTCCCATCCATTAAAAGCCCTTTGCTGCACAACCAAGCACCATCTCATTCCTATCATGTCCCCTAGGGGGCGGAACTGTTCCCAAGAGAACCCCTGGCTAGATGAGCTATGGGAGTTTCCTTCTAGCTTTCAGGTTCTACCACACTGAGAATCAAATCCTGAAGGACAAACCAGCAGCACACTTAAGGAATATATTAATTTGATATGGAAAATGACTGTGAAGAAGTTAATTTAGGTTAGGTGTACGCCTTTAACTAGTGCCATAGTCCATATTATTTCCTTTTCTTGAATTCAGGAAAATTGGTTACTCCGTATAGAAAGAATATGGAGTGAAAAACGATATTTTTATGACATTTATTTACACAGCAGAAAGGGATTCAGATTTTAGAATTTTTAACACTCAAATCGGTTAATTAATGATAAAAAGGGAGTTTTTCATAGAATTCTACAACTCTCATTTCCTCAAAACAAGAATTAATGCATTCTTTCACATGTGGTCATTACAGGAAAGGAGGGGAGCCATTTACTGTAAATGCTTTTCTGATGCAATTCTACCACCTCTTTCAAAGAGAGAATTCATCCAAGAAGCCTTAGTCACTTTTTCAAGAAAAATGCCACTGCACTGAATGTACACAGACTAAACCACATGTCCGAGCAGAGGAGCTGAGTGGATCCCACCACCAGGAAACATGGAGAGAGGAGAGCCTGGGGGGGAGGGGATCTCATATCAGAACAGACTAAGCGGTCTGTCTCAAAATTTGGCCTTTAATACAAGGAGAAGTCTGACACAGATGCAACACCACTGTTTCATAAATCGAATGTCAACCCATCTATTCCCCCTGCCCAACCTTTAAAGCATACTTTCTAAAAATATAAGACTTCAGCTCTAAACCAGGAAACTATGTGTGTAATTAGTATCTTAGCAACTATAGTTCTTTCATTTAAAAAAATTTCATGCACAGAAAGTAAAGCGGAATCCTCACTTTAACGTTTGAAAATGAAACTATGTTTTGAAGAGGGTGGATTTCACATTAAAAGGATGATAATACTGAGTAACACTATACAGAAATTCAGAAGGAATGACTTAAGACAAACAGCTCTGAGCTCTTCTCAAAGAGAGGACTAATTCTTCTAAAATCTCAAACCCACCCGAAACAAAAGAAAGGAGTACCTTCTCCAATTTATCCTTACCTCACCATTAATTCTTCTAACAGCCAGATGCACCTGCTTGATTCTATGGCAGAGTTAATGCAAAGCCCCCAAAGCCCAGCATTCACCCAAAAACTCAAAGCGGTTTGCTGCTAGAGCCCGAAAATCCCCTTGATGAATGAAACTGCACATTGTAATATCCACGTTCTGAGCAAGCTATTGGCTAGGAGAAGGCAACGCGTGTGGAAGTCTGATTTGCCCTCTCTAGGGCATGACTCTTATATAAAGAGTAAAGAGTAACTCCCGAGTGATTCAAAACTAGAAAGGGTTCGTTTTTCTGTAGCAGAATCTCTAACACTACGGAAACCATGAGGAGAACAAACCACAGTGAGACTGCTTCACAGGCAATGCCAACGAAACAAAGAATTATTATGTCAACACTGGCAATTTACAAATTAATCTCAAACCACTGCCAAAGTTTTTCCTGTTATACGACTGCCTAAGAGTTATACATTGGTATAAGCATGGTACACATTATTTTTAAGCCAAGAATTCTGAGCCATGGTTGGAGGCTCAGAATTACCAAGGAGTGGTGAAAATTCTGAAAAGAAACTTGATCTTTGTGTTACAGTATGATCAACCAAAGAACAAAAACAAGAATGGAGCAGTAGTGTAAATGGATCTTTCTAGAATTAAGAGGTTTTCAGCACGTAGTCCATGTACATTAGAATGACCATTAGAATGTACATTAGAATGACCTCAGAATCTCTGCGGGCCCAGGAATTTGCATGGGATGTAGATTCTAGGTGACTCTTACCTACTTTCAAGTTTGAGGACTAGTCTTCCTGACAATGTAACTGAACACCTGATTAGAGGTGCTGCCACTCTCCTTTCTTAGTCAGTTATTTTGTCTTTGATTACTGCTGAAACCAGAAGCAATAAGAACACTAAACTCTCCTCGGAACAAGCTGTGGCTTGTTCTCCCGGAAAAGGAGAGCCAGTCTGGGTTCACCTGACCTCCACCCCCCCGCACCACCTCTCTGTTGCTCTATTAAGAGAGAAAAGCTTGAGCTTCAGAACCTGAAAAATGCAGTGCTCAATGCTGAAATGAACATTACATTAAAATGTGCTGCCACTGGAAAACAAAATAAAATGCACTGCTAAAAACCAAAGGAAGAAACAGAAGACGAGAGGACGCTAATGTTTACTGATCGCTAACTATGCTCCAGGCACCAGATCAAGAACTTTTTACCAGTTTTGTCCACCATAGAAGTCTCACGAAAAAACAATTTCTCCAGAAGTGTACGAGGAACAAGTTCAGGAGTGTACATCTAACAGGAGGGACACACCAGCAATGCATTCCCTACGACTGACTTTGCATTGGCCCCCTGTGCCCACTTCCACCCCCATTATCCTCTGCACACAAAAGTATTTTAGGGGCACCTGAGTGGCTCAGTCAGGTACCCAACTCTTGATTTCGGCTCAGGTCATGATCTCATGGTTCGTGAGACATTGACAGTGCAGAGCCTGCTTGGGATTCTCTCTCTCCTCTCTCTCTGCCTCTCCTCCCCTCAAAATAAATAAACAAACATTGTTTTAAACAGATTTTTTTTTAAAAAGAAACTGAGAAATGTATTTGAATTGATGCTACACTTCCACAGGTCTCGTTCTTGGTACCTTCTTTGTCCAACCTAACATTGTGGGACTTTCAGAATACTTACAGTGGTTTTCAAATCACCTGTTCTCCCATTTCGTCCAGTCAATTTACTTCAGGCTAAAGTGCTGGGGGGCAACCTTATCATTACAGCATGAACAAAAAAATAAATGTTTTGAACACCACCACCAAGTATGAAAATTATGTTCTACTTTAATAAAAATGGTCTTTACCTTTTCCTCCAATACATATAAAGTTTCTAAGGAAATTTTTTGAATATGGGGGCCCCAATTCAGAAAACAGAACATTTAGAAATCAGTTCTCCAGTGCCTGCTCCCGCCTCCGTGTCTGACATCTGACAATGAGGAAGTCGACCTTATACCTTTACTCTTTACTATGAGCTGGTCTAGCACATCTCATATTCCAAGTATTTTGCCTACCAGGAAATTCTGGATCTGTCAGGACAGCGGTTCTCAAACTAGATGTGAGCACTGTAACTACTTTTCTTGCACCGGATGAAAGAGCAATGTCCTTAGTAGATGTGGCGGACTTGAGGGTGCAAAGCCCCTCCCTGGGGGCTTTTTGGGCCCATTACTCATCATCGCCCCCCAAGGTGGCTACTGAGGCAACACTGCCAAACCCCAAAGGCTCTATTTTATCTCTTCTCATATCTTGGTGCCTACATAAAACTCATACTTTATTTTATTCCATGTATGCCTTTGTGTCTCAAAGTTGGGCACAATTTTTTAAACATCAAGTCATATTTCAAATGCTGCTTACTACACTAAACTCAGTAACTCTATTTCGTAACTCTATTTTATATGTGAACCCTCACAAAAATTATGGTTTCTATTTGTATCTCTTTGGCAACAATATCCTTAGCATATTTGCAAGTTTAAGGTCATTTTATAAACACAAAATCTTGTCAAGATAATGCATTATATTTTATTTTACTTTTTAAAGTTTTTAAAAAATGTTTATTTTTGAAAGAGACAGAAAAAGAAAGAGACAGAGAGTGAGCAGGGAAGGGGCAGAGAGAGAGACAGACAGAATTGAAGGAGGCTCCATGCTCTGAGCTATTCGCACAGAGCCTGACATGGGGCTCGAATCCACGAGCCATGAGATTATGACCTGAGCTGAAGTCGGATGCTTAACCAACTGAGCCACTCAGGTGCCCAAAATAATGCATTTTAAATGTATAAGATCATCATCAGGACACATAAGATCCCCTGCCCTGATTCTACTTTCACCAGTGATCATTTGCATGTGACATATGGTATGCTAAGTTTCAGACTATATACATAAAACTTAAGCCAAAAACAAAAACAAACCCACTACCTGCAGATTTAATATGAAAATGGATCTAAAGTGTTGCTAGGTAATCATTATTTTAAAAAGTGTAATACCAGATCAGCACAGAGAACAAAGAGTGAAATGCCTTTATGAAGAGCCAATGCTTCCTATATTCTGCTAACAGGAAAATGTCATAGCCTTTTCTATTTTTAAGCATTTTCTGGCTGCTGCTCTCCAGTCTTATTTAAAAGGTTAATGTGTCTCATCAAGCAAAGACAACACATTTCCATTGTTCATGTGAGAAAATGGCCAGTCACCTGGGACCACTATTGAAATTGGGGGAAAGCCTTCAATTTCTGTCCCCCAGAATAAACACAGTGTTTAAAAGTTCAAACTCTATGTCTAAGACAGTGTCCTAAACATTCACGTACATATAAGAGATAAAAATGACTTGTCATTTCAAAATCCATGATTAACCATATTTCTCATTTCAAAATATGTGATTTTCCCCGATTTTCATTTTAATTTATTATTAAAAATAATTACAAAATCACTCTAGTAGTACTTAGATGATTTTAAAATAGTCAGCCACTTTCCAGGAATAAAAAGCACTTTATTTCCAGGCTAAGAGAAATAAGGACAGTAAATAGTCCTCAAATACCTGGTTATGTTACCCAAATGTACCTATGTTGGGGTTCAGCACTGGTGCTACTTTTCCCTTAGGAATGATGCTGTTAGTGACAATGTGCAGGCCCCAACACAGAAACTTATTTCACTTACAATGTATCTGTAATACTACATACCTGAAATGAAATGTATATTGTAACTATGTTACAACAGTAGTAATTATACAAGGAATAAACTAATACAACCAGGAATGATTTTGATTTTTCTGTATGCAATGTGTAAGAAATTTTAATCAGAAGAGGATGGCCACACTAAGACACTTAAAGTTATTCAAAAGTTGATGACATTGGTTACTATGCCTTATTTTACTGCTATATGTACTACACTCTTTTCCCTTGATAATTATTATATGCCTGCCCATGAGCTTATAGCTATGACCAGCATCACTGGGGCCTCTCCAGAAGTGAACAGAGAGAAGAAAGAAAAAAAGCTTAGAAAAAGAGAGATTTATTTGAAATACAGGGAAAACATGGTAGCATGAATGAGTGGAATTAATGAAGACTATAATCTAAAAAGGGGGTGGGGAAAGAAGAGAATTTAATAGTTAAAGTTCCGCCAAACAAGATGGAAAAATGTTGGATTAGCTCTCGCCAGCTGACCCAGGACAGCCTGGCTGTTATGTGGAGCAGAAGGTATGGAAGGCTGACCAAAGGCAACGTGCAACTGGTCATGGGCATGGCCAGAATGTGTGCAAAGCAAGTGTTTGCAATCTGGGAAGGCTTTGCATTTTCAATCTGGTAAGAATGTGGTTGTCAATCTTTCAAAAGAAGCAGTTATTTGGCCTGGCTGGGTGACTCAGTCGATGAGAACAGAGTCAAGGCTCAACATGTGGTAGCAAGGGGTATGTGTTCAGCTATGTGGTCACAGGGCATGAAAAGCTCTAAGCAGTATGCTCCCAAACAAACGATGCTGGCCAAGAGAAGGATCAAACAAAGCCTATCGACCATACAGTATAACAGTTCTCTAGAGCTCTGTTCTAACAATAAAATCATCTTTCTGTAGGGCACTGTTAATTCCTTATTTAACTGGAGAGGGGTGGGATGGAACAGAAGTTACACATAACCATCTGAGACATCTGTTACTATCGTCATACCTAACCTAAACTGTCTCCTGACAATGATTATTGGACCCTATCTTACAGGGGTAAGATCTCCATGCAATTTCTTTCAAGTAAGCTCTACACCCAGTGTGGGGGCTCAAACTTACAACCCTTAGATCAAGAGTCGCGCACCCCACTGACGGAGTCAGTCAGGTGTCCCAAGCTACATGCCTGTTTAGTGTTATAAATGTGCTAAAAGGAAATCTGAAATTCAATATTTAAAGCCCTTTCTTATGACAACACAAAATTTGGACTTACTGAGTTGACTGATCGCATTTTTGAGTGTGTGTGACTGTGACTGTGTGTCTAAAGCTGGTGAATTCCAGTTCCATTATTGGGCAAATACAGAAAGAGAATGAAAAGGAAGGGAACATTGGCTACAGTCCCCCTTTGGCTCTGGACAAGAGTCAAACTGGTGTAATGCAGGGTTCTTCACACTGCAGGGTGACCCATTAGGGGGTTGTACAATAAATCAGATGCATTATAAGCAGCATTTTTATAAACCTGAAAACAGAACAGAATAAAATAGAAAAGAGATTTTTACACTTGGTGTAACTACTGCTTCATAAAATAGTTACTTTTATGTGTGTGTTACGTGTTACTTTTTCATGAACATAATCCCTTCTGTCCTAGGAAAGAAAATGGTTTATTAGGAAAGAAGATTAAAGATCACGTTTGAAAAGCAGTGGGAGAGATACATGTGCGGATTTAACTTAATCAGTGCTGTGCTTACATGACTTCATCTTGGAAAGTGACCCACAAAGAAAGATGCATTTACATTACTAATCAACAACTGCAAAGATACCATTCAAATCATTATTTACTCATTCATCAGTTTAGTGTCTATTCTCCCCAGGCAGAGGCCATGGAGAGAGGATAAAATTATTTTAAAAAATTAAGTAAAGCCATATCGGAATAGCTAACACATGCTGAGGGCTTATTACGCACCTGATAGTGTTCTAAGCACTTTACATGTCGTTAACTCATTTGATGCTCCCAAGAACCCCACAAAGGTAAATACTAATACTATCCATGTAGAGTCTGAGACTGAAGTCATTTGTCTTTGAGGCAGAGCCATATGTGAACCCAGAAATCTGGGTCCAGAGTCTTTACTCTTAGTTGTAGAGTATCCTTGACAGTTCATTCCACAATCATCCCTGACAGAGGTAAGTCTGTGACGCTGGGGAGGAAGCAGGGAACAAATATACCCCAATGACAAACTGATGCTACAAACACTACTGCCTACACTTTGCCGCCGTCCTCCTTTCTCCCACGGTTCAAGTCCACCATAAAGGAGTGAGCCTCCTTTATACTCTGATACCCCGAAGCATCTGAACATGCTTCTCAGTAAAGTAGTTCAAACTCCATCTCTTCTTTCCCTCCCTAGGAAACATGTAAAAATGCAATTGAGTGTGTCCCTACTTTTCGGTAATAAATTGAACTCTTTACTTATTTAAAGTTAAAAAGAATTCATTCTTGGATGCTTAAGCTTTCCTATTAGCCAATCATTTCTTTTTTTTTTTTTTAATGTTTATTTATATTTGACAGAGAAGGGGTAAGGGGCAGAGGGAGAGGGAGACACAGAATCGGAAGCAGGTGCTAGGCTCTGAGCTGTCAGCATAGAGCCTGGCATGGGGCTCGAACCCATGAACTGTGAGATCATGGTTTGAGCTGAAGTCGGATGCTTAACCCGATGGGGCCACCCAGGCGCCTCTAGCCGATCATTTCTAACACATCCCTTCTGTGTCTTATCTCCACAAACCAGTGGGCAGCCGGCAGCCCTCGTGTTTATGCCAGTCTGGATTACACAGACCTTGGAGGAGTGCTTCTTTCGTTGCATCCACTTGTGTTCCTCTCCTCATTGATTTCAAACAAGATCCAAAGATACAGCAGGTATAATATACACTGTGACAAGCACACCATTGTCTTCAGAAAAATATGAAAGGATTATGTACCAAAGCTTTCTTTTTCCTCCAATTTACCCACCCTTGCCTTCAGGTTATATAGCAAGTCGTATACGCAGAACCTAGACAGACAGTAAAGTAAGTAAAAATCAACGCTATTCTTGGTAGCATGGTTAGCTTTCCTGGCTACCATGTCCATGAGCAAGAAACTGACACAGCACTGTTTAAGTGCTGAGCAAACACAAAGTGCTTCTCCCCACTGAAAACAGGAGGAAGCATTATTCCTCTTCTGGTAGCATCCGAATTCACATGGCCCATGCAAATGAATCCTGGAACCAAAGGGAAATCATATTTACATCTTCGTCTGACCCCCACGCCTTGGCCACATAATTTGAAGCTTTCCTCATAAAAATGTCTTGTGGCCAAACATATTTACCTTTCAAACTTACAAAAAACTATTAAAAAATTAATGCATGATGATGCACTGTATGTGGAGAATTCAATTATTCAAGTAACTCAGGATTCTTTCAAAATGCAATGAAATACTCTGATAACTAAGGCAAAATCTGAGGCTTAAGTATGTTGTGACAGTGCTTTCCACACTTTGCTTACATATACACACTTCAAGAAGTCTATTAAGAGTAATACAATTGGGTCACCTGGGTGGCTCAGTGGGTTAAGCAACCGACTCTGGATTTTGGCTCGGGTCAAGATCTCACAGGTTGTCTGTGCAGAGCCTGCTTGGGATTCTCTCTCTCCCTCTCTCTACCCCTCCACCTCTCAAAACAACTAAATTTAAAAAGAAAAAAGGAAGAGAACAGTAGGGGTGCCTGGCTGGCTCAGTGAGAAGAGAGTATGACTCTTGATCTGGGGACTGTGTATTCAGGCCAGGACCCATATTGGGTGTAGAAGGTTACTTAAAAATTAAATGAATGAATGAATGAATGAATGAAGCAAACTGAGAAAAAAGGTAAGGCAATGTAACACTTTTTAAAAATATATATAAGATAGAGTTCTGTCAAAATAAAATTTCTAATTGAATAGTAACTGGGTGCATGCCTGTGTCAAAGTCACAGCAGAAACCAAAAAGAGGATTTTACTATTTATCACTGTAATAATTTTAGGTTATTTTTAGGTACATTTAAAGTTACTTCTTTTCTAGGTCAGATTATACTGTTTATTTCTAAGAGGTATTCGTTGTGTCTAAAACCAATACTTTTCACATGGGTTAGGGTACATTTCCTCTAGTTAAAAAAAAAAGGATGATTCAAGTATGTACCAATCTAGTTGAGCAGTTTCTAAGAAAGATACGGTTTATGGATAGAATATGACACTTTTTACTAGTGATATTACATGTCAGGACTTTTTTTTGACGGTGATGCTCACTGTGCTGCCCATTTACTCTGTTTCATTACTTGGGACTGAGAGCATGCATTTTCAAGACGGCCATCCAGATGCTTCTATACCAGTAACAAATAATCTAGATAAGAACCTTCTATACAGGAGCATTTTGTTTACTGAGAGGACCTGCCAGACGCCTCCCTAGAATACAGGAAGTAGGGGTGTTGTCTGCTAGGTTGAACAGGGGTACACACAGTGAGAGAGACACGGAACTTCTCAGGGAGCAACCGCTGTTAGAAAAGGAAGCAGCTCCAGGTTTACAAGCTATCCCACAGAAGCTTCCTGGTCACTGAGGCAAAGCTGGGGCTTCTTTCTTCCAGTCCTGTCTCTGTCCATGTCAGGCTGCCCTCAATGTGGCAGAGTGGAAAACCCCAGCACGGGGCATATGAGTAGGCTCTGCTTTCCAGGACATTCTGCTAAGACACATACTTTTCAAGTAGTGTGTTAAAGAACAAAAAAACAAAAGACAAAGGAGGCTGAGTTAAGTAGCCATTTTTTAAAATTATGCAAGTGAAAGAAATCCTTTGACCAGGTACACTTTTGTCAAATCACTGTGGTATGTTTTATTTTACCATATTATTTGTCAACCATACCTCAATAAAGGTGGGGGGGAAAGTCCTGCTGAAACTTCTAGTTGAGTAAGTCCTACCTATGTGTCAGGATCAGTTTCACCTCGTACTCGCTCTGTGGCCTTGTGCAAAGCCCCAGGGACTGTGGGAAACTCACTTTCCTTATCTGCAAGTTGAAAAGGTTAACGTAAATGTCCTCTAACCTACCTTTCAATTCCAAATTCACAAGTTTAAATTTATTTAGCAACTTATTTTCCCCTTCAAATATCTTTGATCTTAATCCTACACTAATTTCATCTTAAAAGAGAGAGAGAAAAAAAAAGATGGGAATAGGAGGGGAAGGGGGCCCAGGAGAGCTCCTCAAGCAGATTCTCATTAACTTCCTGCTTTGTCCTGGACATTCACAGTTTTAGGAAGAGGCAAATGAACAGGAAGTGTAATAAACTCCCAGTGCATTAATTCTAACATCTGGCAGTATCTGCAACATATTTTTAAGTTACTGGGATAGTCCTTGCTTTCACAAATACATACAATACTGAGCCACTTCTCAATCCACTGCCAGTTCCTCTGGACTCCAGGAAACAAAGAACCCCAACGCAAAAACAAAACAAGATAATAAGTTATTGCAAAAAGGAAATTTTTGATTACTCATGCTATTGCTTCTTCCCATTAAGGTGGTAAACTGAAAATTGGTTATAGATACGTATTTCTTTGCCTCTTCAATCAGAGGTCCTAGATTTATTGTCTTCCAATTACTGATGTAGACCTACCCCAAATACTGAAATCCTTTGGAATCTGTCTGCCTTGAAAGGGCCATTTCTTATTGAAATAGCAAGATATACTGGGTACATCTGAAAATAGCAGGATATTCTGATTACACACATTTTGAAAGAGAATGCTACTTTTAATTCTTAAAAAAAAACAAACAAAAAAAACATTATACAGTCTATTCCCAAGGACTAAACAGTAGACTGTAAACTGCAAATATTTACTTTAAAAAGCAATGCTCCAAACTTAGACAAATCTGACTTACTTTTTAATTCTATTATTAAACCCCACTTTCCTTTTAATAACTGGTATTTTCCCTTCTGGCTATCACAGCTAATGAACAATGTAAAACAAAAAGCTTTTTTTTTTTTTTTTTTTTTTTTTTTTTTTTTTATTTTTCAACTTTTTCAGAGCCAACCAGTAATGGTTCTGATGACACTGGCTAGTGCGGATTTCCAACAGGGGCCAGGGAGCTGAGTTCTTTCACATGCTAGCCTAACTAAGCCTTCTTGTGACATGCAGAGTGTGAAACTGAGATGGCAGGAGTGCGCTCCTTCCTGCTTTTCACCCAAGGCTTAGCACACAGGAAATAATAAATGCTATTAACATTATTGTTTCCTTTACCATACGGACTGTCACAAAAAAATATAGGCTAGATCAAAACAAATCCATCCCTACCTGTAAGAAACACAACGAAAACAATCTACGGAGGCTGCCACTGAGTGTCTTCGTACATGGCAACAGCAGTGGCCGCTACACACTGAGCACTTACTAGTGAACCAAGCGCTTCACTTACCTTATTTCATGACAATCAAATAACCTAACCTAGGCACTGAAGTTCAAAACTCAACCCATAACACACTTTGTTTCCTATCTTGTTGTTTACGGTCTCCTGTTTCTTCTATTCACACTTTTAGAGGAAGTGCTTGTCTATCCGATGTGACTTCTCCCACTTTTCATGATCAATCTAGGTGCCTTGATAAAATGAAATATGGTTGCTATTTTCTTTTTGGGTTTTCCCCTCAGAACAGGCATTAAGATGGCCAGAAAAAATTAGGCAAGTATGAAATATTTTAAAAAATACATTTTGTTCTTCTTGTCTTGGGCTGTTAAACTCAAACATAGTATTTGGTATTCCCAAATACTATTTATAGATTTCTGCCATAATTTGTCCCCTTGAACCATTAATACCATCCTTTTCTGCCATTCCCTGAAGCCGGTATGATCTTGTTCGATGACAGTTTATCTTCTGAAACGGAAGGGAGAAGAGACAACTGCTAGGAGGTGGAGCGATGGTGGGCTAAGGTTTCAGCTCCCTCTCCTGTACACTCTTCAAAGTTCCTGCCTAAGGGGGCTGACATACAAATTTTGGTGTGGTTTTTTACTGGCTTCCAGGCATGGACTGTGTACCAGAAGCAAACAAGGACAGAAAACTGGAGCACGCTGCTTCATTTATTGGCTACAATATTCAAAGATCGGTGAATATCAGTTCTGTTTAAAAGGACCACTTTGCACATTATATAATCTTTAAATTCTGTTGTTTGCACTGAGTAATCCGAGGTGTATATAATTATGATCATAAATAAACTTGCCTCTGAAATGAACGGAAATTGTGCTAATATAAGCATTGCACAGAAGTCACTACAATATTCCAATTAGAGCTTCAAAATAAACGAACAATAGATTTTAGATTCCTGTGTTCCAGCACAAGTCTTATAACTAGAACCAAATGTACTGCTCCTATAACAAACCAAGCTGCAAACCTAAATCACGTACAACTTAGGTTAACTATCTGGGAAAAGTGAATTATCATTTCCAAAAGTTTTAAATGGATCTCCGCTTACTAGGTGCTTTAGTAAACTATCAGTTTGTGGTCCCATTAAGATAGGAAAGGAAGGAATCTAGTTTGGCCATGAAATCTTTCTCCCTATTAGGTATCAGCTTCTTGACTGGGTGATATGATATCGATACTTTTCAGTTCATTATATGTTGAGCTGGAAATCCTATAAAACGCTTGAGGGGATTAAGTGAATCACTTCAGTGCATTCCAATACGAAAGCTTACCTGTGCACTATGAAAGCTTAAGGTCATAAAAATGACACTATGATAGACTTCAGGATAGAAAAACAATGCAACACTACATTTGAGCCAGCAGGTGTCTCTCCGTAACCCATGACACCAACCAAAGATACCAGGGTATAGACGACTCCCGCATTACTAGAATTCTGTGACCCCTGGACCATGCAAGGGCATGAATTGTGAGATCAGACCATCAGAAAAGTTAGGTTTCTGAAAAACTGGATATGGGGATCTAAGCAAATACAGTAATTAATGAAAAATAAGTGTTACTTTTTGAAAATTTCATTTAATATGCAAGATCTAATTGTACATAGGAATCTGTTTCATTCAAAATGGTAAAATGAGGGGTGACTGGCTGGCTCTATTGGTGGATTGTGTGTCTCTTGATCTCAGGGTTGTTGAATTCGAGCTCCATGTAGGGATTACTTAAAAAGTATAAAGGGGGGGGGGGGCACCTGGGTGGCTCAGTCGGTTAAGTGCCTGACTTAACTCAGGTCATGATCTTACAGTTCGTGGGTTCGAGCCTCGCACTGGGCTCTGTGCTGATGCCTCAGAGCCTGGAGCCTGCTTTGGCTTCTGTGTCTCCCGCTCTGTCTCTGACCCTCCCCTGCTCATGCTCTGTCTGTCTCTCTCTAAAAAGAAATAAAATAAAAAAATTTTAAAAATGGTAAAATGATTCTTGGCTATGGGTCAGGAGAGGAAAGTCAAAGTTCAAACAGAAAGAAAGCTGAGAAGTGAGTAGTATGTGGAAAATAGAAACAGAAGCTTAGTTACAAAAGGAAGGAGAGAGTTTTGCACATAAAGAACGAAAATAAGGCAAGTCTGAAGGAGTGTGTAGGGGTAAAAGAGGTCTGTGCAAATTACTACAGAATACAGCCCGGAAGAAAGCATGTGCCCCTGCCACCGCCTAAAAAGACTGCGAGCCTGTCAAAGTGCCACTGACCAGCAGCTGTAGGTTATGAGAAGGGTTAAAGAGAAAAGAAGCGAGAAGGAAGAGAAACTGATCAAACACAACAGACTAGGAAATCCTATCACAATTCACAAACAGCGAAGGTAGGACTTCGGGAAACCGTACACCCACAGCATGAAGGTGCGCACCGGCTCCTCGTGCAGTGCGTGGTCCTCCCTGTGGGCTTCTGACGCAAAGGTCTGAAAGCCACGGACATACCGAGTGCCTCACCAGCGCCCGCCTCTCTCAAGTTAACAGTGTCACCTGGAACATCTCCCAACAGAAAAGTTAACTTCCAAAGGTGATATCCAAAATCCGCAGAAGGGAGACGTGACAAAACAGAAAACGACGGAGGATTTAGAGTAAACTACAAGGTGCCTGCGGGGGGCTCAGTCGGTTAAGCATCCAACTTCCACTCAGGTCGTGATCTCATGGTTATGAGTTTGGAGCCCTGCATTGGGCTCTGTGCTGACAGCCTGGGGCCTGGAGCCTGCTTCGGATTCTGTGTCTCCCTCTCTCTCTGTCCATCCTCCCTCTACTCACAGTCTGTCTCTTTCTCTCTCAAAAATAAATAAGCATTAAAAATTAAAAACAGGGGCGCCTGGGTTGCTCAGTCGGATAAGTGTCCGACTTCGGCTCAGGTCATTATCTCACAGGTGGTGGGTTTGAGCCCCACTTCAGGCTCTGTGACAGCCGGCTCAGAGCCTGGAGCCTGTTTCAGATTCTGTATCTCCCTCTCTCTCTGATCCTCTCCTTCTCACACTGTGTCCCTCTCTCTCTCTCTCCCTCTCTCTCTCAGAAATAAAAAAATTTTTTTTATAAATAAAAATAAAAAACAAAAAGTAAACTATGGAAATTGCAAAACAGAAGCTGGGGCTGGGGGAGAGGAGGTGCAATATGAAGGCCACCTAAAGAAATGTCTCTCTCTGCCCAATAAGACCGTGGGCCCCTCTGCCAGCGTTTCTTTCCGGTCCCAAACAGAGCTGACCTGTGGAGGGGGGGGAGGGGAGGGACAGAGGAGCTGGTGAGGCGAGGCGGGATTGTAGAGCTCCAGGACACCCAGGTCTCCCCACAGCGGGCAAGAAGGCAGGAGCTGTACATATCCAGAAAGCTGGGCAGAGGGGACGAGAAGGGGTCAGTTCAAATTTCACGATCCCATTCCCCAAATGATAACAAACTGCTCCTTCAAGAATGTTTTAAAAGCTTGTTTTGTTTCAAAAGTGAAACGAATCTGACACTTCACAGGTCACCATGAATGAACACTCAAACTCAAAACTCAAAGTATGTTCAAATGCTCTGGGTGTTCAAAGATTAAGATGGTAAGTTTCTCGGGCCATCATGACAGGTCACAAGGAGACCATGTCAGAATTTACCAACGATTTAAAAAAAAAAAAAGAATTTACCAATGAGGTTCTCAGTTGCTTTAGGAGCAAAGGCTTGCTTTTGTTGGGTACTTTCTGGTTGTACGACTGATTTGCTTTGGGCTCAGTTACATTTAAAAGAACTTCCTCAGAGCAAACCGTTACATACAGTATTGACGATGTGCCGGGTCGTCTAGTAAGGACTTCACAAATACCAATTCATCCAGCTGATGTATACACACCCCTGCTATTTGTGGTTATCTACCTGTTCAGTGGCTCGTTCTGCTCCATCTAAAAGTACCTCTGTTTCTTCCATTTTTCTCCTGAAAAAGATGAGGAAAATATAGTCAAAAATGCGCACATGTGTTTTATACCATCCTGTGACATGAGGAGCTCCCAAAGGGCTTCGTTAAACCTTAGTCAATTATCGCAGCTGCCTGACTTCCCGGAGATCCTAGGTGGAATCATTCAAACAAGTAGCATCAGAAGTCTAGAGAACGGAAGATTGGAAAAACAAAAGCTTTAAGTTTCAGAGAAAATCAACATGCCGTAATAAAAAGTTAGGTGCATGGGGAAACGATTTAGAACAAGGTTCTCCTTGGCTCTGAACACTTCTACATTTAATATGCCTTTTAAACAATCAAATTCTCTCTAAAGTTCTCTTTTTAGGTGGCACCTTTCCGCAATGGGTGGAATAATTGTGATTCTAAAGACAGAAACAATTGGTGGATATAGCTATCAAAGGTTCACTTAAAATTTTTAAAAAGTACAATGGAAAAGCATTCATCAAAACAGACAGCACTGCCAAGTAAAAGTAGCTGTTCAGAGAGTCTCCACCCGGTGACATTTACCTCGGGGAATTCAGGACTGACAGGTAATTCAGCACGTCTTTCAAATCTCTTGGCTCCAAAAGTTTATCTAAGATTCCAGAGACAATTATGTTTCCTGGTACTGATTCATGCTACCACAAAGCTCTAAGAGATTGATATATAAAGCTATACTGCCTTTATATTCACTTACAATGAAAAGCATAATTGCCAGATGGTCTGGACACCTGTTCCATCCAGCTTGATTAATATATTCACATCTCTCTAGTCAATGAGCATTTCCTGAAAACCCAGGTACAGGCACCTTACAGGTAGGTTAAGATCAAGCCAAATTAACCGAAGATTGTTCCGTGAGCGTACCAGAGCAGTCACAATCTCGGTCCAAAGGCCTCCAACATTCTCCCCGCAGACAAGTGTTCCTCGCTCCCGTACCACCACTATCCTGGCTCTATCCTATTCTCCTAGACAAACACAAGGTATTTTCCCACCTCTACTCTCTCCCTTCCAGTCCATCATCCACCCTGTGTCCAGAGTATACCTCCAAAGAGAAAATAGGTCATAGCTCAGCCCTACTTAAACCCCTTTAGTGCTGCACACTGGGCTTGGGGTAAAGAGCGGCAAGTTGACTCCAAGACCCCGTCTGGCCCTGCTGACCTCCCCGGCCTCCTCCAGCACCACCTCCCTGTCATCCTCACCCACTTCAGCCATGCTGGTCTCCTTTCACTCTCTTGAATGCACAAAACCCCTCAACGCCTCAGATTTAATACACCTCGTTTCCTCTGCCTAGAAATTAATGCACAGAATCCTACCCCTTCCCCCCACCCGGCAGAGAACACATATGCCTAGTAACCTGCAGGTCTGGGCTCGCATGTGACCTGACCCCAAGGCCAGGACAAATGCCCCTATTTTAAGCTTCCACAGCTTTACATCGGTAGCATTTATCGCAATACAGAATTCCACACTGATGTGATTATGCTTATTCCTCTCATTAAAGTCTGAGAAGCTCCATGCAGGTGGGTGCTGTGCTCATTTTATTAGCACATTCCACAAGCGTGGATATTCGAGAGATAGTTTATCGAAGGGAGGATGGCTTTGGGCTGTTAGGAACTGTTGCATCCATCACCGAACAGGACTCACTCTGCCAGGTAGGACAGACGGCTCCCCTGACTGGGCTCTGTCCTCCCACCCCCGTGAGGATGATGATCACATGGGCGCTGTCTACAGTCACTTCTGTGACATTACGGTCTCCTAGACTTCCACAGCCACAATAAGTCTTAAGATACTAAAAGAGAAATAGCACAAAGTTCAAGATACGTTTGGGTAGCAACTGTGCGCAGAGGGCTTGTGGCAGTGAGTTACTAAGAAACGCCGTAAACAAAAAGGAAAACATAAATTGTGGCCAAAGGAAGTCGTCGATGAGACAGCACTGGCAAACAAATACACATACACACCCGCGTGCACACAAACACCCAAAGCCTGGTCCTTGGAGGAGGGGGCACGAGAGACTCTGAGGGGGACACCGCCACAAGGAAAGGGCCCACGGCAAGAAAGTGTGAAGACTCCAGGAGGCCCGATACTGCTCCTCCCTCCTACGCCCCAGGCGCTAGCACCCAGGGGACCTAATGGTGCTGGGTTATTCTCCCATGTGCCTTACAAAGCAACAATTAGCTGGCATTTCCCAACTCACTGTGTAGAATGCTTTCAATGGCTCACAGCTGTGGTTAATATTTTAAAGATGTTCTCCTAACATTTTAGCTCTCTTGTGTGAGGTGAATGAGAACAGAATGGGTAGGAAGACGTCCCACATTGCCCTTAGATCTAAATTCACGTCTCATCATGTAGCTGGAAGGAACCAACTTCACTCATTCAAACCACAAATACAATGCATTCTGAATAAGTCAGGCATCATTCTAAGTGCTGTGAACACAAGATGAACAAGACAAAATCCCTCCTTCTCAAGAAAGTAATATTCTAGGAGGAGACAAACAGTGAAATCTATTAGTCAGAGAAAGCCTCGCTGAGAAACTGACATACAAACGAAGTCCCAAAGAAAGTTTGGGAGGGGTGCCCTGGGTGGCTCAGTTGGTTAAGTGTCTGACTTTGGCTCAAGTCATTACCTCACGGTCTGTGGGTTCGAGCCCCACGTTGGGCTCTGTGCTGGCTCGGAGCCTGGAGCTTGTTTCGGAGTCTCTCTCTCTCAGAAATAAATAAAACATTAAAAAAAAAAAAAGTTTGGGAAAGAGTTACGTAGATATATTTAAAAAGATAGTTCCGGACAGCGTAATCAGTAAGCGCAAAGGCCCTGAGGCAGAAGTGTGGCTGGTCTGAACTGGGATATGCAAGGGAGATGGTAATAGGATATGCGGTCAGAGAGGTAAGTAATGGGTCTCTTAGGGCACCATAAGGCCTTTGGTTTTTCTTCTGAGAGCCCTAGAGGGGGACTGTTTTGGGCAGAGGCAAATATGCTCTGGCTATGGTGAAAACAGACTGAAGACGGAGCAGGAGAGAAGCAGCAAGACCAGTGGGTGGGTGACAGAAATAACCCAAGTGAGACAGTGCAGCAGCTGCAACAAGACTATGGCAGTGGAGGGGCTTCCAACAAGTCGATGGGCTCTTTGTGGCCCTTGAAGGAAATGCCCCTGGATTAACTCTAACTCGTTTAATTTGATGGATTCTAGTAGTCTTTTTTTTTTTTAAAATTTAATTTTTTTTGAGAGAGAGATAGAGACAGTATGAGCAGAGGAGGATCAGAGAGAGACGGAGGCACAGAATCTGAAACAGGCTCCAGGCTCTGAGCTGGCTGTCAGCACAGAGCCCGACGTGGGGCTCGAACCCACGAACTGTGAGATCATGACCTGAGCTGAAGTCGGATGCTTAACCGATTGAGCCACCCAGGGGCCCCTGGATTCTAGTAGTCTTAATGCTTGTATCACTATGAGGGTGTTTTTTTTTTTTTTTTTTTTTGGTCTTAATTCTTACTTTTATCAAAGAAAACTTAGTAGATTTCTATCTATACAGAAGCAAATTTGCATCACAGTGTGAAAGAATGAGAAACAGATGTCCTTGTAAAATCAGACTTAGGTCAACATAATCTAACCTTGACGTGTGTCAGGTGTACCAATTTGAGTTCAAACCAGAAAAAAAGGGGCGCCTGGGTGGCTCAGTCGGTTAAGTGTCCGACTTTGGCTCAGGTCGTGATCTCATGGTTTGTGGGTTTGAGCCCTGCATCGGGCCTGTTTCAGATTCTGTATCTCCCTCTCTCTCTGACCTTCCCTTGCTCACGCTGTCTCTCTCTCTCTCAGAAATAATAAAACATTAAAAAATTTTTCTGGGGAAAAAAGGGGAAAAAATGCTGGGCACATCACTAAAGAAGCCACACTCTTTTTTGCAAATTTTCTCCCCAAGAAACCCATGAAGATTACCTGATGTAAAGTAAAAACTGGACATGGTGACTTCTTTAAAAAAAAAAAATTAAGTACTCTTTATTCTCCACTCTATGGTTAATGTTGGGGGCAGGGATGGGGGGGAGAGCATGGCTTCACTGTTGTCATGGAAACCCATGGCCCCAGGGCAGGGAAGCAGCTCTGCAATGGCTATCATCAAGCCTGGGGCAGTCATCTGTGTCATAAACAAACCCCTGTCCTTCCCTAAACAGAGCTCTGCTGTTTAGTCAAACAGGATCAGCAGGCCTCTCTCTAACTGCAAACAAAATTAAACTTTGATTGTCAGCATTTAATACCGACAGTTGACATGCCTCATTTGTGTAGCATTTCTCAAAGTGTGCTAGGACAGGGACCTTGCTCGTGGTCTGTCAATCAATTACGGTCACTGCCCCCTAAAGCCAAGGGTTGTTGTTTTTTTAAACTTCAAGGTACCCAGGAATTGCCGGGGGTCAGTTAAAATGCAGGTTCTGACTTGGTACCTGTGGGCTGGCATTTCTAACAGGCTCTTGGGTGAAGCTGAGGCTGCTGGTGGGTGGAGCACAATCTGGGTACCCAGTGGTAGAGCGGTTATCGTCCTTCCCCTCTCCCTCCTATTCCCTTTATACGCACCAACGATAGAGACTGAGACACTGGCATTTAAGACTGTTTCACTCTCGTTGAAAGCAAGCATCTGCCCTCCGTGGTATAGGATAATGCAGCTCCAGCAACTGTCTTTCCTGGGACCTCCTGGGCTAGCCCATTCGATCTGAAATTCCCACGTGACCAACCACTTAAGGTTCTCCTTCTCTTCTCCCTCTTCTTCACTCATCCCCTCCCCATGGGGAAGAATGGTCCCCACAACGGACCACTGCTTAGGTAAGCTCCCAGCTTCGGCAGGAGGTGAGGGTGTGAAAGAGCCAAAATTACTCAACATGTTCCAGGTCCTCCTCTTTTTGTAAAGAGGCTAATCCACAGACAATGTGGTGCTGGCTGAGAAGGCCGGGAAAGCACACGTTTATCAAGAGGGAAAGCGGGTGGCCAACTGATTGCTTCAGGTACCGGCCCTACTGGTTTCTATCAACCGTGAGCCCTGGAGAGCCCTTCTTTGGACCCAACCCCTAGACGGTCAAGCAGATGGGTCCCCTACCACACACATGGCCAAATCTCTCCTTCGGAATACAGCTGATATTTTCGAATCGCAGATAATTCATGTGAAAATGTAACCTGAGCTACAGCATACAGCATACCTCTCGCGACCCTCAGCCCTGCGCTAGTATTTTTGTTCATCTTCAATAATTTTTATTACCATTTCACAGGTACGTATTTGTTAGTTTGCTTCTAAAGTATAAGATAAAAGTGGTAAGACTGGGGGGAAAAAAGATCCCCAGGACATGTGTGCGAAAGGCCTGCTTGCTGTTTCTCTGGAGCCCTAAGATGCCCCAAAGGAGAGCAGGTGCTGGAAAGAGGAGACCGTACTGACGCAGAGCAGAGGCCGGACCCAAACCCCTGCGTGCCCCCTCTCTGGGATCCTGCACAACCACAGGGGGAGGAACCCGGCAGAAAAGTGCCAAATGACAAGAGGGTGTAGCGGCAGATGTAGGAGACCAATGCAGGAGATCGCAATCACTAGTTCGCAGGCTCTGAATCAACCAGAATTACCGCTGGCTTATATTAAAGAAATAAACTATTAGCCAAAACCTATTTATATGTCTTTTAAGTTTTTTATTTATTTATTTTGAGAGAGAGAGAGGGAGAGAGAGAGAGTGAGTGCGCACAAGCAGGGGAGGGGCAGAGAAATAGGGAGAGAGAGAATCCCAAGCAGGTTCCCCACTGTCAGCACAGAGCCCAATGTGGGGCTCAAACTCATGAACTGTGAGATCATGACCTGAGCTGAAACCAACAGTCGGACACTTAACTGACTGAGCCATCCAGGTGCCCCAACCAAAACCGATGTAAAAGGATACATGAAAGGCGACAAGGCTTGGGGCAAGATTTAAAGAAGCGAAACATCACCTACACAGAAAGGCATGTGGCAAAGAGCAGACAGGGTTCATTCTGTGCTGGTTCCCGAGGCTTGAACCCAACGGTACAACAGAAAAGGGGACGAACTTGGCACAATAGGAGGTAAAACTTTCTAACACAATACACTTCCACAGTCATGGAACCTTTTTTGTTTTGTTGTTGTTGTTGTTTGCCAGGGAGTGAGCTCCCAAAGTCACTGAGCTCGCCTCACCCTGCCACGCCCCCATGTCATGCGTCACAACTGAGCCAGGCTGTGTGCCGGTCCCCAAACACGGTTTCGCGACCCTGTGCATCCCAAGTGCTTCGTTTCTAGGCCACCTCTTTGGACTGGAAATCCCAGCTTCCATGTAACCTCTGTGAGTCCTGTGCCGTCTCTCTTCTGACAGACAGCAGGTGCAGAGCCTGCCCCTTATCCAGAGAACGTCACACACCTCCTCCCCGTGCAAGCTCACTCTGCTGTTCCCATTCTCTACCGTGAGGCCTCCAAGGGCCGCATCCTGGCTACTTACCTATGTCTCTGCAGTGCCGACCACAGTGACCTGAGTCCAGTGGAGGGACGGAGGGAGGGAGGGAATGGGAGGGAAGTGAAGAAAAAGAATCTGATGCCTAGATGATTATCTGTGACGTTTATCATAGAGGGACTTCTGACACTGAGAGGGAAGGCAGTCTGAATGAACCTATCCTATGTAGAGAGAAATTACTGCAACATGCATTAAGGAGTGTCATTTCATGCATATTTTCATCTAATTATTGCTTAATCTAATAATTGTTTAGAAACAGTACCAAAATGTTGCTTTTGCTTCTGCATATAAATACCCATATATATTTCTTATTTAATAATACAAATAGTTTTGCCCAAGAATTTGTACATAAGAAACAATCTTTCATAATTACTGGGAAGCTTGGAAAAAACATGCCCATGGCATTTCCCTGAAGTCAGGAGTAAGTTTGTATCATTAAAGCAGGTATAGAAGCCACTACTGGCAAAACACCTTGGCAATACTCTGTATTTATGAGCCTTTAGGGGCTCCTGGATGGCTCAGTCAGTTAATGATCTCATGGTTTGTGGGTTCGAGCCCTGCCTTAACACTCTGTGCTAACAGCTCAGAGCCTGGAGCCAGCTTTGGATTCTGTCTCATCTCTCTCTGCCCCTCCCCCACTTCCTTCTCCCTCTCTCTCTCAAAAATAAATAAACATTAAAAAATATTTATGAGCCTTTGTGCTAAAACTCTGTATACCACAAAGCAAACGGTGTCACCAAACTTTCCTGAATTCATGCAAGCCTTTACCTTAATTACTAATTAACACAAATAAAGGAAATTACATTTCACCTCTTACCCTTTTCTTAAGAATCTTCACCCTGGTTAATCTGCTTATCCGACCGCTGGCTATACTCAAATCATGACAAGTACGTGCTCTGTGGTCACTCTGATGAAGGGCCATTCTGACTGGGACTTCTCAGGTGAGGGACAGACAGGTAAATAGTTCGGGCAACCATGGAACCATTGCTAATAACAATAATTATTATTTGGGAGAATTTCCATAGACCTCATCACACCTTTCTCAAAGAAGAGATGACGACAGGTAAACCCACACCTGAAACCAGAGAACTGTCACACAAAGCCTGGCCCGGGGCACTGGTGGCCCCTCTCAACGCTTCCTGCTCACACAGAACTATCAACAATATATACCCTCACCTCCCCAACAGCCTTCAGCCTGTAGTCCCTGTTTCCTGTGGGGCTGCCCTGGGCTCTAGGGTGCCACACAGACAATCCAATCGGCTCTGAGACAAGGCCTGAGGAAGCCACTTCCGCCTCCTCCTAGCGCGTGGTGGGGCCATTTGCATGGCAACTGCCGCCCCCTTTCCTTATTCCAGCGCAAAGCACGGTGGGCCTTCTCCATAATGAGAACGTTAGAGTCTAGGAGTTAGCGAAGGTCTTTCGCTCACTTTGTGAGGCTTAAAAAACAGCTTTAAAATAGATATTTCAGAGATGTTTGCAGAAGTCTTCCGGCCTCACATCATGTCACACAATCGGATAAACTTCTCTCAGCATCTCTTTAAAACAAAAAGTATCCTAGATCTGTAAAACGGAAAGGAGCAGATAGCACAGCACACTGGCCAGATGCCGATGACCAAGCTGACTTTTGATCCAACAGGTTGTACAGCGGCAGTTAAGAGGTGGCCTGTGCTGACTGATCAGAACGTGGACCTGTTTCAAGTCCGATGCCGCGGCGGAGCCCTGAACGCAGCAACCCCCGACAGGTCGGCGTGTGCGACAGGATGTCTGGTGGTTACTCTTGATCTGCGGCTGTTTGTAGATAGGGTGTAATTTCCAAAACAATTTTTCATTTTTCATTTTGCCGGTTCTTCCTTACACTTGAGCAAACCAGAGGGGATATAAAGGGGTAAAATTCAAAAGGACTTGCTTCTGCCAGTCCTCAGCCAGCCACCAGGGAAAAGGATGCTTCTCCTTAGGTGGGCTCATCTGGAGTCTAACTACAGGCAGAAGCCCCCAATCCCAGTCCCCCATGTTGAAGCCGGTTAGGTTATTAGAAAAAAAACTGACCCTGTACCTACCTATCCCTACAAGAAGCCTGCACTCCATCATCTGAGAAGGAAATGGAGGAAAAGGAAGGACTCATCCCTGGGAGCTCTCCACGTTTCCCATTCACCTGATGGGCGAGGTGTTATCACATAGGCTGAAAGGTCACGTGCCTTTCTAAGCTCAGCCCTGATCAAAGAGCTTTACCCAAGCCTGAGAAGCCCTCCTTCCACCTCATCCCAGACTGCCTCCCACAGGAGGGGCCCTGGTACACACCCGTTCTCATACTCAGAGAGAGAGCATACCTGCTCTAACAAGGGAACTTCACTAGGACAATGGGTCAAAAAAAAATAAAACAAGCTAGGAACCAATACCTGAGGGTCACACAAACCACATGTCCCAACGTGGCACATTTCCCAGGAGCCACCCTCACCCGTCTCCTCAGGACGCAGACAGCAGGTGTCCCCCAGACACTCCTGGCAGGCAAGAGCACCTGTGATACGTCCCAGTGCAAAGGCAGGGAGGGGTTCTCTATCCCTGGCTGCAAGCGCCAACAGAAATTTCCAGGGCACTTCTGGGAGGGCCCTGCTGCAGACCCGGAAACTGGGGAACCATGCAGGGACCCTTACAGTGCATCGTCAGACATGGTATGCTGCCTTCCTGGGCTTGGGAGAACCTGCACAAATGCAAGACCTGGGGGCAAATACAAAGCCAAACTTTAGAGAAAACGCACAAGCAGGGAAGTGGGGGGGAGGGAGGAGGAGGGAGTGTTTCCTTGGAGATGGGGAAAGAGAAAATGAGAAAGGAAAATATTTGTTTCTCTGTTTCTTCAACTGAGGTTCAGAAGAAATGACCAGGAAGCTCTGGTCAGCAGAGGGGGAAGGATGACCCCCGTCTCCAGCAGGAACACAGAGTTCACATAAGCCTGGGTGTGGACTTGCTTCCACTCCCGCCCACCCACGGTTCCTGGGGCAAACAAATTCTTGGCTGAGCAGGTATGTGTGGGAGGCCTGATTTATTTTCCAACCATTAGAGCTTTGCCCAGAACTACTTAATCAGAAAATTTCAAGGTCATACATTCAAATACGATGTTACAGCCTTCCAAAACAAGTTAACTCTGGGGTCTGTGAAGCAGGAGGGGGGTGGGTGTGAAGAGGGGAGAGAAGGAATTACTCATCATCTCTTTATGCACTCTTCCTCTATAGCCATTCTATGTTCTCAGAAAAGGGGCAAACTGGAAAAATGCATAGCTGAAAAAAAGAATAGCTAATTTAACCTACTGCTTACTGTACGGCAGGCACAATTCTAAATGCTCCATTAACTTATTTGACCCTCAGCAATCCTTTGAGGTGGGCACTATTACCATTATCATCCATATTTACAGATGCACAGAGGGGTTCGGTGACTCACCCAACGACCAAGAGCCGGGCCATGCACCCGCGGGCTCTGTGCTCCTGCCACTTTGCTACTCTCCCTCTCCCTGTGTTCTGCAATCCTGCCCCTCAAGAAAGGGCTCTTTGCCATTATGGTCTATCTCATTGATCTCCCTCCTGCTGCAGAGTTGTCTTTAGGCTACTTTCCTGAGAGGAATATTATTAGAGCCGGTTTTCACCTTAAAGTACAGATAAGACAGTACCAACCTTGCTGCCTCAAAAAGCCATATAAACTGGAAAAGTCCCAAGGCTCAAACCACAATTCCCCTCGCATGTCGCCTGATTAGAAGTAGTTTGAGGCGAAGCTTTGATCCTTGTTAAAATGTAAAAGCTCTGTGATGTGTACATTTTATGCTGTTATCGGTTTGTGGGCAAAGTTGCATTGTTATCTTTTTAAATGCAGTTTGACGATAAGAACTTTAGGTGGTTTCCAGGCATCCAATTCACCAGTCCAGTGGTGACTTGTTCACTGCTGGGTGCCTAGAACTCTCCAAGACCTATGCGTAAATAGCTGCTCAGTATACCAGCGTGGGTGAATAAATGGATGAATGAATGGCTAGAATTCTTCCAGAGGCCAGGTTCATTGTAAATTTATGATGCATGGAGGCATTATAGGGGCAGCCAAGTTGGGCAAAGTATCACTGGAAAGGTCTGAATCTAAACAAATGAATCACTGTCTGACAGTAATAACTGTGAAGGAAACCTCAGGCATGTGTAAATCTATGAAGATGATCCCTTTTTCACCTTATCATGAATGGATTCTATTTTTAAATGCAGATAGAGCTAATTTACTACTGAAGGTTATCTGTTTAAGAGAAGAGTGACATCTACATTACTTTTTGTCTAAAATCATACTCTCCAAAATGGTGAAGTGCACTAGAACATCATTTCCTCTCCCTAGTTATTCTCATATCCAAGACCTAAATATCCTCAAAAGCCTCATCAGATAAATGTCTTCTCTTCCATGAAGCCTTCCCTAATTTCCCGGCCTGAAGAGGTCACTTCCCCACTTCTACTCAACAGTACTCTGTTCTCTGTGTACACAAACTCACTTTCTCACTGTGGTATTTTTCTCATCTCACCTACTTGTCCCCAACTTTATCTGTGTATTCCACAGTGAGAAAGTGAAATTTCCAGGAAACCAAACATTTTCCCCAACATGAATCAGTCAATATTAGATCAATGTTTTTATTTGTATTTTTTAAAATTTCATTTACTTTTGAGAGAGATACAGCATGCGTGGGAGAGGGACAGAGAGAGAAGAGGACACAGAATCCAAAGCAGGCTCCAGGCTCTGAGCTAGCTGTCAGCACAGAGCCCGACGCGGAGCTTGAACTCACAGACCGTAAGATCATGACCAGAGCTGAAGTCAGATGCTTAACCGACTGAGCCACACAGGCTAAATCAATGTTTTTAAAAAAGAGCACTTCCATGGAGGTGCTCCAAGGACACCACCATCTGTTTCTAACGTTTCAATGTATTTTCGGTATTTTCAAAGCTGTAGTTGTTTTAAATGACACCAAAATGGTTTATATACAAACTCGTCACCCACCACAGATACAAAGGTCATGCCCCAGGGGACCTCTATGTGCACACGTGGCCTTCTCGTAAGTGTGACACTGGGAAGGGAAGTTGTAGCCCCGCCTTGGTCTCAGGAGAAATACCAGTGTGCACAGTCCACTCTCACGAAGTTGTCCGAGTGAGCACACACATAAAAACCCACACCCAAGTGTGGGCTTCCATTAATGCCAGGTGAGGTTCAGGGGCATGTGTACGGGCCTTGCTTTCATCACAGTGAAAAGTCCTTTGTGATCATATCCTATTTGAGAAAGAGTAAATATTTACTCTAAGGATTAGATGTTTCCTGTATGACTTTAGATTTATGATAAGGAGTGTGAGCAATTGTTTCCATAGGTTTCATGACAGGGTTGCAGCTCTGAAACAAACATTCCCTCCCTTAGGTTAGGGGACTTGAAAAGCATCCTGGAATTCCAAGGCAAGTCATTTAAAAACAAAACAAACACACACCAAAAAGACCCTGTTATAATTTGTAATTGTTAAGAGCATATTTCTCTTTAAAGCAAAGTATACAATTTTATTAAATACAGAAGCTGATGTGAATGCAGTTATTATACGGTTATCATCAGCACCTGATTTAAATTTTTTCATTAATAGCCTCATTGTTCTGACTCTTCAGTAAACATTATAAACACAGTGGTGCCTGGGTGGCTCAGTCAGTTAAGTCTCCGACTCTTGGTTTTGGCTCTGGTCATGATGTCACAGTTTGTGAGTTCGAGCCCCAAATTTGGGCTCCATGCTGACAGCACAGCGCCTGCTTGGGATTCTTTCTCTCTCTCTCTCTTTTCCACTCTCCCACTTGTGTGTGCACACTCTCTCTCTCAAAAAAAAAATAAACTTTAAGAAAAATTATAAATGTAAACTTCAAAAAATTTATACTAGGATCATATGTCATTTTATTGGTTTTATATGGTAGAGTTCTCAAGTGCCAGTCTACAGAACAGCTACGATGGACCTGGATAAGCTTTTTAAACACATGGATTTTTGGGCCCTTTTCTCAATAATTCTCTTCCAATAGGTGTGGAGTAGAGATGAGAATCTATTTCTCAGGAGGGAGCAAAAAAAAAAAAAAGGAAACTACTACTGATCTAATCAATGTGTCACCATCTTTATAGAATTCTCTGTCAAATGCCTTTATAAAATCAAGACAAAATACATTGACCACATACCCTTAATATGTGGACTCTTTCAAAACAGGAAACAAAGTCAGTTTAATATCTGTCCTCTAGCAAACTATGCTGGGACCTCCTCACACCACCTACTCTTCTAAAGCTTTAGAATCATCTCTCTGACTCTATGTCCCACTGGTGATCCACAGTCAGAGCATCCATTTAGCTTCCGATTCTCTTGCTTCATCTCATATTTGGACAAAAGTTGTTTTTCATCTGTATCTGACCCCTTTCAAATTCGCTGTGATTGTTCAAAGGCAGTCAGCACTGGGGCCTCTCGAGGTGACCTGCAAAAGCTCCTTCAACAAACTAGATGCTGCAAGCCACTAATTTGTAACTGCAGTCACTGGGTGTCCTCCCACGCCACCCCACCTGAGCTGCCCTTCCCAGGGGACTGCCGCAGCCCTCTATGCTTTACTGTGTAAAAGGCATTTTTCTTGCTGAAAAAGACGGGAGGTAAAACAGCAGTTATGCAGAGCCAAAGACTGTTTAGATGGAAGGATGCTATGGACTATGGCCACCCTATGCCAATGTGTTCAGGTACGGGAAATACACTTAAACATATGCAAGCTGAAAGAGCCACTGGCAACCTGAGAGCCCAACCACCACATTTCCAGGGGTTCATAACCAAAGATCTCCACTCACATTCCGATGCTTCTACTCACTACTCACTAGTGCTTCATCAAACCCAGTAAGCCACAACTTCCTTCTATGTAAAAATAGGAGGAGTACCAAAAGAATTGTTATATAAATTAAAATAATATATTACCTAACAATAAATAAAAGTGAATTTGTTTAATAATAAATTTATATATCATTTAACAAAAAATTTATTATTAAATAAGTAAATATTGCTTAATAATAAAGATATTTACGGTCTTCTGGAATAATAGCATAGGACTCCAAGTAAACACACTAATATCAGCAATGGTGAAATTTTTTTTTTTTTTTTTTGGCTGGTGTTTTAAAACAAAAACAGAGAATTCTCTGGGTAGCTAACCTGGGAATCTCTGAGTTTTAAAGGTGGAGACCAAAGGAATTCAAGTGCTAGAATCCCCCAAAGTTATGGGTATGAAGGCTCTGGGCTGGTGGGATTGCAAAAGTAAGTTATTCAAGTCGTAGGCCTGATTTCCCCAAACTGGGAGGGCAGAGGGTTAGGATCCCACGAAGAGCAAAGCCCTGACCCATTTACACACTGCTGGGGGCAATATTTCAGATGAAGATGTTGGCACAGTTTTTGTGGAGACGTGTTTGTAGTAAACACGTGGTTTGAGTGATGTACAAGGACCCCTTTGGTGAGCTGGCCATGGGGGAAGCAGAGCCACTAAGGAGCCTCCCTTCTGAGTGCCGACGGGGGTCCAGGCCAGGTGCACAAACGGTGGCAACCATGAAGAGATGGGGACCGAAGTCCTGCTCTCGTTCTGGAAAGTGATGGGTCCCAACAACAACTGAGAGTGGATTTCCCACACACCCTGAGAAGTGGGAACCCTCACCAGATTTCATTTGATTTAGAAAAGTGACTTAGATCAGGCTAGTAACAGCTGAGCTAGGGTGCAAATCCAAATGTGTCTGATTCCAAAGCCTTCCTTCCTATTATCCATGCTGCCTTTGTTCAAAGTGTGAGTTCCGCTATTACTATCTTCTCAGGTGAAGACTAGTACATAATTTTCCAATTAAAAATACTTTTTAACTGGAAGACAGATTTGGGGGTAGGACTATTTCAATGGGCTAGATCTCTGAGGCTGCCCTGCTTCCCTCTGTAAAGAGGAAGGTTGGAAGAAGGATATACTGTGAAAACTGTCTAGAAAAAGGCAGCTTGGATTTGAGTACCTCCAGAGAGATGTGTAAGACCAGAACAAAAAACAGAGTTCTGGAGAAATGAATGCGCCAGAGTGAGGAAGGATGGACACACCTCTAGATCCTGTATCTTGGGAGTGCTGGTGAATACACTTTGATCCCATTTTACCAGCTAGCACTTGACAAAAGCTGGCAGACCGAGTGTCTGGCCCTCTATATACCTTGGCTTTCGAGAAGAATCTGATACAAGCAAAAGTCTTGTTGATAGCCAGATATGAGGGCTGTGCTTAAGAAATCCCTGAGGGACTAATCAACTCAATGTAAACCAAGAAATCTTCTTTTTTCAGGTTACAGCCATTAACAAAGGCCAGATTTATACAAATAACTTAATGCCATATGCCAAAAGAAACTAAAAATCGACCCTTGAACAACTTGGGGGTTAACCACCCCCCACCTAAACAGTCAAAAATCTTATGTAACTTCTGACTCTCCCAAAACTTAACTACTAATAGCCAACTACTGACCAGAAGCTTACCAATAACATAAACACCTATGGACGAATACGTACTTTGTAGGATATACGTATTACATATTGTATTCTTAAATACAGCAAGCTACAGAAAAGAAAATGTTATTAAGAAAATCAGTAGGGGGGCACCTCAGTGGCTTAGTCAGTTAAGCGTCTGGCTTTCGCTTAGGTCATGATCTCGCGGTTCATGGGTTCGAGCCCTGCATCAGGCTCTGTGCGGACTGCCAGCTCAGAGCCTGGAGCCTGTTTCAGAGTCTGTGACTCCCTCTCTCTCTGACCCTCCCCTGCTCATGCTGTCTCTCTCTCTCTCTCCTAGAAATAAATAAAAACATTAAAAAAAAAAAAAGAAAGAAAGAAAGAAAGAAAATCAGTAGGAAGAGGGGGTGCCTGGCTGGCTCAGTCAGAAGAGCATGTGACTCCTGATCCTGGGGTCTTTGAGTTTGAGCCTCATGTTGGGTATAGACATTACTTAAAAATAAAATCTTAAAAAAAAAAGGAAAAAAGAGAAAAGCATAAGGAAAAGGAAATACATTTATACTCCTGTACTGTATTTGTCAGAAAAAAAAAAACAACATATAACTGGATCTGCGAAGTTCAAAGCCAGGTTGTTTCCAGAGCCAACTGTAGTTTTAAATTAACACCTATTTCCTAGTTGTGAAATACATAGCTTGAGCACATGTGATAAGATCTAAAAGGACTTCTGTTCATCCTGCTGGGGGTGAATGACGGAAGCAAAAAGTCACATACCTGTGTGTGTGGGAATTAAGGGGGTTTACCTGAGAGGCTCGGCCAGGATAGGAACCTCAGAAGGGTCGGATCTGCTAAAAGCCTTGTTGGTGGACCAGCACTACCAAATCACCCAGAAGCCTCAGCAGAAATGACCACCACCCTAGAACTACCGAATCAGAGTCTGCATTTTAGTAAGATCCCCAAGATTTGCTTGCACGTGGAAGTTTAAGAACTACAGGTGGGACGCCTGGGTGGCTCAGTCAGTTAAGCATCTGACTTCAGCTCAGGTCATGATTTCTTGGTTCGCGAGTCTGAGCTCCACATCAGGCTCTCTGCTGTCAGCTCAGAGCCCAGTTCTGATCCTCTGTCCCCGTTTATCTCTGTCCCTTCCCCCTCATGCGTGCTTGTGCATGCTCGCTCTCTCTCTCTCTCACACACACACACAAATAAACATTAAAAAAAAAAAAAACATTAAAAACAAGTACTACACATAAATAACCTACTTAAGTACAATCCGAAACACTATATTTTGGTATAACCAGCTTTCCGTTCTGTAATTGTAACCAGACCTTTCTCAAAATCTGTTAGGTCTTTCTCATAAATTAAAATGCTCCTCAGATATTTCAAAGGAAGGGAAAGGCTATGACTCTCCTTGAGAAAATGACCCGACATTCATCAATCTAAACGACTGACTCCACACAAGCTATGTCACATTGAATGCTTTCCTTCATAGATTTTAATACCATAGATGCTTTGGTTTTAAGTTTTGATTTCAGGTTTTCCTGAAGTGGCAGCAACTCTCAGAACTTAAAAAAAAAATTCCTAAACTTAAAAAAATTTTTTAATTCCCTTTCCTCTCTTATCACACTTTCTATTTCTTTTATCAAGCCATTAAAGGTATGTTATAATGAATTATTAAAATATATTAATGGGAAGTTTAAGAGGAATACAGTTTGCAAAACAGAAACATTTCTAACAAAATTTCATCCTCTACTCAATTGCCTCAAGCTCTTAATATTCATCCATTGTTTAGATTTCTAAATCGGAGCTTCCTTAAAGGACATACTTCATTTTCACTGAAGAAGAGTTGTGAACTATCCTGCACTGAAAATTTGAATCACTCATTTCATAAAAGTATGAAATGAGCTATTCCTCTATGATAATGTGGCATGTTACCTTAGCAGCTCCCACTGAACCATAGGACTTCCGGTGTTTGCGTCTTGCATCGTGCCCTCCCAAACAACTCCGGGCTGGGCTCATGGGATGTAAGCAAGCATGATGCAAGCAGAAGCTTCGTAAATATTTGCATAGTGGGGCTTGTCCTCTCAAACATCTATCAATATGCAGCTGTCATGGGTAGAAGACCAAGCAACCCAGGGAGAAAGAGATCAAAACCTACCAGATGACTCCATGAAGGTGGTGGACATGAGCAAAGCTGTCTTGGATCCCAGATACCATCTTGTTGCAACTGCTCTAGGTCATCAGAGAGACCAGCAGAAGAACCACACAGCTGAGCCCCAGCCAAATCACAGAGTCATGAGCAAATAAAATAATTGTGTTAATCCAGTAAGTTTTGAGATGGATAGTTTCTTATATGATAATAGATAAAGAACTAGGAACTGTATCTGGTTTATTGATATGTTATTTAAGTCTATTTATTTTGAGAGAAAGAACGGGCTCATGTAAGTGGGAGAGGGGCAGAGAGAGGGAGAGAGCTGGGCTATCAGAGCTTGATCTCATGACCGTGAGATCATGACCTCAGCTGAAATCAAGAGTCGGATGTTCAATTCAAGCATCCCTATATCTGGGTTAGAATGCAGGAGTCTTATAAAAGAAATCTAGGGTGATTTTTTTCAACTTTCTGTTTCTGGCTGACAAAAGATAAACTCATATTTTAAGAGAATTAAAAGAATATGTAATAAGTCCAAATGGCATAAGCAGCTGAAGGTGTGTCTTTTAAAGGATTAAATAAAAGAAAATTAGTCGTTTTTCTGTATAGACCTGGGGCTGAAGTGTCACTAATGCAGAAGCAACCAGAAGAATATCATGGAAACCAAAGACCTGAAAGTCAGTTTTAAATACACCAAATCACTGGCAGAAGTTGAAACAGAGCACAACCAGGGGAAGTAAGCCTGAAACTGGACTAAAGGTTTGACAACTGCTGAAGCCTGGAAAACTGTATGCAGGTTTTTATTCTAGATCTTCCACAACTGGAAAGAAGAAGAGATGAGGAGGGAAGAAGGAAGATATTACAAGAAAACAGGTGTTTACTGAGGAGTTTCAAAAGAGAGGAAATATGAATTAAGTGGTCTCAGAACAGTGATTCTAATCTATTTGAAATGATGTTTTTCGCATTACTAAAGCCCTTTTTATCTATTATCTTTTACTAAATTCACAGTAACTCCCAAGGCACAGAGATTAATGTGGGGGAAGAGGGGTTCACAGACTCCTCTGAGAATCCAAAAAAAGGGTAGGGGCTCCAGAAATACGTAACTACATATGTAGTTTCAAGGAAGACCATCTATGGATTCCAGTTTACAAATCTGTGTCCTCTAGTGAAATAGGTTCATTTCACCGATGAGTAAACACGAATATTTGGAAACTGAGTTACCTACGATCACACAGCAAGTGATTGACAGGAACATCAGCAGAACCCTAGAACCTGTAACACAAGGCTCTTGTTTCTGACTTTGTTTTACAACCAAAACAGGCTTGCTAAGCCTGAGGAAAAATAAATTCTTCCCAATTTCCAACTGAAACAGTCTAAGAAATGGAGAGGCATTTGAAGTGGCGGGGGTGGGTGGGGTAGAGGGTGAATAGCCAGGAGAGATCAGACCCTTCCTGGCCACAGGATCAGTAATGGGGTCAGTGGCACCTCATTCCTGTAACATATACCTGACACCTCCCAACGTCAAAGAAGTGCCTGAACTCAAATGCAGTTTCTGCTACACAGGTTTCTACATAGCGACGCGCCATCGGTTTTCTAGCTCTAGAGCAAATGGATCTATTAGATGCTCTCTCGGGTCCCTCTCTGGCTCCGGCTCCCTGGGAGCAGCAGAGCCCAGCTGTGGCTGAGGAAAGCAGAGGATGAACAGCACAACTCAACTGAGCTCAGACCACTCCTAAATTTTTCCTGAAGGAGAATGTGCAGTCACAGTGCCCTTAGGTAAGGACTCAAATACATTACTATTTTGAGTATGAGCAGCTTCTCCTCACTGTGAAGACTGCAACCTGTGAGGGGAGCAGATACACCTGATTCCACGACATAATCTGGTCAGCAGTCTGAGCAGGAAGTCTCTCTGCCAACTGGGATCACTAATGTTAACTTTATCGACTGCAGACTGTACGTTAAGGTCCACACTTGAATTTGGGTGGTAACAATACCCAATAGGCATAAAATATTTCTTTTTTTTGGATGGTCTAGTATTACAGGCTTCTTTTATCCCCTCATGTGCTTCAAAGCACTTACAAAATCTGTGTATGGAAAAGACTACGGAGCTATGGTGTATTATATTTTATTTTATCACCATTAAGCTGAAAACCTTCTTGCTGACGTACCTTTACGGGCAGTTACCAAGTTAATTTTCCACTTCTCCATGCCCATGGGAAAGGCACCCAATACAGTGTTATCAACTACTAAACTCAGAACGTTGGTGAAGCTGCTACCAAACTATTTTATCATTTCCAACAGGTCTGGTGGCAACTACCATACTTGGGCCAAAAGAAGTAGGTGGGTCATCCGAAAACCCATAGAGGCACATGCAAGTTTCTAGAAAACTACCAGAAGATGGGTAGAGACATTCATCTCCAATCTCAGTCTCTGACCAGGAAGTTCTGCTGCACGACAATAGTTTTTGAAGATACAAATCTTTTAAGGTACGTATCTTCCTCTCTAGCCTCCAGTATCATTTATTCAAGCTTACCCATTCTCCTACCTTCTGCACAATTGCCACCTTTTTCATTAACACTTTCCATAAACCATATCCATTCTTTCTCTGGGAGGAAGACGTGCGCTCCCATGGTATGCCCTCTCCACTGCCCCAACAGCACCATCGCTCCACACCCTGTATGTTTTTATTTCTTCTTTAAGCAACATGAACACAGGACTTGTGTGGTTTGGTCTCTGAGGGCCTAGCATCTTGCACAGGCATACATATACTGTGTGTGTGTGTGTGTCTCTGTGTGTGTGTGTCTGTGTGTGAGACTGTGCTGTGCCCTGGGAGGACATGTGAGTACACACCTAGAAAACTGCACATCTATTATGCCCCAAGCACTGTGTTTTACCTTCACTGCTGCTTTCTATCTCTACAACATGTATACCAAGTAGTCATTATCACACATACTTTGCAGATTAGGAAACTGAAATTCAGAGAGGTTAAGGCTTGGCCAGAATCACAGAGCTAGTGAATAGCAGAGCTAAATTTCAAACCCAGGTCTGACTGATTCTAGGAGCCAATGCGCTTATAAAATTAATATCCAATAAGCATTCAACAAGTCAAATGGTGGGTAGCATTTCCGCTCAGGGCATTGCGCTGAGAGCTGCTAGGGAACAAAATGCTTTACGTCCAACAGCTGTCCGTAACTATGCTGCAAAGTACGAAGTGACCAGGTCAAAAAGCAGATTTGCACAAATGCTATGGGTGTTCAGAGGAGCACAAGATCGCTTTTTTTTTTAGAGGCAGGTGGGTGAGTGAAGAAGGGTGGGAACAGAACTAAGATAATCACGAAGAAGGCGCTGTGCTGCAACTGGGATTTATGCAAGCAGAGATGGTGGTGTTAATACATTAAAGATTACATTGGGCTCGCTCTACCATTCCTCCTAAAGCGGGAGAGTGGACTCCCAGATTATATTCAGTGAAGACTGCATCCTTGGAGAGCACAGACAATTCCATATACCTGCTCTTTATGCACTCTCCATTCTGGAAACATTCAATAAGTATTTACTGTTGGCAGAAAAAATAAGAATAAAAGGAACATGGGGTTTGAAGGATTCTTTAGAGTATTTAATTAGCTCCCTCACACATTCCACATGCAGCCCAGTTATACAATGCATATTAATAAACCCTCCCCCAGTCATTAATAGCCTCTCAAAAAGTTGTACATATTCTTCACCCAATTACATCTTCACACGAACTTCATATTTGCAACAAAAGCCCCAATCACTGTCAGAGGAGTTTCACTCCCAAAACAAAGTGCAAATGTATTTTAACCTATTTATCTGTACATCAAAGGATCTTCCTTTGGAAAAAGCTCTGTAATTAAAAACATATAAAATTGGGTCGCCTGGGTGGCTCAGTTAGTTAAGCGTCCAACTTCGGCTCGTGGTCCGTGGGTTCAAGCCCCCATCAGGCTCTGTGCGTACAGCTCAGAGCCTGGAGCCTGCTTCGGATTCTGTGTCTCCCTCTCTCTGCCCCACTTGTGCACTCACACATGCTCTCTCTCCTCTCCCTCACAATAATAAACGCTAAAAAATTACTAAATAAATAAACAAAAACACGTAAAATTTGTGAAAGGGGCCCATCTACCTAAAAGGGAAAAAAGGAGCCGCCTACATGCAAAACAACATGATAGAAATATAAAAGCAAACATAACTGTTAACAATAAAATGTCAGATGCGCCCTAAAGGAGGAACAAGTGTTCCTCTAATAAAGTGTTAGCAGAGAAAATTCGCCAGCTGTATTAAGCCCGAAGCAATGAAAACCTGTTTCCTCCTTTCTTTCTTGTACTTTTGAAAAGACAACATGTCACAGTCAGACTTTTTTTTTTTCATAACAGCATCCATTCTTGTGACAAATGTTTGCCAAGGTGGGGGGCAGGGGAGGAGAGGGAGGAAAGAGGAATAAAAAGGCGAAGGAAGCAGAAGTGAGAGGAAACCATAATACGCCATCTGCTGACAACAGGGAGGAAAAAAAGAAAAATTTGAGAGCAGCCTTCAGGCAAATGTGTTTGAGGAAATGCAACAAATCAGCTTGTCATTCATCTTTACGAAACAGAACATTTTACTATGAAAATATGCGAAATAAGTTGTTTCACTTTTGTATATCTCATGTCTTAAAAATGACTATTGCTACTTGGATCAAAATAAAGGTCACCACCATTCCCAAGTGCAGAAAGAATTACACCCAAACTATTTTAAGCATCAGAGTAGTATCGCAGTGAATAAAACAGAAATATCCCAATGATATTTCAGTTTACCCAGGCAGGACGAGCTAAGGAATTACTTCCTTGGGTAGAAGCAGTCGGTCATCAAAATTTTAAGTGAACCTGGGACAGGAGACAACGACAAAATACCGGAGGAGGATCATTATTTAGAAATACGATGTTGGACATTACTCACCACTGATTACAAGCTGGCCAACCAATGTATCAGTCACTGACTGTATGCTACAGAAAGACATAAATGCTTATCAGAAGTAAAGACCTTCAGTAACTGTGAACGAAATCAAACTGATAACTCTCAAGGCTGAAGACAAAGGTGGAAGAAAGGGAAAGAGGGGTTTACTTGCATGCACATCTTTAAGAAATCCTAACACACTGCTTTTCTTTTCTTTTCTTCCATTGACCCAGCCACACCACACATACACACATGCATACACACACGCGTTCCTGTTTCCATTTCAAACACAGCCATTTATTCCCTTGGGTTGAGAGCTCTGCTTACAGGCACAGCTTCCTTTAATAACGCAATTTTCGGTATATGACACTTCTTAGTATTTAAGAACGACTGTGTAAACAGCACCTGAGGACCAGCTTGGCGCCACAGGACAGAAGTCATCAGTGAACATGATGACTTTAGAGCTGGAGCATGTGGTACGGGAGTTCTTATTCCACAGCAGTTGAGGCTCATTAGTTCACAATACTAGTCTCCGGCATTTAACCTACACTTAACCTGCAATACAATGTTTTCATTTATTTTTTTAAAATTTTTTTAATGTTCATTTATTTTTGAAGGAGAGAGAGAGAGGCAGCATGAGCAGGAGAAGGGAAGAGAGAGAAAAGGAAGGAGGGAGACACAGAATCCAAAGCAGGCTCCAGGCTCTGAGCTGTCAGCACATAGCCCGACACGGGGCTCGAAATCCCAAGCTATGAGATCATGGCCTGAGCCCAAGTCAGACATTTAACCAACTGAGCCACCCAGGCGCCCCTGTTTTCATTGATTTATTTTGTCTTTATACTTTGCGATTGTTTTTGTATTATACAGAATTTAAGAAAGGTTGATATTTTGTTGCAGAATTAGGCGGTTTTGTGTTTTACTGTGGCCTTAGACTCTCGGTGTACCATAGCTACAAAAGAGCCCAAGGAAAGTTGACAAAGAGCCATGTTATAAAGAACATACAATGCCTTTTTAGGTCGTGTTGTGGTAACTGTGTTACTCCTTGAAACAATTATGTCCATTTCTAACTGAACTTAATGCCGTGTTACTACAAATGAATGTCAGCTTGAGGGCTGAGAATCCCTAAAATTTTTCCTGTTGAAATTATTTAATTACTGACAACTTTTAAGAACTTGCCCTGCGAAGTTTCAGGACAAATCGTGCATATAAAGTTGGGACTTATAAGATTTTTTTTATTAAAAAGTTGTTTGTTTCTAATTTTTAAAATATAAAACATCTTGGAAGGAAAACAAGAAATGTGGATAGACCCTAACACATTTTCACAGAAGAAAAAAGCACTCAGGGCTTGATGATCTGTGCAGTTGCTGTGCTTTAGAAACTCACACCTCAAAGGACCAGAGCCCACAAACGTGCTCTAATGGGGGGCTACAAAGGGGCAGGGGTGCAGTGTCAGTAACAGTAGTTTACAGAAAAGACCCTTAAGAGAGCACATGTGGTGTGGTGCAGAGAGGCCTGGAATGGCAGTCAGAAAAGCTTGGCTCTTATTCGCAGTCCTACCACCAGCAACCTAGAATTTTCATCCCTGTATCTTCACCCCATCACCTACAGGAGCCTCGATGTTCTCTCTGACTCCCTACCTGTGTTTCTATCAGTCTCATTAGCTAAGAAAACAAACACAGTCACAAAACATGTTATCTACTGATTCTAAATAGTTAGGACTATCAAATCGCACATTAACAACAACAAAAGGGCTCAGCTCAAACCACTATCCTGAATTTGGTGCTTACCCCTGCCATGGTCTCTCTGTATTTTTATACTTAGGTCTGCATCAATAAAAACTAAAGGGAGGGGTCTTCCTAAACTTGTCTCTTTATGCACCTGATCCAAAGTTTCTCTAGGGTATATACCTAGAAGGAAAAGGCCAGATGTACAGTCTGCTCACATTAAACCCATCGATACACCTCCAGACCTGCGTTACCCACCCACCACAGCTCTCCCATTGGAATTTATTCTTAATTCCAATCCCTACTCATTCTGATCCAGGTGGAGTTTTTCCCTTCAAACATTACGCTCAACCTAGCTTTTACTGTATGACTTTGCTCCCCCCACTTTTTGATTAGGGATCATTAGGTACTACTCCAGCCACACTGGCCCAATCCAACCAAGCCTCAGGACATCTTCAGCTAGATGCATGCCAGCTTGTGCCTGGTATATGAGATGGCATTCCCACAGATATCCATTTCCCAATTTCACTTTTTAAAAAAATTTTTTTAACATTTATTTCTTTTTGAGAGGCAGAGACAGAGCATGAGCAGGGGAGAGGCAGAGAGAGAGGGAGACACAGAATCCAAAGCAGGCTCCATCCAGGCTCTGAGCTGTCAGCCCAGAGCCCAACGTGGGATTCGAACTCACAGACTATGAGATCATGACCTAAGCTGAAGTTGGACGCTCAACCAACTGAGCCACCCAGGTGCCTCTCCTCCATCTCCCAATTTCAAAGGCCACCACCTGATAATTCAAAATTCAACAAGTATTTATTGAGACTTAGCATGCACTTGCAGAGTTTGAATATCATTTGATGTCTCTATATAGCCTCAGTGAGTGCTATGTATCAAAAGGCTTCAATTAACAGATTACAGTGAACCGGCGGCCACGGGAAGCCCCTATCTGTGAAGTTTGGTGACCTTTCCAGGTCAGAGGAGAAAGGAAACAGGTGCGCACAAGACAAGTCGGCAGCCTTCCTAGTCCTACCATCCGCCCTGCGTCAGGTGTGCACTGGATTCGGGAGATGAAGAGACTTTCTGCATAGCAATGAGGAACCTGAACCTCATGCCATCAAGCTCGTCCTGCCTCCTTCTCACACTTGAGGGGCCACTACTGACAGAGTCAACTATTACTTGTCATGTCATGGTCCCCGGCAAATCACTTGGTCTCTAAAATCATTCAGAATCTTCGGTCTCTGAATCTGTTACTTTATCTGTAAAAGGGAGGTGAGTGATACCTACCACCAGCCTTGTTACAAACATTAAATCAGAATGTACAGAATACATAGTGGCACAGTCAGTTAAGGGTCCAACTTCGGCTCAGGCCATGATCTCACGGTATGTGAGTTCGAGCCCCATGTCAGGCTCTGTGCTGACAGCTCGGAGCCTGGAGCCTGCTTCAGATTCTGTGTCTCCCTCTCTCTCTGCTCCTCCCCTACTCAATTCTGTCTCTCTCTCTCAAAAAATAAACATTAAAAAAATTTTTTTAAAAAGAATGTATAGAATATACATATGCAGTAGGGTTTCCAACCTCTCTACCTGAATAGGGCTGTAGGACAAAACTAAGACTAAGAACACTGGCCAAAGTCACCATAAGGCAGATGTCCACTCAACATAAAAGAGAACCTCATAATAATCAGAGCAATTCAAAGAGGAGCAGTTACATAACAAAGTTCAGGCAAGAGTTGTCAGGCCTACTCAATGAAAATGATCTTTAAATTTCATTAACCATCTCCCTTCTGATAGAAGAATTACTCCAGTTCAAACAGGAGAAAATACCGTGGCTTTATTATTATTCTCTAAATTTTAAGCCTGTAGATAATGGTTCATAAAAACATAAGAATACTCAAATTTTGGGGCACCTGGGTGGCTCAGTCGATAAAGGGTCCAACTCTTGATTTCGGCTCCATGCACGATCTCACAAAATGTCTGTGAGATTGAGCCCCACATTGGGGCTCACTAACAGTGTGGAACCTGCTTGAAAAATTCTCTCTCTCCCTCTCTCCCTGCCCCTCTCTTGCATATGCACAAGTGTGTCCTCTCTCTCTCAAAATAAACAAACATTTTTAAAAAAAGAGAATACTCAAAATTAATGCCACAAAAATTTATGACAGGTGAAATTATGGCAAATAAAACAAAAAAGAACCTCTCAAAATAATAAAAGAATCCAATTTCATATAGCAAGTAATGAATAGGAGTCTAATAACTTCACCATGAAAGAAAGAAAATCTGAATTAAAGCAAAACAATAATGTGGACCCTAGTGATGTCAATACTCTTGGCCTTATAAAAAGAAATTTCAAAAATCATTCCTTCCAAACCCTTCGCGCCATGAAGAACCAACATGCGCCACCTCTGGCGGTTAACGAGCAGCGCCCAATGGGCTCGGGGCGCTGCCCGTCTGTAAAGTATGGCAACAGCTGCAGTGCTGTCTGTTCAGATGTTCATTGGCTCTTAGGGATCACCCAGAGGTGATTCACTTTCCGCATCCGCTTGCAGGCAGAGCTTGGCGTGAGTTGTTCTCAGCCACACATATGGAACGATGATTCACGGCAGTACTGATCGGGAGGTTTGGGAGTCCTCCGCGGCACTTTCACTGAGTGGCATCCAGGCCTCCCCAGGCACTCCCCCTCCTGCTCGTTTTTATCCCAGCATCAAACCTTGACAGGAAATCAAACATCGGTTCTTTTGCTCTTATCCATCCCAATCAGGAGGAAGCACTAAGAAAAAAAAAAGTCTTGAAAGTAAGGAACTAACTCCAGTAATTTGTACCAGGAACCAAATCATGGCACGTGAAGAGACCCTGGCCCCATCCTCACTTACTAGCTGTCTGGACTCTGGCAAATAACTTAACCTTTTCTAAGGCAGCAAAGGAAGAGGCACCATTAGATGACCTAAACGGGCCTTTCAAGCAGTAGGGTTTTGCCGCTATGAACTCTACACCAGCAGAGATGCACGACACTTCAGAGAATGTGGCCCGGCAAATGAGAGCAAAGAGGATGCCATGAAGAGTCCCATGTGGTTAGAGCAAATCCTACACTGTCTCAGGAATCCAACCTGCCCAAGCAGCCAGTTCCAAGACCATTGTTAACTGCTTCCTGAAAGGATCATGAAGCAGTCTCCACAGGATGCTGTGTTTAAAAAAAAAAGAAAAAAAAGACAATTTCTGTTTTCAAGGAAGTTTCAGAAACTGGGTTAAATCAAGTAAAATAGATTTCAGACCTTAGCCTTTTAAAATGCTGAAAGTGCACTGTGAATCCAAGAGAGGTATTAGAACACGGCATTTTCCCAAACCTACTTGCCACAGAACTCTTTTATACATGACAAATCCTGCAGGCGCAGCGTTCCCAGGAATACGACTGTTCTAACCAATTAAGAGTCCACTGTGAGCCTGTGAAAATGAATGGACTTGAAGCCTGGCCCAGGGCACCACCGGGAGCCCCAGCAGCAGGTCAAGGTCCCCCGCCCTACTGCAGGTTCTGCTGCCTGCTCGTCGTCGTCTGCACCAGACCCGGTTCACCAGCCTCCCCAGACCCGCTGGTTCACACCTGCACCCCCGGCCAAGGCTGCCAGCCTGCCCACACCACCCGCGCCCCAAGTGTGGCACTCGGCCACCTCGCATCTAGATTCCGCAGAAAGGCTGGCTGCAGAGGCTGCCCCCGTGTGATGATCCAAGTAATTCATAACCTCCATCCCACTAACATCCTAATTTCTACATTATCCTGCAATAGATATAAGGGTGGGGGTGGGGAATGTTCTGGACTTGTTGCACAGTGAGGAGCATTCTAAAAAAAAATCCCAAGTTTTCTTGAAATTTCCTTCGGTGTAGATACAACTAAAGAAACTGAACTATGCAGTTTCTCTTAGAAATATCCTCTTTTCATAGAAATGTCCTAATTAGCAAATGACAATGAGGCAAATGCTGGAAACGAGAGGAACAACACAGCTTTCTTTGAAATTAAGAAAAAAAGTTTTTCTGATAAGTATTATTGACTGAAAAACAGTTAACATGTTTGTCACTTTCAAAAAGCCACAAATGAATTTCTCTGAAAAACCCAACGTCTTTTCGAAAAAAAAAATCCACAAAATTGGGGCTCTGCCAAAGCATGAATGTTACAAAACCATGTGCCACATGCCCTTCATGTTTCGCATTAATTACTAAAGCAAGGATTAAGCTCCTGGAGATCTGAAGTCAGAAAGATCAGACATGGATTCAAGTGCTGGCTCTGATATGTGGGCAAGTTGCTTAATTTTTATTCAACCTCCGTCTCCTAATCCCTTACAAAGAAACAAGAATACCTCGTTCATAGGAGGGTGCAGAGTTTAAATAAAACTGAATTTGCCTAGCAGATGAGGGACCTATAATAGTCAGAATTACGTTTGACTGAGAGCGTCTTCAAGTCCAAAGTAGTGTGGCTTAAACAGGAGAAGTCTCTTTCTTTCTCAGGCAGAAGTCCGGGATGGCGAGTGTGGCCCTCTACCTATTTTACTGCTCTACCACCAATGACATCAACTCCATGGTTCAAGACGGTGGCATCCACATTCTAGACAGCAGAATGGGAAAGGTATAAATAGAGGACAGGAGGTGATACAAACTGTCCCTTGAGGAAGGTTCTAGAAAAGACCACATGATAATGTACTTCCCCACTAACCAGAAGTTAGTCATATGCCTATAGAGCTGTCAAGAGCCCCAGCTATCAAGCAGGGCTGCAGTGACTCTATAAAGCTGGGTGTTATGGATGCTGAGGGGACAACCCGCAGGCTCGGCCACAAAACCCAGTAACGGCTCCTCTCTCGTCTGAAATGGGTTTGTTGTTCAGCAGGAGTGACACTCAGCCCGTACACACCAGTATGGCCACACCAGTGGGGCAAAGCTAGCATCTATTCTGAATGTGTGAACTCCTGTGCGGTGCCAGCTGTTCAGTGTGCTGAAAATTATCCTTGCCTTTGGGAAGTTGCTGCCTCAAACTTCGACCGCAAACAAGACTTCCCTCATAACGCATGCAGTTTTGGGCATAATTTTTCCCTAACTACTTTTCCTTTAGTTTTCTTTCCAGAAAAAGCACAAATCCCAGAGATGTGCTTTCATAGAAGAAGATCAATTCTGCTGAACTACAGCGTTCTGTTTTCAAACCTAACCCTTGGTTTTGACTACCTAGGCACTCCATTTTTGATGTCATGGTCTCCTGGAAGCTGAAATATGGAGACATGATGGCGGAGGAACACAACTCTGTCCCCTCCGCTCACGCCCCCATGCTGTGGACTGTCCCACCTCTTGGTCACTGACAGTGATTGTAAGCAAAGGATGGGGGAGGAGACGGGGCAGTGTCTATGACCAAGTCCATGTTGAACGCACGTGGGACTTTTACGTGGGCGCTATGTGCTGAATGAGCTGTGGCACATCCCTATTCAAACTACACTCAATTAACTCTAGTATTCGCCTTCCTGAAAGACTAGAACTGAAGCAGGGTGCCCCAGACCTGGAACAACTTCTTTTCAACCTCATCTTTCTGGAATAATTATTTCCAAGAGTTTAAATCAGCATGTCCTAAGCTGTGTTCCATGAGTGTTAAGAAAGGTTGCACAGAAAAAGAAATAGTTCTACGCATATTTTATATATAATGGTTCTATGAATATTTTTCTCCTAAAACGTATTAAGTTATATGTAATAAAACAGTTGCAAACCGCTTTAATTATGGCAAAATTACCAGCCTATAAGAAATGGTCTGCCAAGCCCGGGTCCTGGTGTGCCAGGAGGCCTCACGAGGTTTCATCTGATGGTCACATGAAACTTCAGACCAGCCCTCTACTCCTATTAGTCTATGTAATTCTTTCTGACCTGAGTGACCTTTACCTCCTAAATGATTTATTCTGTATCCCGCACATTTTAAGGATGGGTTTTTTTTCTTCATTGTTTTATTTATTGATTTTTGTATTAAGTAATACAAGCACGTAGTTACAAGGTATATAAACAGTAGAGAGCGAAAAAGTCATTCTATCATACCTGTCTCCCTCTTATACTATCTCCATTCCCACAGACAACTATTCTTCCTGTTTCCTATGAATCTATCCAAATTACATACTTCCTAACATAAATGTCAACATCAAGCCATCTATTTTTCACAAAAGGGTGCATTTCCAATATTCTATTCTTTTCGCACTTTAAAAAGTTTAAACATAGGGGCGCCTGGGTGGCTTAGTCGGTTAAGCGTGCGACTTTCGCTTAGGTCATGATCTCGCAGTTCGTGGGTTCGAGCCCACGTTGGGCTCTGTGCTGACTGCCAGCTCAGAGCCTGGAGCCTGTTTCAGTCTGAGATCCCCTCTCTCTCTGACCCTCCCCTGCTCACGCTGTCTCTCTCTCTCTCTCTCCTAGAAATAAATAAAAAAAAAAAAAAATTTTTTTAAAATTAAAAAAAAAAAAGTTTAAACATAATACACTGTCAGCACCCACTGTAAGCAAACACTTTGTTACTAAACACTTTCTATTCCAAGTTGAGCAGTGACATTTACTGTATATTTACCTGACATTTACAGGTGCTATTTAACAGTGTATATGAATTGCCAATTATCAAACTAATACTCCAACCATAGAATGCTATCGGTACCAATATTCTTTCCCACAATTAACTTATTCTGGAACACTAATTCCCAAAGAGTGTTGGAGAACATGCGTCTTCAAAGGGAAGGTGAGAATCTTGAGTGGGAAGGGCATGGAGGTGTGAGCTCTCCACTGGCTCCCACAAATTTTCAGACATCCTCCTGGATGGAGTCCCCCACCCTCCAGCTGTGGAAAAATCACTGCATTTAAATGAGAAACGTGTTTGAAGAAAGTTTCTACACAGGGCTGCCCAACAGAACCTTCCGCGAAATGGCAGTGTTCCAGATCCATGTTGTCCACTGGCCACACGTGGCTGATGGAATTTGAAATGTGGCTTGTACAAATGAGAAACTAAATTTTTAATTTCAATTTAAATAACCACATGTGCCTAGTGGCTACCATTTCGGACAGTGCTGCTCTACTGAACAGTGAGCGTACTAAATAGGAGAAGGTTACAATCCCTGTTACAAAACAGGAATAACAGGAAGTGTGCGTGTGTGCGTGAGCACATGTGTACGTATGTCTGTCTGCACAGTAGATTAAGCTCAAACTACAGCTCCTGAATCTTCCTTCTTTACATACCCAAGGCTGAGTGGACTATTTCCAAAATTAATCTGTTTAGTTAAAGTTGGAACAAGCATTAAGGATGTGTTGCAATTACCTCTAAAATCTGAAATTAAAACATTTTTAATTTACTAAAACTCTTATGTTTGATTATGCACTCTGTTTTAAAATTTTCCTGGCATGATGATGTGTGTGGATCACACCAAATTAACAGTTTTCCTGTTAGGTGGAAAAAAACAAATTGTAGAAGAGTATGTACAATATTATGCCAACCACACAGATATGTGTGTGTGTGTGTATGCATGCACGTATATATATATAACACACACACATTTGTGTATGAATGGAATTCATCTAAAACAATCCTATTTGATAGCACATTCTGTGATGATGGTAATGCTTTCTATCAATTCTACCCAACACGGTTGCAGCTAGGCATACATAGCTACCGAACACCTGAAATACAGCCAGTGACTGAGGAACTCAATGTTTAATTGTATTTAGTTTTCATTAACTAAATTTGCCACAAGTTGCAAATGGCTGTCTCATTTGATAGCACGGGTCTAGGGGTGCCTGGGTGGCTCAGTCAGTTAAGCGTCCAGCTTTTGGTTTTGGCTCACGTCATGACCTCATGGTTCCTGAGCTTGAGCCCTACATCAGGCTCAGTACTGATAGCGTCAGGCTTGGTGCTCCTAGTGCAGAGCCTGCTTGGGATTCTCTCTTTCCCTCTCTCTCTGCCCCTCCCTGCTCTCTCTCCCCACCCCTCCCTGCTCTCTCTCTCCAAATAAATAAATAAACTTAAAAACATTTTTATTAAAGACAGCACAGGTCTAGTAGAATAAACCTCAAGGTTTCAAATGGATATACCTCAGAGGGGTTACATCTGGAGGGATTCAAGTAAACTTTTACTTAAACTTTACCCACCGCTGTAGTGTTTGAATTTAATTATTTAGTTTTGTGCGCCTGGCATGTAGAGCTCATTAAAGAAATAAATAGGAAGGGAAGGTGTCTCAGCTCGAGCTGCTGTAAGACAACACCACAGTCCGGCCGGCTTAAGGAACATGACCTTCTTTCGCACAGTTCTGGAGACACAGAGTCCAAGATCAGGGTGCCGGCAACATCGGGCTCTGGCGAGTGCTCCCTCCTGTGCGCAGACTGTGTGGCGCAAGGGGAGAGAGCTCTGGTCGCCCCTCCTCACACGGACAGCAATCCCATCACGAGGACCCCCCTCTTACTACCCACAGATGGAAGCCAAAACACCCAAAGGCCTGCCTCCTAATACCGTAACATTTGGGGGTTAGGTCACACCCCACAACTGAGCTATCAGCAAAAGGTGCCCGATCCAACCCCTTCTTACAACCCCCACCACTACCAACCCAGTCTCAGCCGTCCCCTCTCACCGAGACCACACCACACATCCACTCCTGGCCCCCAGCCCCAGCCCCACAGCATCCAAAGTGACCTTCTAGAATGAAAGTCCTAGCACATCTTTCTCTGTGGAGGAAGAATCCCCCATGCCACTGAGAATCAAATCTAAACTGCCCGCCATGGAGGCCTCATGTGGACCGGCCAAGGTACCTCTCCAACTTCACTTCCGAATGCTCTTTCCTTCGCCGCCTACTCTGCTCCAGCAACACCCCTGAGGCCAACAGAGCTGTTCCTCTGACACGGCTCATGTTAGCTCTTCAAACGTGCAGTTCCCAGTGCCTGGAATGCCCTTCCTTACCTCACTGAGCAAGACAGACTGAATGTATGTCCTCCCCAGGACTTCTGTGTTGAAACCCTAATTCCCAATGTGACAGTATTTGTAAACGGAATCTTTCAGAGGTGATTAGGTCACGAGGGTGAAGGATTAGTGCCCTTGTAAGAGAAGACACAGGAGAAATGATGCCCCCCCCCCACCCCACCCCACATAAGGCAGTAGCAAGAAGGCAGGTATCTGAAACCAGGAAGGGTGGCCCCACCAAGAAGCCTCCCCTGCTGGCTCCCTGGTCTCAGACTTCCAGTCTCCACAACTGGGAAACATAAATGTCTGTTGTTAGGCCACCCAGTTGATGCTATTGTCACAGCAGCCCAAACTGAGCAAGACATGCAGGTCTTTGGTTACAGGTCACCTCCCCAGTAAGACCTGATGACTTAGCTAAGGCAGCAGCAGGCCCACCACCCCCATTCCTCCTACACCTGTGTTACTTTTCCTCATGGCAGTTATCATCGTCTGACACCATATCCCATGTCTACCAGCTTACTGGGCACCTCGCACATCAGAACAGAAGCTCAAACGCACAGAGAGCGGAGCGATTGTCACCAGGATGGGGACCTTGGTTGTTCCTGACTCCACACCCCATCACCACAACTAACATCTGTTCAAGAATAGGACACCACGGAGAGAACCTCAGAACACAAGGGGCGAGGCTGAGGCTCCTCAGAGACGGGGACAGACTGCATCAAAAGGGGAAGCAGAGCAGCCAGGTGCTGAGCCACCTCCAGGCCAGTGCAGCACATGGAGACATCCCCTGTTCCTCCAGTGAGACAGAGAGCCCAGGAGGGACAAAGCACACCCCCAGCACTGTGGGTCACTTCGAGGAGCCCCCTACTCTGATCTCCCACTATGGGGACTACAGGGGAATTTGAGGGGCTCAAACACTAGAAAGCTGACTGTCATGGAGGCTGGGGGAGAGGCTTCCAACAACCAGCACAAGTACCTTGACAGCTGAAGTCCACGCCCGTAGGGTCCTAACAAGTAATCCCGACCAGTGGCTATGCTCATCTGCAGAACCAAGCTGGGGGTGCACCCTGACTGGGGAACTCAGCAGGGTGCAGATCTGCCTGACTCGGCTCCCCAGAGGAGGAGTTTTTTCACCCCAAGACCCCAGTGTGCCCACGCCCAGGGAGGGGCTGGATCTCAGGCAGAGGCTCTGAGAGGCTCACCCCCAGAGCAAAGCCAGTACCAGGTAGGGAGGCTTTCCCTGCTTCACACAAGCAGTGGGATTCATTCATAGCCAAGGCCCCTTCCAACCAGAGAGCCTGTCTGGGAAACTGAATTAGCCCAGAGCAGACTTTTCCCCTCCTGCCCAGGCAAAGGGGTTTGGGTGCAGCCCCACATGCTGTGAAGATGGTCTTCTAGCCCCATCCGACCAGAAGGGCTGGTGACAAGGGCTGGCTGGGAGCTGTACAGCCCCACAGAGCTCAGGCCAAGAGAAGAGCAGTCAAAGCCAACAGTTCGCAGAGCAAAGTCAGCAGCCCTACTGGCCCAGAGAACTTGGGCTGCGGATCAGCTCCAGTTTAGACAACAAACAGAGCTTTATTGATTTTACACTTACTTCTCCCACTGTGCCCGGGCAGGGAATCTAATTCACAACCCTATTCATCGCGGAGTACAGCCTCCAGCCTGCCCAACCAAGAAGCCTAACCAGAGCACCTAGGACGCTTCAAAGCCATTCAGCAGGTCTACACACACCGCCACTTGAACAGAGAGAAAAGCCCGTGGCTCTTCCTGTCAGTAGAGCAAAACAGGCGGCCCCACCAGCCAGGGAGTTCATGCACGCTTTGGACTGATCTAGGTCTCCGAGCAGTGAGGTGTGCAGGCCCTGGGTCCCCTCCTGCTGCCCCACGAGGGCAAGGAAGCTAACTCACAGACCCATCTATGACTAAATAGAGTCCCTGGTTCTGACCATTTCCGACCGGAGAATCCAGGCAGTCACAGAAACCATCCCGCAGCCTCGCGTGCGTGGGAACTAAGCCAGCAGGCCTATCCAGCTGTTCCCAGCCAGGGACAGACACCCCTAAGTCCCATCCTCAGAGCTTACACAGCTGCCTCACCCAAACATAGGCCATGATAGTGGGTCCCACCTGCCCCAAGATATTACTAGCAGACACATCCAGTGACTCAAATGGAGCTGACTGGTGAAGAACTCTCTGCGAACGCAAATCCATGAAGTCTGGAAGAGGAGCCTTGTTATTCAAATACGCTGACATCAACATAAGGAATCAATAATCATGAAAACTCAGGTAAATATGACACCACAAAAGGTAAACAAGAAGCTTCTGTTACCCTAAAGAAACAGAGATCTACGAACTGTCAGGCAAAGAATTCAGAGTGATCATCTCGAAGTTTAGTAAATTTCAAGAAAATACAGACAGGGACGCCTGGGTGGGGCAGTTGGTTAAGCGTCTGACTTCAGCTCAGGTCATGATCTCACGGCTCGCGGGTTCGAGTTCCGTGTTGGGCTCTGTGCTGACAGCTAGCTCAGAGTCTGGAGCCTGCTTCCGATTCTGTATCTCCTTCTCTCTCTGACCCTCCCCTGCTCACGCGGTGTCTCTCTCTCTCAGAAATAAATAAAAAAACATTGAAAAATTAAAAAAAAAAAGAAAATACAGATGACTACACAAAATTAGAAAAACAACACAAGAATTTTGATAAAATAGCAACCATCAGGGTGGCTAGGTGGTTTAGTTGGTTGAGCATCCGACTTCAGCTCAAGTCATGATCTCGCAGTTTGTGGGTTCAAGTCCCACATTGGGCTCTGTGCTGACAGCTCAGAGCTTGAAGCCTGCTTCAGATTCTGTATCTTCCTCTCTCTCTGCCCCTACCCCACTTGCGCTCGGTCTCTCTCAAAAATAAACATTAAAAAGTTTTTAAAAAAGTTAACAGAGAGGCATGTAAGATATTTTTCTAACACTATGTTACGCATCAGAATCCTAGTGATAGCAAAGGCACTGTAAGCTGAATAAAGGTGATATATTTCAGGCAATGCCACTAAAACAATGGAAGAATAAAAAACACTACGACTAATGATTTCTAGCTAGTTAGAGTTCTCCAATACCTAATATTCAATATGTCGAGAATATATTATTAGATCTTGAATTCTACTGTTCAGGGTTAGCCCTCTGACAGAGGCGGAAAACTGTATTTGCAGCAGGGAAGAGCATGGGCTTTTGCAGCATGAGCTTTTTGTCAAGCTGTTTTTCCCACTGGGTATCTTACTGTGTTAAGTGACCTTGACCAAATGATGTCACTTCTAAGAGCCTCAGTTTTCAGCTCCATAAATTGAAGGAAAAAGAAAAGAAGAAAAAGAAAAGAAAAAGAAAAAATGATGAGCAACCTCACAGGATTTTTTAAAGATTTTATGAAGCGATGTAAATAAAATGCTCAGCCCACACTTTGACAGTCTGTAACATAATATACTGGGATGATACACCTCAATGTTTCTCTCTCATGATCACCAGAAGGGCAGCTCTGTCATTGTCAGAGGATGTAATGCTTATTACAACCTCCCCAAGTGCCCAGCTCTGGAACTAAACAATGAATTAACCAATGACCAGTGTCTACTAAACGTTCGTATTTTTATGTGAAAGTCAACTGAAGAGATGAAGAGACAAAGAGAAGATACAAAACAAGGGGAGGGAGCGTGGAATGAGGGTGCAAGGAGCCACGCAGAGGCAGCGATTAGAAGGAGCAACAGGGGAGTGGGCGGCAGCCCTCCAGAAGAGGTAGAGAATCAGCACAAAGAAGTGCAAAGAGGGGCGCCTGGGTGGCTTAGTCGGTTAAGCGTCCGACTTTCGCTTGGGTCATGATCTCGCGGTTCGTGGGTTCGAGCCCCGCGTCGGGCTCTGTGCTGACTGCCAGCTCGGAGCCTGGAGCCTGTTTCAGAGTCTGTATCTCCCTCTCTCTGACCCTCCCCTGCTCATGCTGTCTCTCTCTCTCTCTCTCCCCGCTAGAAATAAATAAAAATATTAAAAAAAAAAAAAAAAAAAAAGAAGTGCAAAGAAGGAGGTCTAGGGTCCATTCCACAGAAGTGGGAGCCAAATGCTGACCTCCCTGCACCTCGATAACCTTCAAAGGCTCCAGTCAGCCACCGAAGACGACACCCGGAGCACTATAATAACAGCAAAACTCCTCTATCTGGGAAATCCCTGCCTACTTCTAACCTGAGAGATGCCAATCACACTCGCCCCTGCGTGCATGCAGAATAAACCATGGGGGACTATTTCTGCAGAGGGCAGAACCACTCAGCAGCCCAGGGAGATGGCTACCAAATGCGGCATGGCACATGGCTGGCCAGATCACAGAGCCGAGCCCCGTGACCACGCAAGCACGCACGCACACACAAACATACACACACACACACACACACACACACACACACACACACAGCATGAGAGCGATAGGGGCCCGCCCCCCTACAGTACATCCCAGCTTTCTCCAACAGAAGGCAAAGGACAGCAGTGTGAAAACGTTTTATTGTACTTGAAAGAGAAAATAGACATCTTGTAGTTGCCTTTTGACAGAAGTCAGTTTGACGAGAGATGAAACCACAAAGATGACTAAGGTGGTATGACAAGTAGAAGAAAAAGCAGGAGGCTGTCGGCTCATGGACACCAAGGGGCAGGAGGAGGCTCGGGGACAGGTAGCACAGACAGCCCTATGGCAGGAGGGCATCATCTGGGCAGCGGAAGTGGGGAGGAGGAGCAGCCAGAAGTTGGAAGAGAGCTCAGGAACAGTCACCATGAAGAATCTGCCCAGGAGAACAAGAGCAACGGCTGCACAGCACTGAGCCACCGCCTGAATTCCCGTGAACAGGTGCCAGTCTCCCCGGCTATATGGCTTTCTCGGGCACTGCTCGGGAGCCCACATGCAAGCCAAAGGACAAAATGGTCAGGGAGTAAACGGCTTGGGCAAAAGAGTGATTTAATACATGGACTATAAATTCTAAGTTGGATCAGGAAGAAAATAAAGCTGGAAAGGTACAGCGCAAAGGTGCCAGCAAACTAGAGGTCTCAGAGGAGTCAAAAGAGAGGCTGAGTCTAAGGTGGACAGACAGGAGGGTGTGGTCACACAGGACGTGTCTGACTAAACTGATCTGAGCCACGAGTAGTCAAGGCCTAGAGAGTAGGGAGACGTAGGAGGTTGGGGAGAAGATCACTGGTGATGAAAAACTCCAAGACAAGACCCATGCAGCCAAGGAAAACAGAGGTGGGTCACCCAGGGAAGCTGAGGCACGGTGGTAAATGGTCAGGCAGTCACGCGTGATGAGTGGGAGTGACGACAAAGTCAGCAGGTAATGGCTGCAAGGGGACAAAGGATGGTTATGCACATGACTTGATGCTCAAAAAAGCAGGAGTGGTTACAGGAGGTAGAAAAGCAACCTAGTGTGGTCCCCTAGCATGGGGACTGCCAGCCCCACCTTCTGAATAGTCCTGTGCCTCTGTAATGATAAAAGTAATCTACCTAATTGGGTAGTTCCTGTCAACTTCTATTCTGAAAGAAATCAATCTTTTCCTGCATTTATTCAAAATAAACACTAGTAGACTATTTCTACACGTTACTAGAGGTTTCCTAAGATAAAATCTCCAGTGATAGGGAAACTCATCTTAGAATGTTCAAAGGGGTCACACGTTTACCCATATGCTGACAGAGTATAAGGAAATTAATACTTTCATTAAGTTTTTTTTTTAATGCCAAGTTTTTATATCTTACACTAAACTGGAAACAAAGGTTTGCCTCAACATTAGACATCTATTTCCTTGTCATTTATCTTGAAGGCTGCAGGGATCTGGTATATTTTTACTATCTCACTGTCTTCCAATATTCTTTTTTTTTAATGTTTATTTTTGAGAGACAGAGAGTTGAGCATGGGAAAGGCAGAGAGAGAGGGAGACAAAGAATCTGAACCAGGCTCTGGGCTCTGGGCTGTTACTACAGAGCCTGATGTGGGGCTCGAACCCATGAGCCACGAGATCCTGACCGGAGCCAAAGTAAGACACTTAACAGACTGAGCCATCCAGGCCCTTCTTCCTGTCTTCCATTATTCTGTCACTGACTCAACCTATGAACTCATTTATGATGTAGTACCTTATGTTACTGAAGAAGTATTTCATGGCTCTTCCGATACTCTGAGTAGATTTGTTCAGGTACTGTCTCCTTTGGGAAAATTTCACGGATATTCACACTTCTAGTCCTCATTTTCCCAGCTACATGCTCCCCTGTTCTGCCAGGGCACTCACTACTAAGCAGGTCTGTTATTGCACTCAATACATCTGACTGTCAAACACAACAAGCTTTATGACCTTGCGACAAGTACCTAACCTTTGAACTTATTCATGTGTAAAACAGAGAAAAAAATAGTAAGAACTTCAAAGGGCTTTTATATCAGTTCATGAATTAAAAAGCACTAGAAAGCACTTACAATGGTGCCTGGCATATAGTACATGCCACGGTAGTGTTTTCTATTCTTATAAGGATACTTATTCCTATGTCTCTCTTATGCACTTATTAGCACCTTTAAGTTTATTTACTTTGAGAGAGAAAAAGAGATGGAGAGAGATAATGTGGGAGTGGCAGAAGCAAGGGAGAGAGAATCCCAAGCAGTCCCCATGCTATCAAGCCAGGCTCAACACAGGGATTGATGTGGGGCTGGAACCCATGAACATAAGGTCATTACCTGAACCAAAACCAAGAGTCTGATGCTCAATCCACTGAGCCACCCAGGTGCCTCCAGCACCTTTAAAATAAAGACCAAGTCTTAATCTCTATCCCCAGTGCCTAGTACAGTGACTGGCAAATCAGAGTCATTCAGTGGATGAATGCATGAATCAATTAATAGGTCAATTTTTATCTCACAAAAAAATGTGAAAATGTAGATATTAAAAATAACAAATTGAAGAATTACCTTCTTTATAAACCATCTTATTTAAAAATAATTTAAGGCAGTTCATAAACTACAACCTAACATTTCAAATAGGTAATTAAATGAAAAAGCTAAAATTAAGGGCAGAACTCCACTATCAATACCAATAAAAAGTCAGTGGACTTCTTTTTTTCCAATGTTTATTTTCGAGAGGGAGAGCATGAGCCAGGGAGGTGAAGAGAGAAGGGGACAGAGGGCCCGAAGCAGGCTCTGCACTGACAGCAGAGAGCCCCATGCAGGGCTCAAACTCATAAACCATGAGATTATGACCTGAGCCAAAGTCGAACACTCTACTAACTGAGCCACCCAGATGCCCCAGAAGTTAGTGGATTTCCTAAGAATTAAGTACTCTTACATACATTTTGACTAAGAATTATAATTTTTTTTCTTTTGTTGTGGGAAAGGGGGCAAGCCCAAACAAAGCCTTGGCCCCAGACCAGGATTTGCTATGCCTTGTTTTTTTAATTTATTTATTTTTGAGAGAGAGAGAGAGAGAGAGAGAGAGCGCAAGTGGAGGAGGGGCAGAGAGAGAGGGAGACATAAAACCTGAAGCAGGCTCCAGTCTCCGAGCTGTCAGCACAGAGCCTGACGTGGGGCTCAAACCCATGAACTATGAGATCATGACCTGAGCCAAAGCCAGACACTCAAACGACTGAGCCACCCAGATGCCCCAGGATTTTTTCCTCCTAATTTCTTCCACAGATCTAGGAACTAAGGAAGAGGAAAAAACCGTAACAACGACGTTCACCTACTTCATCTGTCACATGTGTGCAATGGCAGTGCCTCAGAGCTGTTGGTGATAGAAGGGAAGCCATTGCATCCAAAAGAAAATACACATTATTATGACAAAAAGCTCAAAATGTTCATAAGGTCCACGGGGCCTCAGAGTGGAGAAGTGGCTCCTCTCAGTCTCCAGTAGAAAAGAGCCATCTTCTACATTTCATCTTGTTTTCACCACTGCTAGAGAACACCTGGTCTAGGGTCATCACATAACCCTATTTAAACTGCTAATATTTTAATATTCTGGTTCTTTTCAGATATTTCCAATACTACTGAAAATGAGTCTGTCACATAGCAGGGCTTTCCTCTTTCACCGGTGCACAAAAAAAGCCACCATATTCATTAAAATGGAATTTAACGGAAGTCCAGTGGTGTTCACAGTGGAAGAAAAATGCTTATCTTACCCTTCTGGCCATCCAAGAAGAAAGCCATGCAAAAAGCATGAAAGTGAAGAGTTAAAGAGAATCTTTAGCAGGTCAAGGCTGGGTCTATTTGCTGGAAGAGTCCCCAGTAGTATTTACGGATAGCCCTTCCACTCCTGCCTTCACGCCCCAGAGCAGAATATGCCAGCAGGACCCAAGACAGATGGACGGAACTCTAGCATCAGACAGGTACACATTCAAGCATGAACACTCAAAGAAAAAAAACAATGATTAGCAAGCTTCTCTTCCCCACATGCTGGAAGTTCTGATGGTAACCAACTCAAATACAGGCACTCGAAAAGATGATCTGCTTTTCCAAATAACTTCACAGCTAATTGAAATCACTAGAAGCAGTAACTTCTCTCCTACTTTCCTAAATAAGCCAGAATTAACATATATAAACATTCCCATCAGAGGAAGAGTGTTTAAAAGGTAAGGTTAAAGTACACCCCCCCACACACACCCTAATAATAGTGTGCTTTTCTATAATTAAGTAGGAGGATTTTTTTACTATTTTTAATGAACAAAACAAAAACTGAGGTCTCAATCTGACATGGAGCACATCACCTGAGGATTAAATCTCCAAGCACATGCCTCTTAGTTCCTCATCCTTTAATTACTGCATCTGTGCTTGCCTAGGAAACCTCCTCAAAGAGGCTCAAATAAACTCATTTCCGGGCTTGCAGGTATGACTCACTACCTCTGTTCCCACAGAGTAAGTCCTCCTGAGTTCTTAGAGGCAGGTATTTTTGCAATCTGGATAACATTTGAAAAACAAAAGGAGAATAATTATGTGTTTTGAATACAGGTTCTACTGGGAATAAAAGCTAAGAATAGGTTCTGTTCACATCCACTTTAGAAGAGAACTACAGATTCTCAAATATGCCCGTTCAAACCACATCAGGTAAGTAGGGAGTGTTATTTTTATGGCAATATGTTCACATGACAACGATAAAACGTTGTCATGAAAGAGACAGAGAAGACACTGGAACAGTAAGGCCATGGACACAACACAGGAGAGGGTGTCCCCCGTCACCACCACCACCAGAAACACTGCAGACCTACCCCCCAGGTCAGGTTCCCTGAAGTTTCCTGCAAAGTGTCCACACCTCTGCCCAGAATGACACCACAACTCATGGGACAGTGACAAGAAAACACAGCACAAGTCACCCCATGCCAACAGGTCTGCAGCCTGGGGCAAGGGCCTCTCTGAAGGTTCTATTTTAACCACAGCAGGCGCACTGAAGGAAGTTTCACTGGCAATGGCTCCCTACTGCCCTCAGGGTAAAAATCCAAACTCTTCTCAACGTAGGGTACAAAAAGCTCTTCACCAGCAGCACCCTTAAAACTGGACTGCACTCCACTGTGACCTTGAACCTATTAAAGAAAAACTGCCCCAAACCCGGTCTGGAACAGAACCAAATTGCTTACTATATTAATGCATAACATCCACGTGGGAAGAAATCAACAGCTTTCCAGATAAATCCTTTTTTCTAATGCAATTTTTAAATGAACTTTAAGAGTAGGGCTTGTTTCGGGGAACTCATTACCATTCACTAGATGACTATCAGTTATCAACTAGACTACAGTCTAGAGATGTTTAACCAGACATTCCCCTCAGTGATGATGAGATCCTTCTTCCCACAACAGACCCCCACCCCTACCTAAGAGTGAATCTTTGAGTCCTCCTGCCAGGGGCCTCTCCCCTTGCACTGCAAAACTGGCAATAAAATGTTAGCATGTGTTCGTAACTAAACTATCTGAGAAGTGTTAACAAACCCTGACCTCAAGCAGGTCCCAATGCCTTGCAGTTTCCAGCATGTTCCTTAGCCTCTAGCCTCTGTAGGCCTTTGAATACACAGCAACCTCCGCCAGGAGCACCACCAGAGCCTGACGTTTCCCCCAGCTCTCTGTCTTCCCCCCGCTTATCACAACCCTCATCTTCTCCCAGTCTCCTTGTATCCATCTTCCCAAACCTGGGTCTTACGTCAGTTTCTACAGAAGGATGTCTCGAGCAGACGTCTTCCACAACAGAGCGGTTATCACACTGCACTCCGTGTCTCTCACTGGACTGCAAGCTTGCTGAAGACGGCACTGGGCCTTTTTATTCCCGTCCACCCACCTCATCAGAGAGCCTGGCTCAAAATGAGCACGTCACAAACATCTGCTGAGCAAACAAATGTTGACACCCCAGAGCGGGAGTCAACCTCCCAGGCAAAGGTGCTACATCCCCCTGTGCAACCCACTTTTAGACGCTCTGAGTTTGGATCAAGTCAAAATCAGCTGGATAATGCGACATTCAGACTGACGTTTCTACATCTTAGAGAGATAAAGCTGAAAAAGAATTTACTGGAAGAGGTAACGACTGTGCAGCTTAGAAACCACACCTGAGAGGCACGCTGGTTCTGAAGATGGCCTCCCTCTGCCCCGGGGTGGAACGGGAACCCACAAGGCACACGGTTGCACGCCTGGCACACAGCGCCACTTACTGAACTGAACGCTAACAAATCCACTAAAAAGAGCACAGACAGGCCAACAGCAGCTGATTTAAATGTAAAGTTTCCTGCAGTTTTACAACTAGAGGGAAAACACAGGAGGTTTTAGAGGAGAAGCAAAATTTAAAAGGGGGAAATTAAAGAAGGAGAACACTGTTATAGCACCCTCCCAGATCTCAATCTTCTTGGCACAAGAACACAGAAATTTAGTTTTCCATGAAAACATGTTAGGTAAGTTTGGGGGATGTAAAGGCTGAGAATGAACCATGACAATTCAGGAGGAACTCCATTTTACTGTTTGTTGGCTTTTGAATAGGGGTGGGAGGACTTTTCAGTGCCTTAAAGGAAAGGCAGTCTCTGCTGCCCACCCGCTTCCCGGATCTTTCATCCCCTGGGCACTCTCTGGGGAGCACTCTGCCTGGGGCCTGCGCAGGTGCTTCAGGACGTGGCGGACCAGGCACAGAGGCTGCTTTCTGTGCACAGATGGGAGTCTTCGTCTCCTGGAGGAAAACGTGCCCTTGGTATTAAACTTCCCACGTGTGCTTGTAGCCGGTAGGGATTTGATGGCAGGCTCCTGTCTACTGCTGGGGGTTTTCACATGTTCCTGTGGGGCTGGGTGCCTGAACGGACAGAAGGGTGAACATGACCTTGTCCCTAAGGAAGCCACAGTGTTCCCTCACACAAGCTCAGGAACGTACAGGGCACAGCACGGGTGGTCCACACATAGTTTTTCTGGCTCACTTTCTCACAATATATCATGACTCTTCATCCGGTATATTCTCCCCAAAATGGCTCAATGCTGATCATCTTTTTGAAGATCGCTTCAAGACCTTAGAAACTGACCTGAATAGTAACTGTGGGAAGCGTATCTGCCAGATCTGAGCAGTAGAAATATGCCTCCCTCTGAGCACAAGGGACAGAACAGCCCACAGCTAGCCAGAGAGGATCATGGAAGGCAGGGAAGGGGGCTCGTGTGAACAAGTGAACTCATTTTTTTTTTTGTATTTCATTTTATACCACTCAGCCTCTCTCACTCTTGCACATCCACACTTAGAGACAAGAATGAGTAATATTAAAACAAAGGAACAGTACGCTCAACGGCACTCACACACAGAGACATAAAACGTGTGTGATACCACCCGACGTTCTACACATATAAAAAAAACTTTAAGACAGACTTATAATAGAGCACGTGGGAATCCCCCACACGAATTTAAGAATCTTCTGACTGGACTGAAAGTAGACTTGAGGGGCCAAGGAAAGGATTTCCCCTGTGGTGGATTCAAAACGTTATTCGGTTTCTGAGTCGTCATGCCAAATAACCATGAAGTGAGCAAAAACTCTTAAAGTCTATTTTTTGAACTTTCCCCCCAGTACTGAACTGTAAGAGTGACTTAAAGACAAAACACTAGAATATACTCAAAACGGTTTCTTAAAAATAAGCTCACAATAAGAAGGAACATGGAGTTCTAATGTTCTGGAAACACACTCTAACCAGTCTGGCTAAATGAAACATTCATACCTGTTGATGAAACAAAGTGTCTGCAGATGTGGATTTGCAAAACTGATCATTCTGGGGCATCACCAATTTCTCAGAGGACTGTTCTGAAACAGTAAGTTCTCTTAGAGCACATAAAATGTTGATTCAATGAACAAAACCTCAAATTATGTATCACTTCAAGAACATTCCTATCAGATGCTAAGATGATATATTATTCTTTTTAAATTCTTTTCCTTTTTAAATTCTTAGAAACTGACTTGAAATGTAAATAAAGTCATTTGAGTTGTGTGCAAAAGGAGTAATCAGACAAAAAAAAAATCAAGGTCATCAAGAAATGTGTCACACAAACAACAAGTGATTTGTAATCTGAACTCCTACGGTTCAGCTGCTTTCTAAGGGACAGAGGCATGGGGTAGGCCAGACCATTATGGTATCAGGACAGGTGTCCAAGAACATTAAAACTCCTAAGTGTTTAACACAATTCTATACACAGAAAGATTTCCATCACATTAACTAGAATTAAGTATCTTGTGGTGTTTACTAGATAGGATAAAAATGTTCTTATACTGAACTTTTTTTTCCCCCAACAGTAAGAGAGGCTTCCTTGTGCTAGAAGAATAAAGTACAGGTTGTACCAAAATCTGGGCAGAACAGAGTAGGCTGTGAGGTACAAGGAGGCAGGGTGCAGAGTATAAAGATTCTTATAATTTTTTTAAGTAAGCTCGATGCCACATGTGAGGCTCGAACTCACAACCTGAGATCAAGAGTCGCTCGCTCCACAGACTGAGCCGGCGAGGTGCCCCCAGGGTATAAAGATTTTTTTTTTTTTCTAGGAGAGAGAGAGAGAGAGACAGCGTGAACAGGGGAGGGTCAGAGAGAGAGGGAGTCACAGACTGAAACAGGCTCCAGGCTCTGAGCTGGCAGTCAGCACAGAGCCCGACGCAGGGCTCGAACCCACGAACCGCGAGATCATGACCCAAGCAAAAGTCGGACGCTTAACCGACTAAGCCACCCAGGCGCCCCAAGATTTTTTAATGAAACCAATAAATCAAACGTAAGAGGAATGGCATAAAGTTTCAACACAGCTACTAGATACTTCAAATCCCGCTTAAGCCTAGGCAACTTTTATTTATTCTTAAGGCTTTAAAAATTTATGTATTTGGAGTACAACAAAAATAATAAGTGTGGCTTAGATATAACAGGGCAGAGACAGATTAGACAGTTAATGAACTCTTAAATTGAGTCTACGCTATGCTCAGTGACTTGCTTCCGAAGAGCAGAGAATGAAAGAAGGTGGGGAATAAATTTACTTAAATTTACTACCCGGCCATGCTACCCTGGCCAGGCGGTCAAGGTCAGCATCATGAGGGGTAAGTCATGTCCCCTTCATAATGTGGTAGGAACATCAATTCACTTCTGTGGTCTTCCTCTCAAAACCCCATCAACTCCAGTCTAATCAGGAAAAACATGATAAAAACTCAAATGGAGGGACATTCTACATATCTACTGACAATGTCATCAGACACAAGGAGGGTCTGAGAAGCTGTCACAGAGCAGAAGAAATTAAGGAGACGGGACGATAAAAGTTAATGTGGATCCTAGAACAGAAACACAACATTAGGGAAAAACCAGTGAAATGTGGACAAAGCGTAGGTTTAGTTAACAGTAACTTAGCAATGCTTGTTCTTTAATTGTGACAGATGTCACCGGATAATCTAAGAGGCAGCAACTGGAGTAGTGGGGTGAGGGACATATGGAAGCTCTCTGTACTATCTTTGTAACTTTTCTTCAAGTCCAAAATTATTCTAAATAAAGGGTTTATTCAAACTTTTCCCAAAGGAGTCCACAGCCCCGACTGGATCCTTGAGGTGTGTGCTGTAGCACTGTTCACACCAACACACACAGGCGAGGACCGAGCAGCCCGTATGCTGACCCACGGACCCTCCGGGCAACCTGGGGACCTGTGGAGGATGCCAGGGGATCACAGATGGCCTGTATGCAACAAGAACAAACATCTCTCAAGTGCCTAACACCCCCATGTGAAGTGAAAAATAGGCAGTTTTATGCAAGAAAAAAAAAAACAAAGGCTAACTGGGTTGGCCTGCAGCCAACAGCGCTCTGTGAGAACACATGACAAACCAGGCTTCATCCATCACTTAGCAAACACCACGGCCAGAATCCAAGCAGGTGTGACAGGAGTTATGCAGACTTCGCTCGTGCCAACAAGCTTTGTAGCCTACTTCTTTACCCCAATAAAGGGTGACCCAGAGAAGTGAGGGCACAGAATTCCTTTAAGGATTTGTGGGAGAAAGCAGGCCGTATTAAAAACAACAGCAACAACCAGCACCAAATCTTTGACCGAATAGCACATCAGTTGTTACCTATTTTCAAGCATCTGTCCGGACCAGAAGCATGTGGTTCCCCGCAAGCCATGTTTTGTAAGAAGGAGGCAAAGCCTCTGAAGGGCTGCTTGATATGGGAAAACATTTTGTCTTTACAGAATAAACATGTGGTATGATTCTGCAATGAACTAGCTGCGATGAATTTCTTTAATTGGGCTGATTTTTAATCAAAAAAGAAATCTGGGGCTTTATCTTCTCGAACTCAACAATTTCAGAATCTACAAACTAGAGAAACATGCTGTACTTCTTAGGCCAGAAATGTTAAATATAAATGCCTTTACATTTCTTCGGAAAACTAACACACTGTCAATCAAAATCGTATCAGTTTTAAAGTAGCAGTGGCCAATTAAAGTTCATGAGAAAGAAAAATGGTGCAGAAATAGCCCAGGAAAGTCTGAGAAACAGTGATGAGGATGACAATGATGATGATGATGATGATGATGATGATGATGATGATGAAGAAGAAGAAGAAGAAGAAGAGGGGGAGGAGGGGGAGGAGGAGAAAAAGAAGGGGGTCTTGTTCTACTAGCTCTGATCCTTCCAACAGTGTGGAACAGGCTGGAACTGACAGGTCAATGCAAAAGAATAACACCTCTGAAAATAAAGCAAACATTAAAAACTGGTTCACATACTCACGTTTATGGAGTGCACTATTGATGTACTGGGTTGGGGACACAAAACAGGCAAAGACAGTCAAACCAAAAGGACAAAGTACACAAAAACTGGTTAACTGTATAGGGAGGAAATTAGATACTCTTCTCGCATCTTGCACCTGAATACATCTCAGATAAGTATTTAATTACACAGAATATTCCCAGCAGTACTTGAATCAAACATAGCTGCGTATATAATTTTGTCATGGAAAAGATGGAGTTTCAGAAAAATCACTGTGAAACACATTCATCTAAATGTGAATAAGGTCGTGGTGAAACAAATGACTGCCTAGCCAAGTTGGGTGTTGTACAGTCATTAAGTTGTTAGTGAAGATATTTATTAACATCAAAGTGTATTTAGTAGAAAGAGAAGTTATAAATATGTGTACAGTTAAGAGGACCTACCTATGGATATTAAAGAAGACACTGAGGGGTGCCTGGGTGGCTCAGTCAGTTAAGCATCTGACATTTTTTTAAAGTTTTATTTATTACTTTTGAGAGAGAGAGAGAGAGAGAGAAAGAGAGAGAGAGAGAGAGAGAGAGCACGCGCATACAGGAGGGGGGCAGAGAGAGGGCAGATAGAGAATCCCAAGCAGATTCCACACTGTCAGCGCAGAGCCTATGTGGGGCTCTATTTCATGAACCGTGAGCTCATGAGCCAAGAGCAAGAGTCAGATGTTCACCAGGCGCCCTACTTGAGCATCCACTGGACTCTGGGCTGACACTGCGGAGGCTGCTTGGGGATTCTCTCCCTCCTTCTCTCTGCCCCTCCCCCGCTCATGCTCACTCTCTCAAGATAAACAAATTAAAAAAGAAAACACCAGTGACAGGAGAAACCCAGTGTTCTATAAAGACGTCAATTCTCCTCAAATTATTCTATAAATTCAATGCATGAACTCTGAAATCAAAGGAAGGTTTTTCACCGGATGCAACTCTAAAATGCAAATGGGAGAGCAAAAGACAAAAAGTAGGGATGATTTTAACGAAGAATGAGAGGGGAAGATCTGCTCTACCAGACAACAAAACAACACAGAGAAGTAAAGCAATAAAGAAAGTGTGAAATCAGAGCAAGCAAAAAACAAGTAGACCAGTGAACAAGATAACCCCCAAAAGATCTCCACAAGTGGCGGAGCAAAGGTGCACAGTTAACAGGCATTGCTAGGAAAGCCAGCTATCCACAGAAAAGTAAAATGAGGTTTCTATACCTCACAAAAGACACATAACTCCATTTTAAATGGATTGCGGGTAAAATTGTGAAAAGTAACACTTCAAAACTTGTAGTAGAAAACAGAGGAGAACACTTTTATATGACCTGGCCTAAGGAAGAATTTTAAAAATAAAACACAAAGAAACCATGCCAAAGAAACAGACTGGTTAAATTTGACTGCACCTAAAGGAAACTTTTACTCGTATTATTTTAAAAGTGATTAAGCCCCAAACCAGGAGAAGGAATGTGTACACATATAAATAACAAAGAATGGGTAAAAAATATATATATATAAAGATGGTCTACAAATTAACTTAAAAAGAAAAAAAAAAGAGGGGCACCTGGATGGCTCAGTCAGTTAAGTGTCTGGCTCCTGATCTCAGTTCAGGTCATGAGCTCATGACTTGTGGATTCGAGCCCCATGTGTGGCTCTGCACTGACAGTGTAGAGACTGCTTGGGATTCTCTCTCCCTCTCTCTCTCTCTGCCCCTCCCCTGCTTTCTCACTCTCTCTAAAAATAAATTTAAACTGTTTAAAAAATATAAAATAAAATAAATGAATAGGAAAATGGGCACGTAACTGGCATTCATACTTCACAGTAAAAACCCCAGGAGCTAAGAAACACATAAATTCTCAATCTGACCAGAATTCAAAAACATTCTAATTAAAACTACACTGATACCATTTCATACCCATGAAAACTGGCAAATTAGTCTGTCAATGACAAGTGTTTTAAGGGTATAAAGCAGGGTAAAACCATTTCAGAGAGCAATTTCATTACACTGTAGTTATGAAAGTTGAAGTTGTTCATATCCTAAAACCCAGGAATTTTCTGATTATATAACCCAGATGAACAAAGTACATACATTAAGAAGGTATGTAAAAAACATTCATAGCCACATTTTTTTCACCAGTGGAAAATTGCAACTTCAATGATGGTCAATAGGGAAATGTATTTAAAAACTGTGACGTATTTATAAAACTGAATACTGTGGGGGCACCTGGGTGGCAGTTGGTTAAGCTTCTGACTTCGGCTTACATCATGATCTCAAAGTTGGTGGGTTCAAGCCCCGTGCTGGGCTCTGTGCTAACAGCTCCGAGCCTAGAGCTGCTTCAGATTCTGTGTCTCTCTCTCTCTCTCTACCCCTCACCTGTTCACATGTGCGTGCACACACACTCTCTCTCTCAAAACTAAATAAACATTTAGGAAAAAAACCTGAATAATGGAAGACCATTAAAATGAGGGACTCCAGCTACAGACATTAATATGAACAAATCTCAAAAATGTAATATTGAGAGGCACCTGGGTAGTTCAGTCGGTTAAGTGTCCAACTCTTGATTTCAACTCAAGTCACTATCTTACAGTTGTGAGATGAAGTCCCGTGTCTGTCTGGTGGAGTGTGTGTGAATCCTGCTCCACCCTCACTCGTGCTCTCTCTTTTTCTCAAAATGAAATAAGTAAACATTAAATAAAATCATATTGGGCCAAGAAGGCAAGAACAGTACACACAACATGCACCGCAGCAAAGCCTGCAGTGCGATCTTCGGGCTGCGAAATCTCCCTTAGCGCTGCAGGGCCTCCTCCCCCAGCTCCTGAGAGTGCAGCAGGCTGACAGTTCTCAGCTGACCAGGGTCGCCTCACCCAAGTCCTGTCCCCTCTCCAGGGGCAGCTCAGTGCTTGCCTCCCCCCACCCCGCCCCGAGCTGGGGAGCTGGGACAACCATGAAGAGCTATCCCTCCTCCTCACTCCCCTTGGGATCAGCGGAGAAGGCTCCGCAGCCCAGTCTCTCTGCCCAGTCCTGCTTCCAGCTCTTTCAAGGGCGTTAATCCTAAAACCTCCTTAGTAAACTTCCTGCATGTTCGTCTGCTTCTCAGAGTCGGCTTTCCTTGGAACTCTACTTTCTTTCAACAGATACAATTTATATCTTGTTTGAAAATATGCACCACACAAATTTAGGAAGACTGAAATCATACCAAGTATATTTTCTGACCACAGTGGAATGAAACCAGAAATCAAAAGCAGAAGGAAAACTGGAAAATTCACAAGCATGTGAAAATTAACTAACGTGCTCTTGAACAGCCAATGGGTCACAGACGAAATCAAAAGGGGAAGTTAGAAAAATATCTTGAAAAAAACGAAAATGAAAACACAACATATTAAAACTTCTGGGATGCGACAGAAACAATACTAAGAGGGAAGTTCTTGGTGGTAAACATCCACATTAAGAAAGAGGACAGATTCCCAAATAAAAAAGCTAACTTTATACCTCAAGAAACTTGAAAAAGAACAAACTAAAACCTAAAGTTAGCAGCAAGAAGGAAAGAATATGGGCACCTGGGTAGCTCAGTTGGCTGAGGGTCTGACTTTGGCTCAGGTCAGGATCTCACGGTTCACAGGTTCGAGCCCCACATCGGGCTCTCTCTGCTGACAGCTCAGGGCCTGGAACCTGCTTCAGATTCTGTGTCTCCCTCTCTCTCTGCCCCTCTCCTGTTCATGTTCTATCTCTCTCTCAGTCAAAAATGAATAAACATAAAATTTTTTTTAAAAAGAAAGAATAAAGATTAGAGCATAAATAAACAAAAGAGAGCAAACCAGAAAAATATCTAAGACTTGAATTTTTAAAAAAGAGCAACAAAATTGGCAAGTCTTTAGCTAGACTAAGAAAAAAAAGAATGTTCAAATAAAATCAGCAATGAAAGAGGAGACAGTACAACTGATGCCACAGAAATTAAAAGGATCGTAAGAGATTATTGTAAACTATATACACCAACAAATTGGATAACCTAGAAAGAAGTGGGGGAAAAATCCTGGAAATAGACAACCTGCCAAGATCAAGTTAGGAAGAAACAAAATTTGAACAGATCTCTAACTAGTAAGGAAGTTCAATCAGTAATCCAAGGCTCCCCAACAAATAAATGCACAAGACCAACAGCTTCACTGGTGAATTCTACCAAATATTTAAAGAAGTATTAAAGTGAATTCTTCTCAAATTGGTCCTGGCATTCGTGGAGAGAAATGGAACCAAAGAGAGAGCCCAAAAATACACCCACATATAAACCCACAACTGGTCTTCAACGAGAGTGCCAGGAGAAAAAGGACACAAAAGGGAAAGGACAATGTCTTCAGTAAATCATCTTGGGAAAACTGGATATCCTCATGCAAAGGAATGAAACTGGACCCTTACCTTACACCACATACAGAAGTCAACTCAAAATGGCTTAGAGACTGAAACCTAAAGCCTGAAGCTGGATGACTCCTAGAAGACAACGCAGAAGAGGATGCCTACCAAACAGAACCTCTGTCTGCCTGCCTTGTCCTTAGCTCCACCACTCCAAACCCACCTACCAAGGACCCAGAACCTGTCCACCCCAAGAGAAGTGAGACCTTCCATCTGGGTACCCCCAATCGGAGTGTACCTCCAAACACTGCATGGCGCACATCCAAACAACGTTAGCATGGTATCTTATCTTAAGCAACCACCTTACACAGTCAATGGGCTGAGCCTGACCACTTCGGGCATGGACCTGCTGCGCCCTTCAGGGGGCCACCTAGCCACCCCACATCCCCACCAGCGTCAGGAGAGGACAACATTCACCCAGGTGCAGCCGGACATGCTCAATGTGCTGTCTGCTCAGACCTGGTACCCAGACATCTGTTTGCTGCGGAGGTGGTGCTGAAAATCAGCTTGCCCAGGTCCACGGTACTGGTGTGGCTTCAAAATCAAAGAGCTAAGTGCTGCCAATAGCAGCAGCAGCAACAGAAGGGAGGTCAAAAAGCCAGACCTGCCGAAAAGAACACTCTAGCTCAGGAACTGAGTTCAGAGTGGAACAAGTGGCAAATTGCTCCCTTCTCTAGCACTTCAGTCCCAGCCATTTCCAGAAGAAGGGCTCTTGTGTCTATCTGGACCCCAGATTCTGTCTTCCCACTGTTCCCCTCATCTTCCTGCCTGCACAGGTCCTATCCTGTGACCCATACTCGGTCTTCAGATTACGGTCAAGGATATGCTGCTCAGCTTCCTACTTGGGTGACATGACCAAGGATCTTACCTGCCCCATGTGTCACCAGCTTCCTGGACCAGAGGCCACACTCAGCCCCATGGGTACCAGCGCAGTCACCAGCCATCTCAACTGGTCCTTAGCTTCTCATTCCACCCAGGGTTATGAAGCTTCAAGCTTGTGTTTTAACTCAACCACTGATTGCTTGGATTATAAGGACCCAACTGCCTCTGGGAAGCTTACCTGCAATGCTCACAGCCTGGATTATAAAGATTGAACATCCTCATGGAAATTCCAGGGTTTGTGAAGACCTGCAGAACCTTTTTTTTTTGTAAGCAATTTTCAAACAAACTGGGCTGGACGTTTCAGTTTTAGCCAAGCATTAGGTCAAAGAGTTAGAGGTGATGACACTCCAGCTCACCTCTGATCAACGCTCTAGGAGTCACAGAAGAAGAGCGAAGGCCTTAAGAGGGGCCTACCAAGCAGCAGCCTGAAATGGACAAACCAGCCTACTTAAGATCCTGGCATAGTTTTAGATCATTGGTTCTCCTCATTTGCCAAGTGATCAAAAGCATTCCAGCCATGTGCCACCAAACACCACCAAACCACACAGTGAGGAAAAGGAAGGAGGGATACAGCTTTCTTAAGTAGAGGTGTTCCAATGTTCTAGCCAACCTGTGGCTGAACCTTAAGAATGGACAGTGTCTCAAGCTCACTCACATTTCATGGCCAACTGGTACTTGGCACTGGAAAACTGTGTGTGACTCATTGTCACAGATGCACTACTTTATTTAAAAAATAATGTTCATATGCCTTAGTCAGTTAAGCATCCAACTTCAGCTCAGATCATGATCTTCCAGTTCAGAGTTCAAGCCCCACATCCAGCTCCCCACTGATAGTGAGGAGCCTGCTTGGGATTCTCTCTCTCCCCATCTCTTTCGAAATAAATAAATGAACTTTAAAAAAAAAGTTCATATGGAGTCAATGTGCAGCTTAAGAGATAATCAGTGTGTGTCTTACGTAAGTGGCACATCTGTGGTTTTTAATCTGTGCTAGACTTCAAAACTGTGATCTCCTGTTATTGTAGGCAACCTTGAACTTCATGTCTACATAGGTTCTTCTGTGATTAAATAGATTATAATTATAAGCAAAGTTCAGAGCAACTGAGTACTTATCTAAAAAGACTACCTTTGGCTGGAGGTGAGCAGCACTGAAACTTGACAACAAAATGTCCCTGGACAAGGAGAGTCAAAGAAGAGAAACGGACACTAATGCACCTGTAATTTACAGCTGGCAAGCAGGGCAGTAAAAAGACACTGGTCAATTGCTCTGATCCTGATGAATTTATAAACTGAGGTCACAGTCACGTATGCCTGCAGATGTTAACTGATAAAGTTTTATGTGCATAAACCTCTTCTATGATTGGCAGATATGATATAATAATATTAAGATGGTTCTAGCACCAAAAAAAAAAAAAAGGAAAAGCTTCATGACATTGGTCTTGCAACAAAAGCAAAAACCGACAAGTGGGACTACATCAAACTGCAAAGATTCTGCACAGCAAAGGAAACACTCAACAAAGTGAAAAGAAACCTAGAGAATGGAAGAAAATATTTGCAAACCACATATCTGGTAAGTAATTATTATCCCTAACATTTAGAGACCTCTAGAACTCAACAGCAAAAACATAAAGATACACAGATAGATGAACATGATTAAAAAATGGACAAAGGACTTCAATAGACATTTTTCCAAAGAGGACATACAAATGGGCAACAAGTATTATAAAATGATGCTGAACATCACCCATCAGGAAAATGCAAATAAAACCACAATGAAATCACCTCACACCTGTTAGAATGGCTATTATAAAAAAACAAAACAAAACAAACAAGAAGAAAAAAACAATGGGCACCCGGCTGGCTCAGTCAGCAGAGCATGCAACTGCTGATCTCAGGGTTGTGACTTCAAGCTCTATGTGGAGTAGAGAAATTACTTTAAAAAAAAAAAACTAAAAATTTTTTAAAAAGTCTTTAGAGAAATAAACACACACACACACACAAAACAAGAGCTGGCAAGGATGTGAAAAAATAGAGGCCCTTGTGCACTGCTGATGGGAATTTAAAATGGTTCAGCTAGTATAGAAAAGAGTATTGAGGCACTTTAAAATATTAAAAATAGAATTATATATGATCCAGCAATTCCACCTCTGGACATTTATCCACAACACAGGATACCAGGATCTCAAAGATTTATTTGTACCTCCATGTTTGTTGCAGCATTATTCACAACAAAGAGGTGGGAACAATCCAAATGTCCATCAACAGATAAATGAATAAAGAAAATATGATACATAGAAACAAGGGAATATTAATCAGCCTTTAAAAAGAGGAAATCTTGCTGTAGTGATAACATGGAAGGACCCCTGAGGATATCACACTAAGTGAAATAAGCCTGCCACAGAAGGACAAATACTGCATCATTTCCATTTGTATGAGGGATCCAAAACAGTCAAACTCATAAAAGCTCAAAGGAGAATGATGGTTTTTAGTGGAAATGAGGAGTTGCTATTCAGTGTATAGAAAAGTTTCAGTGGTGCCAGATGAAAATTCCTAGAGACACACTGTCCAACATTGCACCTACTGGTAACAATAATGTACCATACTTTCAGAAGTCAGTTAAAGGGGTAAAAAACATGTACCTCCTATTTAGGTTTAGGAATACATCTGTATTTATAAAAGTGTAAAAACATGCAGGAGAATGATAAACACCAAATTCAGGACCCTCTGTAAGGCAGGAAGAGGGTCAGGCTTGCGGAAGAATACACATGTTTTAATAACTACGTAACACTTTAATTCTTTAATATTCCTTATACTTTCTTTCTATGCCTGAAATAGTCTATAATTTTTCAAAGTAACTTTAAAAGAAAAGGAACAGATGGTTCAGCCTGTTTAGCATCCAACTCGATTTTGGCTCAGCTCATGATCTCATGGTCATGGGATCGAGCCCCGCTTTGGGCTCTGTGCTCACGACACAGAGCCTGCTTGGGATTCTCACCCTGTCCCTCCCCTGTTTACGCACACTTTTTTCTTCTCACTCTCTCTCAAAATAAATTAAAAAACCTAAAAAACATTTTTTTAGTAAAAGAAAAGGAACTCCATGTCTCAATTGTTCTCCACCTTCTTTTTACCAAAACAAGATGGATGACACCCATGTGAACAACAGATTACCCCGGGTGTGCCCACATTTTGAAACAAGAACAAACTTTGCAGCAGAAGCAAAGAAAATAGAGCTACAGACTTCTTTTTTTCGTTTACATTTTCTTTCTTGAATGTTGCAATCTCGAAAGTATTTATAAGTTTGTAACTCTTTACAGTGTCCCAGCGAAGACGGTTTTTAAACTGGCTGCTAAACAGATAAAATGGCGCATAATTTCTATAGTAATTCCACTTTGGTTTATCATGCTCAAGTAATTACCAGATTCCAAACAAGTGAAAATGAAATTATAGGGATAACGTTGCTTTTGTCAAGTTTCAAACACAGTGGTTCCATACTTGAACCGGAACAGTCTGACTCCAAACTTGGACAAGTTTATTACTAGAAACAAGCTCCAGCGAAATCTAAAAGTAAGGTTCAGAGTCACAATCCCAGATGCCTGGGACTATTGTTTTTCTAAATTCAGAAATTTTTCTAATACGAAAAGCATTAACGGTATAATTACCATCACATAAAACACGATGGGCTCGTGATTTTTAGATCTATAATACAAACATTAGCAAAATAAAGGGATTACCTTTATCATAAAGGGATAATTTAAATAAAAACCCGACACTGACATGGAATATTCACAAAGCTGAGATAAAACTGAATATTGCCCTACATTTACTGGAGTAATTCCACAACTGCCAAATTCACTGTTTTTTTGTTTGGCTTTATCTTGGTCTCAAAAATTTAAATTTCACTGTGCAATATAATTACTTCTGTGTCCCTAGGGTTCACCCACAGAACAATGTTTTTCCTTGTCCACCTTCTGAGCTATGTAGGACCGGAAAACATCACATAAAAGAATTCAGAAGCATGAACAAAGAAAAAAAAGTACGGAGGGAGAAAGGCAGGGTGAAAAACCTCAAATTTTTCTAATTTGCTAATTTAAGGCAAACAAACAGATGTTGTACATGTCGCAGACATCGAGCATAAACAATCCAATTTATCTTTAACCAACATTGTTAAGGACCACTACTGAGAAACGAAACTTTGGGTTCTGTATTTGTTTGATAGAAAAGATTTATGGATACAGTTGCAAAGAAAGAAGAAAACAAAATAAATCAAAATTCGAGGATACAGGCAAAAAGAAGGATTGTTGACTGGGAATGGAAATCTGTAATGATGTATGTCAGCAAAAGCTTTCATATCTTAAAATTCAATCCCTTCCTTTTCATCACTTGTGTTCTGAGTATCTCCTTCCCATGACACTGTCAAAACAATCTTTTCCCTTCTCACTTTCCCAGCAATTCACTCATTCCGAAATTTGCAACCAGGTTTTAGAAAGGCCTTCAGAGCTCAGCTCATGTTAGCGACAATGCAGGCACTCCCTCTTGTGATACAAAAGGGAACTGCCTATGTACACATGCAACTAAACCCAAGAAGTTATTTTTTACATCATTGGAGCAGGTATTTCATGGTCTTCATTTTATAGACAAGGGACCAGGCTGAGGTCCACCAACTTCCTTCCTCAAGGTATTTCAATCAAGAATCCATTTAAAGCAAAATCTGACCACATATTACTAAAAGATAAATCTGAAGCCACAGATGAACCTACTTTTAACTTCTCTTTTGATGTAGTTTTAAAGCAACTGTTTATGTAGCATCTTTGGTTTAATATATATGTGTGATTATTAAGAAAAAAACAGTAAAGTAAATAATGGGCCAAATTTTTCAGGAGAAAGTTATTTTCCAAATGATTCTTCAATATTTTCAGAAAGTATAAAATAGGGTATTATTTTGTGTATCATGAAGCTACTTGCTCCCAGAGTACTTTCAAAAGAAAGACAAGGCAGAAATAGAATTTCCAAAATAAATTGCCACCCTTGTTTACATGCTAAAGTCAATGGACCTGAATACGAATTTATATTTTGTGTTAACATAATATGTTAGTTTTGACATGTCAGAACTAACTTTAACCTGTTGATTTCTAAATACCTTTATTATGAATCTTTATCATGAATTATTATGATTAAAAGTACCTCCTTTATAAGGTTGCTTTAAAAGCCCAATGACCTGATGCACATGAAGGATTCAGCAGTCTTTTCTAAAATTTACCCATTTTAATCTTTTTTATATGAAAGAAGTGCAAACAGTATACTTTGCAATAATAAAAACCCAGTGATGGGAGATCAGGTAGGAAAGAGTAACGAAAGGAACTACTAAATTCTTAAATGTGATAGGATTTCACGTACCAGAATTTCTGCATTCTGTAACTACCATTTTCAAAGGTGATTTTACCTGTAAACATGCGGCAGACTATATGGCCCATGATGCTGCACACAGACCGCCAAGACCAGGTCAGTCTTCACTCTCGTCCCTAAGGCTCCACATGTGTCCTGTCAAAGCTAGACAATGGGTCGGAGCATCCGCATTAAGGTTCAATCAATTATGTGCAAGTAGTTGCATTCCTCTGATAAAACCTCCAAAGTGAATTCTTATCCTCCCAAATCAACAAGCAGAACTAATTTGGGGGGTCTTGTGTTCCCACCCCAATGAATGATAACCACCACTTGCTTAAGACAGCTGAGGCAGAAGTTGAACTAACCCTTGACTCCTTTTTCCCCCCCATAATCCTTCAAATTCTGCCAGTCACGAAGTTAAAAGTCACTCCCACTCACTGAACTTCTTCACTCTCTTCTCTTTAAAGTCAATGCCACAGCTTTCAAGTCTCCAGCAAACTCCTCGCCAGCCACCACCTGGATAACAGCCAAGTCCTATTTACCCTCCAAAACTCAGCTCTCCACATTCCCTTCCCCAGAGCCTTCCCGGCCCCTCTCTGTATAGGCTCATCGCCCCTACTGAGAGGTCAGTCCCCATCCCTACCCCACCCCCATACTTCTGTTATCTTTGCAGGTATATCTTAACTTCAGAGTGCCTGAAAAATAGGCGTGTCCTATAAATCTTTGTTGAACAAAGGATTTGCTTGGGGGGGAGGGAAGGAAAAAGGAGGAAAAGTAGAATTATTTTATTTGGGAAAATGAATTAATGACTTTCAGTCAGACTTGGTTGTTTTCAAAATAAATTATTCTAATTTGCATAGAATGAGGCAGAATCATGGGCAAAATGTTCCAAGATTCTTGATTTTTCATCAACATTAAGCAACTTTCAAACGGAAAGAGACTCACTTTTACCTTCAATTTCTTATTTTATATATGAAGACATGTAGGAGGTGAACGCATGCATGAAGTCACTAACCCCGCACATCCTCACTCCTAGTCTGGTACAGAACATGGCCAGACCCAACCAAAAAGGGGCTCTGGAAGGACTTCTCTTGGTTGCAGTCTATTTCCTCATCCCCACACCCAAAGGACCTTACGCCCAGATTACCTGGTATTTCCACATATATGGGACTGGGGACACATAGGTGGACACCTAACACCTAGAAATGTATGCCTTTCTCTATCTAAAATCTGCAAAGGTGGAGCACCTGGATGGGTGAGCATCCAACTCTTGACATCAGCTCAGGTCAGGATCTCACAGTTGTGAGATACAGTCCCTCGGGGGACTCTGTGCTAGGTGTGGAGTCTGCTCCCTCTCCCACTGCCCCTCCGGTGAGTGTGCACTCTCTTGCTCTCTCTCAAAATAAACATTAAAAAATAAAAAATGCAAAAGTATTAATCGATCATCAAATTCCTTCTTCATAACCTACCCTCCACATGTTGGAACTGCTTTACACAAATGGAATATTAATCTATGAAACCATCATTTCTTCCAGTGGGGGAGGGAGGGCAATAGTTACTAAACATAAAATCAGTGTTCATGTAAAGGGAAAGACAGTGGTTACTGGTCACTAAATTCTGTGAAAGACGACTAATAATGATTTCTGTTTTACAGTTAGAATCCAAAAGAGCACTTGGCATAGAACATTAATTAATCGGTCTCACAGAAGTATGCCAAAGCAACAGACAACAATGCAGTCCAACAGATAACAATCTAGTCCAATTTCTTGAATGGTCACCTTAAAAAGAATTTAAAATTTTGAGTGGCTAACTCAGTTTCTAATGGCTTCATTGAGATATAATCTACAAGCCATGGCAGTCATCCATTAAGGGTACAGTTAGACATGCTTTGTAAATTTATTCAGCTACAGCACAACTATAGTTCCACTGAGGCAACAGTACCCTTGTACCTGTTTATGGCCAGCCTCTGCTCCCACCTCAGGCCCCAGGCAGTCACGGATCTGACCTATGGACTTGCCTTTTCTAAAATTTTCATATAAATGGTACCACACAATACACAGTTCTTGGTTTCTGATTTTACCTGCCATAATGTACTTGAGGTTTATCTGTGTGGTAGCATGTATCAGTGACATGAATCAGTGCTTCCTTCTTTTTTGTGGCTAAATAATATTCCATTGTATGACCGTAACACATTTTGCTTGTCTATTCACCAGCTGATGAACTGGATTGTTTTCCATTTTTATCTATTGCAAATAAAGCTGCTATGAACATCTGCTTGGTTTCTGAATGGGCACAATTTTTAGAACCTAATTGGGGTAGAATACATATATATTGCACACATTTAAAATACGCAATTTGATTAACTTTTACAGATGTATACACCCATGAAACTATCATGCATAATCAAGATAATGAATCTATAATCACCCCAGTGTTTCACTGTGCCCCTCCCTTGAGAATCCGTTTCTCCCTTCTCCCCTAAGCCATCCTAGGCAACCAATGATCTGCTCTGTCACAATCAGTTTGCATTTTGTATAATTTCACCTAAATGGAAATCAGACTGTCTTGGTACTTTGGGGGGCGGGGGGTGCCAGCGTTTTTCATGCACTTCGAGATTCATAAGTGCTGCTGTATTTATCAGTAGTCCATTCCTTTCCTTTACTGCATAACCAATTTGCTTCTCTACCCATCTGCTGATGCGCACTGACACAATTTCTAGTCTTTGACAACCATACATAAAGCTGTTATGAACACCGTATACAAGTTTTTGTCTAGATACAGGTTGTTACTTCACCTGCTGGCCTACCCGGGATGGAAATGCTGGGTCACATGTTAAGCGTATGCACAACTTTTTAACAAACGTTTTCCAACAACGGCTGTACCGTTTTATATTCCCACGACCAATACATGAGCATTCTGGTTTGGTTTTTTTTTTTTATAACATCCTTGCCAACACATGGACTGCCAGTCTTTTTTAATTTTAGCCACTAGAGTGGGTGTATAGCAATATCTTCTTATGGTTTGAATTTGCATTTCCCTAATGACTAATGATGTTGAAAACCTTTTCATGTGTGCATTTACCATTCATGTACCTTCTCTGATGAAATGTCTATCCAAATCTTTTGCAAATTTTTAAATTAAGTTGCTCTCTTATGATTGAGTTTTAAGAGAGTTCTTTATATATTTTCGAGATACCAATCCTTTATTAGACATCCGTTTTGTAAATATTTTCTTTCTGTATGTGGCTTGACTTTTCATTTTCTTAACAGTGGTGTCTTCTGAAAAGAAAATTGTAATTTTGATGAAGTCCAGTTTATCACTTTTTCTTTCACATACCTCAGGATTTTTATATCTTATTTACTAAGTCTTTGTCTGTCTAACCCAAGATGTGAAAATATCCTGCTGTGTTTCCTTCTTTATATTTCCTATGATCCATTTTAAGTTTATTTGTGTGTGTGTTGTAAAGTAAAAATTAAAGCACATTTTAGTTCACATGGGTACCCAGTTATGGCAGCACTGTTTCCTGAAAAGACTATGGTGTCCTTATACTGAATTACATCAGTACTTCTGTTGACAAGTAGTGGACCACATAGAAAATACAACAATTTCTAGACATTCTGTTCCACTAATCTATATGTCTATCCCTCCCCACCATCTTTACTACTGCAGCTTTATGGTAAGTTTTGAAAACAGGTAGTATATGTCCCCCAACTTCTTTTTTAAAGTTATTTTGATTATTCTAGAGTCTCTGCATTTCCATATGAATTTTAGATTCTGTTTTTTTCTATAAATACTAGTCTAAAAGTCCTTTCTGAGATTTTGACAACTTCTTTGAATCTACATTTTAATTTTGGGGAAACCGCTACATTAACTATATTAAGTCTTCCAACCTATAAACATGGTATATATTCCTACCTATTTGGTATACTTATTTTCATTAAACTTCTCTCACTAAATTCATTTCTACGTATTTTGGTCTTTTTGATGTTATTATGGATGGATTTCTCTATTCTTGACATTTCATATAAACGGAACTATCTTCTTCTATATTCTCAGTATAATGTTTTTAAGGTTCATCCACATTATAGCATGTGTCAGTGTATCAGTGCTTTTTATTGCTTACCAGTATTCCACTATATGAATACACCACATTTTAGTCACCCACTTACCAGCTAACAGACCTCAGTTTTCCAAGGGGTGATGATGGTCCCTTTAGTATTTTGCTTGCACTTAAACTGCAGAATCTGTCTCTTCCATGAATGCGGTCCCTGTTGTCTTAGTTTGTTGTTGTTGTTGTTTTAAGTAATCTCTACACCCAACGTGAGGCTCAAAATTACAAGCCTGAGATCAAGAGTCACACGCTCCACTGACTGAGCCAGCCAGGCGTCCCTAACTCACTTTTTAAATTCGTATTTCTGTTCTGTGGCCTGGATAGTGTCTGCATAGTGTCTTGGTCAGCCACAGGCCGCAGTGATTTGGGTAGAGGCTGTGCACAAACACCTTGTACCTGTAAGGCTTCAACCCTTCACTGAGGAAGCTGTACGTGGGTTGAAAAAACATCTGAAGTTGTCTCCAGCTCTCAAGGAACTCCCTGACTTTTGCTTTTTCCTGGGTTGTCTTGAGTCTCTATCCCCTAAGGCATTTGCAAAGTTTAGCCCTCAGCCACAACTCCGTGGAGAGCTGATGTCAGCCCTTCGATGGCTCTCTCATTTCTGGGATCTCCCTGTTAAATTTCTGGCTGGTGGCCCCAACCTGGGACTGCAAGATCCAGGTAGCGAACCTGTAAGGGTTTCCCCATCCACTATGAACTGAGTGCGCCACTTGTAACCAGCAAAGTTGTGGGTTTTTACCGCCAACCCCCACCAAACTGTATCTATCACTTCTGGTAAAAAGCACACGCTGGTAAAACTGCAGTTCTCACCAAGTGAGATAAGGGGTGGGGGAGGGGAGGGGCCCCCGGCAATGAGGCCACAAACTCCCACTCTTCTTAGCCAACTTTCCAGCAGATTTATTGTCTGCCTTTTCAGTCTATTTCCAGTGCCCAGATATGATTGCTTTTGTAAGTCTTGTCCAATTTTATACTTGTTTTATTAAGAAAGAACCACCTGACTTCTTTACGTCATCACTGATGGAAGTGACCTTGGCTATCCATTTTTAATTTCTCAACCTCTCATAACATAAACTTCTTAAAAATATAGTATCACTACAATTCCACTTCGAGTATCACACACAGAACTGCTTTTCAAATCTGACATAAAATTTATCATCATAGCCTGCGTTTATTTTCCATTTAAGAGCCCTTCCACACAGTGCCAGCAAACTAACGTTATATTAAAAGTACCAAAACAGTCAGATGTTCAGTAATTTTGAGTTCCTAGGGGTTTAACTGATTGACTGCTTGGATGCTGGCCGTGGCTCTTAACCACAAAACTCTATGATGGGCCCAAAGACAACGGATTTTGTGGTGTTATTAACAATGCCTGACATGGACAAAGAGCAAACTCTTGCAGATTCCATTAGTATTGTTGTAAGTAGTCTCAAGCCACATTTTGTAACACATCTTCTCCCCAGTTATTCTAAATACTGTCAAACCCTCAAGCCTGACTTGTCTCTAGCATTGTGACTCGTATTTATAGAATGCTTTGTCGTTGACAAAGCTCATTTTATCTACTATCTCACGTGATCCACACAAAAACCTCATGTCCTAGGTAGCTTTATACCTCATTTTATACCTGTTGTAAGGAAATACTCAGGGATTAAGTGTTCTACATAGCTGGGAAATCAGATCTAAGATCCAGTTATTCTGACAACATTTTATCTTGTGATCCTGGGCATATCTTTGCCTCCATCTCTTCTAACATTTTGGTTACTTCTTTAAAGGTAAAGAGATTACTCCCCAAGCAACAGCCTTCTCAACACTTTCAGTTGAGAACAGGCTCAACATTTACTTCCTTAAAATTTTTAATTATAGCTATGTGAATAGAGAGCCTAAGTAAGAAGAAATGAAGGCAAATTTTGTAACAATTATAAAAGCAACCTTGAACATAATGCCAATCTCTATGTGTGCACGCGCGTGCACACACACACAAACAGATAAATACATACACACACACACTCTACCACACACTGTTCTATGAAATCCTTCTGGGAGGGAAACACTAACCCTACCCATATACACACACAGACAAGGTGATGGTCTTAAATGCCACTAATATGGTGGGTGATTTCTAAAGAATAGCTTGAAATCTCTACTAATACACACATTGGGAGAAATGAGGTAATTTCTCTCATCTAAAAATCCAAAACCTTCCTTGACCCCCTCTTGCCTCCGTAGTTCCTCAGAAGAGGGTCTACGTTCACCTTCTTCCAGGAATTTATTTCCTCGAGCTCTCCCTTGAATCTGTCTCACTCAGGCTTTTTGTCTCCACCACTTCACTAAAACCTCTTTCTCTTGTCAAGGTCACTGACAACATCCTCCTTGCTAAAGCCAAGGATTGATTTTCAGCTCGTGTCTTACCCCACCCATCGGCAGCATTTGCAGCGCTGGTCCTTCTTGCTTCTCAAAACACTGTCTCCCCTTGGTGACTAGAATATCCCAATGTCTACCTTCCAGTCTCTTCCTCCTGCTCTCTTGTTGAGACTCCCGAGTTCCAATTGTTGCCGTGGTCCTTCGCTCAGGTCCTAGACCTCTCTCTCCTTCCTTTCCTTAATTAATGAAACAGCAGTACAAAGATCTGGCTTCCAGACCTGGTTCTGCTGCTACACAGGCATGTGATCTTGTGCAAGTCCTTTAATTCCCCTGAAACTCACTGTATTAATCTCTAGGGTAGAGGAGGCAGGCTGAGAGGTTCTCCAAGGTAAATTCCAGTCCTAAGACTCAACGGCCATATTTAAAAAGTACTAATTTCCAAAGAACTGATTTGATTCTTACATAACATTTCTCAAAATTACAATGTTTCCCCTAGTAGATTTGACTTATTTTATTGTTTTTTATTCTTATCAAAGCTAAACATGTATGTAGTTCAGAGTCAAATACTCATCAAGGTCTTGTGAAAAACAGCAGCCCACTGTCCTCACATTCGTCCCTCTTAGGAGGCACTTCTAAAAAACCTTTCTGAACTTGCAGAAAAGTTGAAAGTCTTCAGGTATTAATGCCTGAATAGCCGTCATCTACGGGCCTACTGCTGACATTTTACCATGCTCCCTCCATCTTTTTCTGTACTTCCTTTATGCCAGACCATCCGAAAGAGGAAAACAGATGTAGGACATCTCACTCCTAAATACCGAAGTGTGCACCTTCCAGAAACAAGAACATCTCCTATGTAACTACGGTGTCATTGCCACACCTGAGAAAACACACACTAATTCAATAACATCGTCCAATGGGCATCTTTGAGTGTGGATGATGCTACTGAGTTGCGGTCTGTTTCCTCTCCTCTTTTCCATCTGTTCTCACTCCCTCGGTGGCTTCAACTCTTCTTCGGGCTTTAAGTAACAGTAATTGCTTATGATTTCCAATTTGCCTCTTCAACCCTGACCTCTCACTGTACTCCAGACTCTGACTCGTCGACCTTTCCACTTAGATGTCTAAAGAGGCTTCCAGACTTAATGTGTCCCAAATTGAGTGTCCCCCTCCCCATCTATCTGTTCCTTCCAATCTCAACAAAAGGCAACTCCACTCCACTCTTCAGCTGTTAAGGCAGAACAGCTTGACACGTCTCTTTCTCTCTCTTTCCACATCCAAGTCCAGTAATGGGTAATTAATTAATTCTATCACTTTCTCATCACCTCCCTTATATATGGGCTCAGGCGCTACTATCTCTCACCTGGCACTCCTACCCTCACCCCCTGAGTCTTTTGTCAAAACAAAAGATCCTGTCACTTCTCATCTCCAACCCCCCCAACTGCTTTCCCTCTTACTCGAAGCCAAAATCCTTGCAAATGCTCACCTGATGTGCCCATGCACTCCCCTTCATCTCTTCTTCTCCTCCTCACTCTCTCCAAAACATCACCACGCCTCCTTCCCCCATACACACTTGTGCGCTCCTGCCACAAGTTTTTTGTGTTGTGATTCCTTCTGCCTGGACCACTCTGCCCCAAATATCCATGGGGTCTTTCTCTCACCTCCCTCAAGTCTTTGCTCAAATATCACCCGTGCAGTGAGGCTTTCCTTGAAAGTGCTTACGGCTTTCTAATAGATTATTTTTCTTATTTATTTGTTTTTAGTCTGTTTTTAGTCTCTACGAGAATGTTAACTTCATGAATGCAGGAAGTTTCATTTTGTTCCCTACTGTATCACCAGTGCCTAGAATACTGTCTGGCACATGGCAGGCACTAGTAAATATCTGATAAATCAAAGAATCCTATTCTAAGAAGAATACAGATTTATATTAATTTATCCATGCACATACCAGAAGGTTCAAGCCTAAAGAATACCGGGAATGGATCACTAAGAATGCTGATCATATACAATGACACAGTTTAATTCTGCTCATTGGAAATATAATGTAATCCACAAGTAATTTAGAATTTTCTAGCACTCACAAAGAAAAGTAAAAGAAAGCAAGTGATATTAAATGATTTACTTAATTCAATATATCCAAACACTTATGTCAACATGTGATTCATACAAAACTATTAATAAAACATTTTAGTCTTTTTTCACACTAAGTCTTTGCAATGTGGTGTGCATTTTATGCGTAACACATCTCAGTTGGGGCTAGCCACATTTTAAATGTCAGCAGCTACATGTAGCCAGTGGCTACCATATGGGACAGCACAGATACAGACCTAATTTAAATAACCCCATCGAAGAGGCAAACATCTTGTATATATCTTAGTTGTTTTGAACTTCACATTCCAAAACAAGACCATGGAACAACTCATGATTTCCTAGTTTTGTTAAAACAGTTTCAGCTGATATAACAAGAGGAACTATAGCTTTCGTTCTGAGAAATAATTTATATCAAGATTACTGGTTCAACTCTTTAAATTCCATTCCAATGTTCTAATTAGAAAGAATGCATGTTCTTTTTTCTTAGCCTCCTCAATTAAGAAAGTTTTAACTACAGAGAGATTCTGTGTTCTTGCCTACAGTAGCAGGGGAAAAAAAATCATTATTTTCAAATAGAAAGAGCTATTAAAATTCTACTTCCACAAAACAAACCAGTATTTACTTCAAGTTAACCAAAATACATTCTATGTTAAAAGACAATTTCTGTATATAGTTGTATTTTTAAAATTCGTAACAGTTAACTGCCTTACCAATAACCTTACATTTCATAATATAAAAGTAAAATAAAGCAGTAAAGAGAATGCTTTTAAATTTTTAATATATGCATTTAGGTCTTCAATATGTTTCTTAAAAGTTAAAGTATTATGCATGGAAAATGTTTTCACTAACTTTTTTTTATCATCAGGGGATTAACTTCTGGAAACCCATTATTTATAAATATTCACTTATTGGAATTACAATAATTGCCATCATTATTCGACAAAAAAAAATTGTAAAGATCCCAATTAAAATGCATAATACTTTAAACCTTTAAAGTTACAAAATTTTCTCTCTTTTTTTTAAAGCAGTTACACACAACACACAGAAGAACCTACTTACTCAGATGTCACAGGGGGTTATCGATCATCTCCCCTGAACTGGAAGCTTGAGCTGAGATCATCAAGTGAGTCAGAGAAACTCCAGAAGGTAAAATATCTTCTAACCTTCAAAAGCATTAGTAAAATGCCTGTGTGAGGGGGGAAAAAAAACAAAACGGAGTTACAACCAAGAGAGAAATCTCATGAGTGTACTGTCTAGATAGGCAATAACTTGTTTCTTTTCTTTCTTTTCTCTTTAAGTGAGGTCTCAGAACACGGTAATTCATGGCCCTGGAGTTGTGGGTGAGCTGATAGAAATACCTGATATTCTAACCGCCCTCCGTTTTAAGAACTCACTTTGGGGAGAAGCCTAACTCAGTTGAATGATGCATGCATCCAGGACTATAACCTGGTCACCCTTTTACCAGCTCAACCCTTCAACTAGTAGAGATCCTCATTGTCTACTCATGGCCCAAAACTAAGACACTTGGGAGAGTGAAAAGAGGAACTTTGGACATATTTATTTATTAACTAATAAACGGTCTTTACTGTAGTGGTTTATAATCTAAAAAAATAAAACTAATGTACATCTACCACATTAAAGTAAAAAATTGATGGTTTATTTACATTACATGAACACTTAAAATACCACAGGCAGATTAATTATTCTCGGTACATACGCATGTTCGTCAATCTGTTTACTTAGCAGATTCTATCTCTAATACCGTGTCACTGGTACTGTTGCTGGGAAAAAAGGTTGACATGGCCTTATTATTTTTTAATCATTCACAAAGTTGCCAAAGTCTTTTTCAAAGTTTCCTTTTGTGTTAAATAATCTGAAATCACTGAAGTGTCTGACCCCTGTACTGATATTATTTTTAACAAGAAATGCTCTTTTCACAGCTGCTAATTCTGCTCAAAACAAGTTCTGCCAGAGGATATTCTCCATTCTATGTTTCACACCAAAATTGTTTAGTACTTAGGTCTCAAGACTTTCACAAATACGATCCTTTTGCCTAAACTGGTGTCCTTCTAGCACTCTTGCCCCTCAGTCCACTCACCTCCACACACAGCCCCACGGGAGGTTTTGTTACCCCATGCAAATCTCATCTCGTCACTTCCCGACTTAAAACTTCTCAGCGCCTCCCCACCGCTCCCTGGATATAATCCAAAACCTTAACAAAGAGACCTGGTCCCTTCCGACCTCTCAAGTCCTCAAAAGCAACGGGTCTTCCTGGCCCCAGGGAGTTCCTTTGGCTGCTCTGTTCCTTTGGCTCAGAATGCTTTTCTCAGTCACGGTCGCCACTCTTCGTGGCCATGCTTCACGTCTGAGGGCCTCCTAATGTCCCCAGTCTAAGTTACCCCAAGGTATTCTCTCTCCCAAAAAGGCCTCTGTACTTTTCCTACGGAATGTTCATCAAAATCTGTATTGGCTTATTTGCGTGGTTTTTAGAAAGCCTATCTCCTATCTTTTACCAGATGGTAAAAACTTCAGGAGGGCGTAGAGATCATTCCTGTTTGATTCACCCTTTCATCTTCAATCTTTACCCCGCTACCTGGCACGGTCCTTGACACCTTGTAAACCTTCAATAAATATATGGTGAACAAACGAATGAAAGGCTGAAAAGGAGAAAGTAAGGAGACAAAGGACAATCTGGTTATCTGAGTTAACTTGTTATCTACGGCCAAAACACCTCACAATCCTAAATCCAACTACATCATCAATGGTCCCCTCTACACAGGGTGACTCTCACCAGCATATAAAGTCTGTACTTTCTTCCAACCTGAAGGAAAGGAAGACAGAAAATGACCTCTCTCTTGACCCCACATTCCAATGAATAAACTCCCATTTCTCCAATCCAGTTTTATAGGAATACTCAAAAGAGCTGACTGTATCTGCTGTCTCCAATTCTTTCCTCCCATCCTCACTTGAACCCATTCTAATCAGGCCTTTGTCCCCACCACTGACTGGAAAATTCTCCGGTGAGAGCCACCAATGACTTCCATCTTGAACTATGTGAGCTCTGGGTATCTAGCCAACCATCCAACTATCCAACCATCTTGAACTAGCCAGACACTGAGACAGGCATTTAAAAATGAGTTATCCATTTAAACTGTTCATCACAGCCACTCCATGAGGCAAGAAGTACTATTATCTCCAGAGAGAGGTTAACTGAATTCATCCAAGGCCACTCAGGTTAAAAACAAAACAAAACAAAACAAAACAAAAAACAACAAAATCAAAAAAACCAGTAGAGACCATTTTTATTAAATCTACTAGTCAATTCTCATCTTACTGGACCATCATCCCATGTGAAATTCCTGACATTCCACCCCTACTGAGAATGACGCTCATACAGGGTTCCCCATCTCAGTAAATGATAATTCAATCTTCCCAGACTTTTCCTTTTCCCTCACACCACATATCCAATCCATCAGCAAATCCTGGTGGCTGAATAAATGGCTGAAAATAAGATTATGGGTGGGCAATCTACCTAAATCTCCAGACCTTACTGTTCTTACCAGAAAGCTCTTGGAGAACACAGACCATGTAGTCACATCAAATTTTGCAGAGTAATTTGCACAGCCTTAATAAAGTTTCATCACTGATCATACTTTTCATTGAAATTTTAGTTTTCCTATTATTATGAATGTTACTAACTTCAACAGTTAAGTGGAACATTTTAAAATAAGACATTTGGATCCCAATTACCAATACCAAATTCCTTCAACTTACACTGCAACTATCCAACTGCATCCTCCTTTCGGGAGGCATCTGTTCAGCTGTTAACACTTTGCCTGTGAGCGCTGTCTTGAGCTCCCACTACTACATTACTTGCTGCATTATCTGTAAGGAGACCCTGTAGCTGTGCAGAGGCCTAAACTGGATGATGGGAAGAATGGTGACCGAGAGTCTAGTTGTGGCTGCTTTCTTTCACAAGGTCCTTCCTTAAACTTCTCTGGTGTACTAATTGCTGGAACACTTTCAAAGCCATTTCTCAGCCTATAGCCGAATGATTTCAAGGTTCTTTTCATGCGTCTGCCAGTCTTCCTCTCACTGCCTGTACACATTTCCGTCTCTAATCCCCGGACTCCAAGTCTAACCTTAGTGGAGTTCTTAGTGGATGCTACATAAAGAATATTTTATCAATGCAGTACTCTTACAGGCTGAACTGAACCTCACAGACAAAACTGGAGCAAGTTAGATTCTGATACTATTAGTCTACTCCTGAACACTGTTCGACCTTATTGCATATTACCAAAAAATTCAAAACCATTTGCATTGTTTCCTGAATTTTCATAACCTATAATTTAATGAGAAACTATACACGTACAATGTATGTTATCACTGCTTAAGTGTCAATGTAAAACAACACTGCTAAAATCAGAATAGATCCTAACACGCCTATATATAGATATAAATGCATATGTCTGTGTATATAGTACATAGACACATATATAGATGGATGTACGTATCTATATATACAGTATACTTACTATACTCGTATTATATAGTATACCTTTATACCAATCTAGTGTAAAATCTAAAAAGACTGCATATATGTGGCCATCACCAATAATATGAGAGAATGAAGAATATTTATTAAGCACCTACTGTATGCCAGGCATTTTACCCACATTATCACAAGTAATCCCTATGATAGCCTTGTATGGGAGATACATAGCATCAGACTTCAGAACCCCTCAAGTTGCCTTCCTAAATCCCAGTACCGCATCCTCTTACCTACCCAGGTGTGACCCAGTTTTAAGAAGCAGAAATTACTAGTCAAATTTGAGCAGGTAATACTTAACACCCATTTAAAACTGTTTTATCTGGCAAACACTTAAAGATCAATCTTAAACCTACAGGACAGGCTAAAATGTCATAAAATTTTTTCAGTCAACTCACTCTGGAAGGCCCAAGGGATATGAGCATTCTTACAAGAAACTGCACATTTTATAATGACCGTACTGAAGTTTTTCGGGGAAAAGATGGATAGTTGGTTGTATTTGACCCTCAAAATATTCCAGGCAAAATTTGTTTCTTCCATGTCACGTAAGTTGTGAAGTCTTAAATTACTTTCTGTCCTGAAAACATGTTAATGAATGCAAGCTCCTTGGAGAAAAGAAGATTCCACTTCTGTCCTTCATTCTCACGTGAACCAGACTTCTGAGTGGGCAGAAATACAGGCCCAGATCTTAAAATTTCATGAAAAATACTGTGTGCTTCCTTCAATGCATAAAAGCTTCATATTAATCTACAAAATAAAATACCTCCATGTAGGTATCTGTTGGAGGGCTTAAGACAGACAAAATAAAATCAGCACAAGGGAGCCTGGGTGGCTCAGTTAGCTGAACGTCTGACTTCGGCTCAAGTCATGATCTTGCAGTTAATGAGTTCAAGCCCCATGTCAGGCTCTGTACTAACAGCTCAGATGCTTCAGATTCTGTGTCTCCCTCTCTCTCTGTCCCTCCCCTGCTTGCACGCTCTCTCTCAAAAATAAATAATAAAGATTAAAATTTTTTAAATTGAAAAAAAAAAGTAAAATCAGCACCTCTACGAAACTACACTGACAACACATGTTATTACAGAGAAATCTGTAACGGTCCTACTGGCAATCCTGATTCTCTAAGCTCCTTGCGTCAGCAGAGTTTCAGAAGAGCAGAGGGGTAGGACTCTGTGCTCTCCAAGCCCCTCGGCACCCCCAGCCCTGCGCCAACGCACGCACCTCCTGAGCCACAGCTGCGTGGCCTCCTCGGCTCTGCCTTCTGGAACCTCATCCACGGGAACTGCACTCCTGGACCTTTTACGTAACTGTGGTTGAAGATATTTTTCACCAGGTTCTTTAAACAAAGATTCACGTGATAAATTTCTGCTCGAGTTTAGTTCCAGGAAATGTTTGGTTTCTGCAGCTGTTTATAATGCTTCCGGTTGTCAGTACATGAAAATTATATAATTCTGTTTCTTTTTCTCACTTGAGCAAGGAGAAAACGTTAACAATCAAATATACTTCCCAAATCTGCTCCACACTGACATGTACTTAACCCTCAACTTCTTTTAGTTCAGGTTGGTTATATTTTTTTAAAAGTTAGTCTACCTTTTGGCCTAAAACGTACAAGGTGCTTTAACTCTTTTCAGAAGCAAGAAAAGCTGCAAAATGTAAAATGTAAAAGACACACATAATGTTGACCTGCTTGTAAGTTCCAGAATAAAATGGAAAAACAAGAAAAATATAGTGGTATTTTTACAGTGAGAAGGTCTAAGTGCCCAGAATAAATGCCCCAAAATAAATTCTCTGTTATCCAAAAGATACAAAAGATTCCATAAGGAGACAAAATAGCACCCCACCTTCTTTGTTTAAATCCGGTTCACACCAGTTTGTGAACATCCAAATTTGCTCTTGGTTGAAATTTCCCTAGCAATACTAAGAAGCCTGAAAGTTTTACAAATTACCGTAGTAAGAGAGATCTTCAAACATTACTCTGAAAATTAAAAATGTCTGAGAAGAGCAAATTAAACTGGTTTTACGACAAGGGTAAATTCTAAGTCGCTTCATTTGGAAAGCAGTCCAGATTACATAATGGGGTATTATAATCGTAATCAGCCCAGAATGGTTTTTAGCTCCTTCACTCCTCAAAACTGATGTTCAGTGATAGGTGGCTCCTAATGTATTACTATATATACACATCCTACCTCCTTTCACAACACATTTGAGACAGCCTATACAAATGCAGACATTATAATAAAATTATAACTTATAAATATAAAAATTCAGACCAGAAAAAAATACCGTGCAATTATACAGACCTGAAAGTTATTTAAATTAAGCCATAAATTTGGCCCTATACCGCCTGGTTGATAAAGCAAGAAAGAAAAACCAGTCAATTGCAAAATTCACACTGGCCATGATGGGATGTGCTCGAGAGGAACAGAACTTGTCTCAGTACACAAAATCTGAGAAATATTTCTCTAGCATTTTATCACATAAATAATACACTGGGGTCTTCAATACTCCCCGATAGATATCCTGATTGGTTCACACAGGTGTTTCTTACAGTATATAACATATACAGTAAAAATATAAAGCTCTCTGATGATCTGAACATATTCATTCAGATGATCAAAAATAAAACCAGAAAATATGTCCAACAGAATTTCTGTGGTACATTTGAAAATGCTCTTATCTATGCTGTCCAATATGGTAGCCCACTTGTCACATGTGGTTACTGCACCCTTGAAATGAGGCTAGTGCCACCAAGAAAACTAAATTTTTAGTTACATTTAATTTTAATGTTCAGGGCCAAATTAGAAAAGCAAATATCTACCCACTGGACTGCACAGGTCTGAAACATCAGTTATCAAACTTTTTTAGTAGCGGAACCATTTTGGGGTTGGCAAACACAGATGGGAGAGAACACGTTAAGAAAATAAAGAGGGTATATTATTTTTATAAGTTCAAATTTACAATATTGGTTTATAGGTGATGCGAATATGAGCTTCCTAATAGGTAAAAATTAAAAATTGAAGGTTATGAGTGAGAGCTAATAAACTTAGATCAGCCCCAGTAAACACTTTCTGTATTTGGTTTGGATGCACTGGACAGTGTTCATGTGGCACTTCTAACTGCACATCCTGAGCCACCCAATCAGCAAAGGCCACACACAGAGCAGCCACCTACTCTGAAAGCCTAGAAGAAAACGCACATGCCAGCAGGGCAGTTTCACGTATGTCTCTTCATGGGAGGAGCCCTCCCAGGAGTCCACGTGGCCAGTCCAGAGCTTTGGATTCAGACGACAGCGCAGTGCAAGGGCATGAGAATCACAGGGTGGGTGCAGAGTTACACAGGCTTAAAAGTCTTATGTCACAAGGAGAAACTGGTATCTCACATGATGGTCCCAGCCGCAGCTTCTACAGACCCCAACAAAGGACACACCCATGTCTGAAAAATGCTCCCAGGGAAGCTCAAAACTACTCCTTCTCACCAAGAACTTCGGAGTTCATGTATAGTTCCTCCCAGTCCAAATACATTTACCAAGTAAAGGTCACTCTGATCATAAGCAACGTTGCCTAGTAACGTAGTTGACTTTCCATTTTTATCAGGATTCAGAGGAACTAAGTAGAAAGTTCATCCAAGGTCAGATCTGTACTTAAGAAAATGAGAAATGGTTTTGTTAATTCTTTATCTTCATGATTTAAAACTATACATGGGGTGCCTGGGTGGCTCAGTCAGTTGAGTGTCTGACTTCATCTCAGGTCATGATCTCATGGTTCATGGGTTCAAGCTTTGAGCATACAGTGCAGACCCTGCTTCAGATTCTCTGCCCCTATCCTGCTCGCTCTCACTCTCTCTCTTTCTCTCCCTCTTATCAAAAATACATATTAAAATGTTTTTTAACTATGTATCTATATACAAGAGCACCTGGATGGCTCAGTTGGTTGGGCATCTGACTCTGGATTTCAGCTCAGGTCATGATCTCACAGTTCGTGGGTTCAGACCCACAGTGGGCTCTATGCTGGCAGCAGGAGCTTGCTTGGGATTCTCTCCCCCCACCCCCACTCTTTGCCCCTCCCCTGCTCACACTTTCTCATTCTCTTAAAATAATAAATAAACTTAAAAAAAAGATTATACGTATATATATCCTAATATATCAAAAATAGGAAAGAACTTGATTAACTTCATCAAAATGCTACAGGAAAATCATACCTAATGATTAAATAATAGAAGTCTTTCCTTACTTTAAAAGCCAGGAAATGGGACAGATGACGACAATCATTACTTTTATTCAATAATGTAGTGGTCCTAGTCAATGTAATAAAAAAAGAAAGAGGCATCTGGCTGGCTCAGTCAGTAGAGCATATGACTCTTGATCTCAGGATCAGGAGTTCAAGCCTCATGTTAGGCACAAAGACTGCTAAAGAGTGGGGGAGGGATGCCTGGGTGGCTCAGTTGGTTAAGCATCTGACTTCCACTCAGGTCATGAACTCCTGGCTTGTGAGTTCAAGTCTGATTCTCCTGGCTTGTGAGTTCAAGTCCCACGTCAGGCTCTGTGCTGACAGCTCAGAGTCTAGAGTCTGCTTCAGATTCTGTCTCTGTCTCTCTGCTCCTCTCCTGCTGGGTCTCTGTCTTTCTCTCAAATATAAATAAAACATTAAAAAAATTTTTTTAAAGAAAATAAACTTAAGATATCCAAGCTCAGTACAATGCAATTTAACACTACAATAAGATACCATTTCACAGTAGACTGGCAAAATAGGATACAATAATGAAAGAAAACTGAATTGATTCAACCACTTTGGAGAGCAACTTGGCAAGAGTGAAGGTGAAGATGCTCATGCCTATAACCAAAAAATTCCACACCTAAAAACATAGAGAAACTGGCACGTGTGCATCAGGAGACATACATAAGAATATTTGTTAGCAGTGCCTGTAATAGCAAAAAATTGGAAACCACGCAAACACGAATTAATGGGAGAATGGATAAGCATATGGTGATATCATCTTATTATGAAATACTACATGAATGTAAAGAATCAAAGACAGCCACATTATCAAACATGAGTAAACCTTCAAAAAAACAGTATTAGCTTCTGCAAAGCAAAAGAAATCATCAACAGCATGAAAAGCAACCCACAGAATGAGAGAAAATACTGTAAATATGTATCTGGTAAGGGGTTAATATCCAAAATATATAAAGAACTTCCACATCTCAATAGCAAAATATCAAGTAACACTTGATTAAACAAAGGCAAAGGACTTGAAGAGATTTTTCCCCAAAGACAACATACAAATGGCCAACAGGTATATAAATAGATGCTCAACATCGTTAATCATGAGGGAAATGTAAATGAAAACCACAGTGAGGTACTACCTCACACCTGTTAAAATAGCCATTGACAACAATAACAAAAACAGAAAATAACAAGTGTGGGCAAGTTTGTGTAGAAATTGGAATCCTTGTGCACTGTTGGTGGAAACATAAAATGGTACAGCTTCTGCGGAAAACAATATGTCGGTTCCTCAAAATATTATAAATAGAACTACCACCCGGCAATCTCCACCTCTAGATATTTATTCAAAAAAAGTACAATGAGAATCTAGTAGAGCTATCTGCACTCCCATGTCCTTTGCAGTGTTATCCACAGTATCCAAGAGGTGGAAACAAACTAAACATCCATGGGTGGATGAATGGATAAAGAAAATGTGGTATATACACACAATGGAGTATTATTCGGCCACAAAAAGAAAGGAATCCTGTCATATGTGACATGGACAAACCTTGAGGACATTATGCGAAGTGAAACAAGCCAGTCACGGAAGGACAAAGACTGCACAATATCACTTACATAAAAGTAGTCAAACTCTTGGAGGCAGAAAGCAGAAGGGTGGTTGCCAGGGGCCGAAGGGAGGGAGAAATGGGGACTTGCGGTTCACAGAGTACAGAGTTTCAGGCACACAAGCTCCAGAGATGCCCTGCACAACACCGTGCTTACAGCTCACAGTAAGGCACTGTGCGCTTAGAAATGTGTTCAGAGGGAAGATCTCATGTTATAGGATTTTTATCATGATAAAAGAAATGTTAGACAGAAATAACCGCAGAAGATGACAGACAATAAAGTATTTAATAGTTTGAAATCATATAAAATGATGTTATACATATGCCACAGATACATACAATGCTAGTAAAAGTGTAAAACGTATTGAAATGTGGAACACTGAATTCAGGATAGTGGTTTCTACTAAGGACAAAGGGAAGAGAATGGGACCAAAAACACTGAACAGAAGACTTTTATCTTGTCTAGGATATTTTATTACTTAGATTAAAAAAAAAAAAACCTAAAGCAAATATCACAGAGTGGAAGGTGATAGTTTAGTCAATTTTTCGATATGCTTGAAGCATTTTATTATAGAACTAGTTTTTTTAAGAACCTAATACTAACGTTTTCTTCCTTTCTACATTTTCATCTCCTACAGTAACAAAAGGATGAACCCATTATTATAGCAAAACTATGTTTGTGTGTGCACGCTCACTCTTCTCAGAAAAGAATCCACGGATTTCATCGGAAGGGTCTGTGACTTAAACAAAAATGTTGAGAATCATAAACGTAACTGATGATATTTGCCATTTTGCACTAGGCAAAAATTAAAAAAAAAAAAAAGAACCAGATCTAACTTAAGTCAACATATCTATAACCTTTTTCTTAGTTCTGAATTTCTGTTTATATGCTATTTCATTTTACATATTTTTCCCAGAGAGTTGCCTCAAACCCTCTCTTTAAAAAGGCAAGATATTAATTAAAAAAAGAAAGAAACCTCCTTGAAAGAATCCTACCGAATGGATGTAAGTAAGCACAAAAGAGAGCAGTCAGTGAGAAGGGACGTAAACAATGACACAGCAGCTTTGGGATGAGAAGTCAAGACAAGATGGTTCCACAACTAACTTTAACAGGAAAGGCTACAGAAGGGGCTCTCACCTTTTGGGACCCAAAAACCAAACCCCCAAGGAATATGACAGTAATAGGAGCTTGTCAGAGTCTGGGGTGGGAACTGTATTAATTATTTAAGAAATTCCCCACAGATCATTCCAATACACTTTCTCCCCATCCTCCCAGCAGAGCCTCCAATCCCTGCCCCAGGCTGAGATCACTCGGTTAGATGGACTCTTTCAATTTGTTAAACATGTAACAGTTTATTGAGCACCTAATGTGTGTCACTGTCAGGAAGTGAATGGTTTTACACACTTGCACACTTACAGCTTTCTGGACAAATTGTACTGAGACCTGGATTAAGAGACAAGCCTCAAAACTTAGAGGATGCCCGAACAGATAGTAAGAGATGAATCTCCCTTGAGGAGCGCATTCACATTTCAGAGGGTGATGAAACTGGGGCCGTAGAGATAGTCCAGGGGTTATGAACTCCGAGACTCCAGTCCTGCATTGTTGCTGTTAACTAACGATCTGCCCCGTCTCCTTGTCTACTTTCAGGCTAGCATGAATAAATACAGACATTAGACACTTATCGGTCACCAGGCACCAGGCTAGTTCCTAAGGACACCACGGTGCACAAGAGAAAGCTCCCACCCTCACGGAGTTCACAGTCAAGTATACGGACATGCAAGTAATCTTACCACCCGGTACAGCGAGTCCGTGACAGATTACAGGGCGTCATGAGAGGTCAGACAGATGTGAATGGAGACCTGAAAGATGAGGGTCAGCCCGACGCCTTCGTCTGAAAGGGAGAGAAAATCCCAAATCGACCAAGCTTTATTATCTGCGTGCAACAAGAAATGCCAAGGAGGAGGGCTCAGTCGTGCCGGCCAGGGCACAAGCTCCACTTGTCTTCCTCCTCCTCTGTCCCTGGTGGGACAAGTGGCACTCACTTTGTGCCTGCAACGTGGCTGGAGCACGGCCCACGGCGGGTGAGATCTTCCCAGGGAGAAAACCTTTCCCGAAGCTCTTGTGGGCCACAACCAGGTTCCGGGCTTACAAACTAATCAGCTGGCAAGAGTGGAAGTTTCTTGATGGCCAGAGACTGGAACCCAAGCCCACCTTCCCCAAAGCACATGGATATGCAAAGATCTTTGAACAAAACTAAGGTTCCGTTAGAAAAGAACAGAGCGGTGAAAGGCTGCAGGGAAAGCAGCCGGAGAACGTGCTACAGCCATGAAGTTAGCAGTGCACTTTTCAGAGTATCATGCCCGCACTAACAGGAGATATAAAGAAATAAAAGACCACCTTGTTCTAAAGCTACCGCATATACGTATTTAAATTTTTTAATTCAGATACACAAAAAAAACACACCTAAAAATAAACGCAACTAACATAGGATGAACTAAGTACCACAACGGCAATGGAGAGAGATGAGGTTTTGAATTTGCAAGAAGCAGTCCTGAAAGAAGAGAATTCTGAAATGACAGAGGTTGATCCGTGTTTAAAGGCACAGAGGTAAAAACTCAGGCGGGAAAAGGTATCTTTGTTTAGCCGTAAGAGAGACCCTGCAGGGAATACAGAAAATGAAGAGGCAAGCCTAAAGCCCATGAGGCACAATCCCTGAAGGTCTGTCTTGTAATAAAGGCACTCGTACATAGTTGGTGAATGAACGAATGAACGAACAGGCTTGGATTTGAAATGCCTGCGTGACCGAAAACTACCAAAGGTTTCTAATCACTGGAGAACTCATGGGACCAAAACTATTTTTGACAAAAACTCTTGTCAATAAACCAAAAGAACTGAAGGAAAAGGAGACAAAAGGTGTGATCAATCAAGGAAGCTTCTGCACTCTTCCAGGCGTAAGGTAAACCAGGGGCTGGGATCCAGAGGCTCAAATATCAGAAGAATGGTTTTTAAAAGTGGTGGTTATACGCGCAGTATACCTGCTTGATTTACAAACCATGGCACATGCACATAAAGAAGCAGTGTTGCATGTGTTAGACTTCATGAACTACTCCATTATTAAAAACAGGATAATGGATTTTTAAACGAGTTTATTGGATTCTGAATTTTAAGTTTTTACAGCATTTCAAGAGGGCTCTTTAGCTTCAGTTTCTTTCTTCAAGTCTGACGGGAAAGATGTAGGACTAAAACTCCTCCATCAGAGTCTCAATCTCTGTGGCCTCCTAGTGCTAGTTGTCTAGAATGGCAGCTTCTGTGGCAAACTCCCTATTTATTAAAATGATGTGAACTCATCCTCTCCTCTAGGTTTTTCCTCCACATTTATATATGGTAATAACAGCATCCCCCAAAATAACATCTCAACGCTATCTGCAGCCTTACCAAGTCCACGACTGAGGTAAACAAAGTACCTACCAAGCTAAGAGTCATTAGATCGTTCATGTTTATGTGTCCAGCACTATTTTCACTAACAATCTGAGGAGCTCTACCTTCCAAGGCTTCTGTTTCATTTCTGCTTGTTTCAAACAAGATTTGAATTGTTCTTTGCTCATCTCCTATATGCCATTTAGTCTTATTTCACTCCTGGTAACTTTAATGGATCCACACTAGTTCTCCTTCACTGTTCACTATAAAAATTAACCAGTGTTTCTACCCATCAAAAGACTTAAGTATGTCACCTTAATCAAAGAATCCCTGATCTTCTGACTGGAATGGGGTATTTCTAAGCTAACAGTGCGTATTTGAGGGGGCTCCTGCTGATAAGCAGTCTCGGTCCCGCACAAATGGGGCTCTACCTCAACCCAGACCTGGAGTCCCACAGGAGGCAGCTGAAACCCTCCAGCTAACCTGAGAAAAAACTGCCAGTCGGCAGACGGCTATGTGCGGGCTGGCCAAACCACCCACTCATGATGTGATCTGCACAGAATCCCCAGATGTCTGTTTCACGGAACCCTAAAGCGTTAGAGGTACCAGTAATATAGTCTTCACGTCATCTGGACACTTCTTTCTATGAATGACAAAGTATTTTATCAGAAGGGCTAAACAGCTCGCTCAAGGTCACATATCATAACTACATTTAGACACCTGGGAGAGACTTTAGAAATGAGTAAGTGATAAATACATAAAATCTAAGCGAAAAAGCAACAGGCTCCTCCTTTAAAAAAAAAAACAAACAGTTATGAACACAGAGGAAACTTTCATGGATCATATGCCTCAGCTGTGAATCATGTTTCTATGGCCATAATAATATAAACACTGACTCTTACTCAAAATTTAACTACATAATGAAAAGGGAGGAGGGCTCTGCAAGTAGGGTGAGGTGCAAAAGAAATATTAAGTCCTCTTCTATCGTGAGAAGTCAAAGGTAATGCCTAAGACTGAAAATGTAAAATCTGGGAAGAACAACCCACATTTCGAGATTTGGAGGTAAATAATAAGAGAATCAAGCCTCAGAGTTGAACTCCCAAGACCAGGGATCTAGGTGGGAGTTTTACCACCAGCCTTGTATCACTCTCGGATTCTGAATTCTAGGCATGTAGAACTAAGATTAAAATTACATTAAAAAGTGGCCAGGGAGACACCAGAACCCAGGGTTTCTGACTGTATAATACTTGTTTTAAAATTATATATATTCTTTCCATTTGAATAGAAGAGAGAGAGAGAACAACTTAATTTTCTGTTTTCATTGTGGCTATTGTGTTTTCATTCATGGAAGAAAAAAACACACACACACACACAAACGTTCTCCCACTAAGCCAGAGACAGATGTATGGACGTGTTTCTGGAACAGAGAAAACACACAGGACTAAATGTTCCCCTGCGAAGGGTCACTCTGTATTAGAGAAACACACAGAAAACTAAAAAGCAAAAAACCAGTGAGGTAAGCACCCTCAACTTAACTCTTCAGTGAGCCCTGGTTTCCTCATTTGGGAAATGCCTCCTTGAGTTTTTGTGAATATTCAGTAATTCAGTGCATCTAAAGTTATTAGTACACTGTTTGCTGAAGCATAAGAAAAACAAGACCAAGAAGACAAACCCTTGCCTGCCTCATTTTGAAATCCATGTTCATTCTGTTACATCACATTTCTAAAATAACTCTATTCTTTTCATAAACTGAAAAATCATTTTCCTCCTGGATCTAACAAGTAACCAGTAAAATGAACAAACTGTGATTCATTACATATGTAGATGTAGAATAAATTCTAAGGATAAAAAAATCTTCTCTAGCTCTCTTTTTTCCTTTGTAGTTCTTTTTACAAATTTTATTTAGAGATAGTCCACTATACCTTATGAGTTAGGTATAATTAAAAGTGAATTTCTTGCTTTATTAAGAAGTAAAATGTGGTAATGACTATTTTCAATAACTAGAAAGTAAATTATTTATCACTAGATGGCACTGTATTGGATAATTTCTAAAAATTTAGCATGAGATTTGCTTTTACTTGTCAAGTTAAAAGAATAATTTCTTCTGTCTTATTTCATGGCTTTGAAAATAAAGATGTGGTTGAAACGATGCTCAGCATCCCTCCTCATCAGGGAAATACAAATCAAAACCACACTGAGATACCACCTCACGCCAGTCAGAGTGGCTAAAATGAGCAAATCAGAGAACTCTAGATGCTGGCGAGGATGTGGAGAAACGGGCACCCTCCTGCACTGTTGGTGGGAATGTAAACTGGTACAGCCCCTCTGGAAAACAGTGTGGAGGTTCCTCAGGAAACTAACAATAGAACTCCCTTATGACCCAGCAATAGCACTGCTAGGAATTTACCCAAGGGATACAGAAATGCTGAGGCATAGGAGCACATGGACCCCAATGTTCATAGCAGCACTCTCCACAATAGCTAAAACATGGAAAGAGCCTAAGTGTCCATCAACAGACGAATGGATCAAGAAGATGTGGTTTATCTATACCATGGAATACTACATGGCAATGAGAAACAATGAAATCTGGCCATGTGTAGCAACATGGATGGACCTTGAGGGTGTTATGCTGAGCGAAATAAGTCAGGCAGAGAAGGACAAATACCATATGTTTGCACGTATAGGAGGATTAGGAGGAACTTGACGGAGGACCAAGGGGGAGAAGAAGGGCGGAAATGGTGGGGGAAAGGGAGAGAGGCAAACCATGAGAGACTCTTGAATGCTGACAAAAACTGAGGACTGATGGATGTGGGGGGAGGGGGGGATGGGCATGAAGGAGGGCACTTTGGGGATGAGCACTGAGTGTTATGTAAAAACTAATTTGACAATAAACTATTTGTAAAAAAAAAAAGAATAAGAAAGCCAGTGCATACTATGTCAAGGCACACTGTTCTAGGTTCTGCTGATGTGGTAGTGATCAAAATAACCCCTTTTCCCATAGAGCTTCCATTCTAACTGAGGATATGGACTATTAAAAATCCATTGTCTTTGGGGTGTCTGGGTGGCCCAGTTGGTTTAATGTCTGACTTCAGCTCAGGTCATGATCTCATAATCTCACCATTTGTGGGTCTGAGTCCTACACTGGGCTCTGTGCTTACAGCTCAGAGCCTGGATCCTACTTCAGATTCTGTGCCTTGCTCTCTTTCTGTCCCTCCCCTGCTCACACTTTGTCTCTCAAAAGAGAATAAATGTTAAAAAAAATTTTTTAACCCATTTTTTTCTCTCTCCGTATGTGTATGTACATATATGCACATATTGTGTGTGTACACATATATGTATTCATGGGGTGGATGGAGTATACTAATTGTTATAACAGATTATATCTAAGGAATTGCATCTAGTTGTGTATGTGAGTTCAACAGGAACTCTGTAGAGGAAAAATTGTTTAAACTGGGCTAATATAACAGAGAGTGTTATATTCTCTGAAAACAGAGTTTTCGCCAAGTGGAAAAGTAGGAGAAAGTATTCCAGGTCTTCCTAACTCTTTGTTTGAAACAGCAGAGTTCTGACTTGGTACCTATTTGGGCTGTTGTGTCTCCCAAAATTCACAGGTGGAATGCCCAACCCTCAATACCTCAGAATGTAACTATATTTGGAATAAGATCTTTAATGAAGTAATTTAATTAAAATGAGATCATTTGGGGAGGGAACTAATTCAGTGTGACGGGTGTCCTTAGAAGAGGAAGAGTACCATGGAGACTTGGCACAGAGAAAAGGCCATGTGAGGCCACAGTGGCCAGGTGGCCATCTGTAAGTCAGAGACAGAGACTTCAGGAGAAACCAACCAACCCTGCCAGCACCCTTGATCTTGGATTTTCTGCCTCCAAAACAGTGAAAAAATAAATAAATAAATCTGTTGCTTAAAAAAAAAAAAAAAAGAAAGAAAATAAAGATGTGGTTTAATGGGAAAGAAAACAATCATATAATGAAGTTAATTTTTATTTTTAAGCTATCATGATAACTATTCTGATTTTTTCTAATTTTTTTAATGTTTATTCATTTTTTGAGAGACAGAGCATAAGCGGAAGAGGGGCAAGGAGAGGGGAAGACACACAATCTGAAGCAGGCTCCAGGCTCTGAGCTGTCACCACAGAGCCGGACACAGGGCTTAAACCCATGAACCGTGAGATCATTACCTGAGCCGAAGTCAACATTGAACCAATTCGGCCACCCAGGCACCCCTGATATTTTCTAGGCAGAAATAACTGTGTCTCTCTTGTTTACAATCCAACTGTAAGTACGGGAATATGTGGTGGTTTGTACTGTAGCAACCTGGTTAAGGTGGAACTGTTTCCCAGGCTCCCCTTCCGTAAATGTTGCTAGGTCAGACGGGCCAAAAGGGGAATTTACTTGAGATCTGGAAGGAGGAACTACAGCACCAGTCACTCTCTGAAATCATGACTCTCTTCTTGATTAGATGTGGTGACAGACATGGGACACTGGCAGGTTCCACCTTGTCCTGACACCCCACCCTGATGGTCCATGTTCAGCTCTTTTTCCCAAATATTGGACCTATTGACCAATAAGGACTCAAGACCAATATCAGACACTTAGATGGAGAAACAGAGGTGGCATTCCAGAAATAAGTCATGACTGACACATGTACGTTTAGTAATTCAAACTGTGCAATAAACGATTTAAGCTCCTCTTCACACAGCAGCTTCAATGTATTGATAATATTCCATTAACTTATAGAATTATATAACCTTTACCAAATATTACATCATCTTTTTAACAATAAGGCACATCACAGAGCAATCAATGATATTAAATATTGAGATATTAAAATAAGTTGAGACCACAATGTCTGAGCAAAATAGTGAGCTAAGCAATCCAAATCTACCTCTTCTTTACTACTTAGTAGTTTCATGCATTTTGCCTGAAAACCCTCAAACATTTAGAACCATGTATCTTTAATAGTCGGCCAAGCTCCTGAGTTTGACAGCCAACCACCAAGATGGCTCTTCCACTGTTTTATACTCGGCACTGAAAAACTAGATCTAGTGCTAGAATCCATTACAGGAGTACATAACAGGTTGAGTAACTGTTTACTAAAAAAATTGATGAGTTAAGTTATCTTCATATTGCTAGCAGGCTGATTCAACTCCTTTAACATCTGAGTTACCACCAAATTAATATCAACGGAACATCAAAGAAAATAAGAAATATAATTACCAGTCCACTTTTGTGAATAACAAAACATAAGAAACTGTGTTCTGTCTCATCAGTTCTTATATGTGCCTCTGGCAATGTCTATCAGTGTCATCCGGTCTCGGTCACTGCTTCCGTGCATGTAACTTCCCAAGTCATATCTCTAACATTGAATCTCCACCAAAGTCATAATGCCCTGGGCCCATCAGGCAACATTCTATCCAAATCTGTTTGTGTGCTCCACTTCCTACGCTCTCAATCCTGTGCGGCCACAATCTCTTTAGGCCTCCAGCACTCCTCTGAGACAGGGGCTATTAGACAAATCCTGGGGTTGCTATGTACTAGAAGTTTAACCTTCGAAGCCTTAAGGAGACTGAGTGGCTTTTCCAAGGTCATAGATCTACTGCATGTCAACACCAGGATCTGAACCTAGGTTGGGTCTGACTGCAGAACCCATCATTTGCCTATTAGATCAGATAACTTGAGAAAAATGTCCACCTCTGATGCATTTTAGTATCCACCCAAATCGTGCAGTAACTTGTTTTTAGCATGTGCCCACAGGTGACTAAATATATACTGAGAAAGTTAGCTGACATGTTGCCTGGTATCAAAGAATAATTCTTGTTTCAATGTAAACTAGAGAACACTCTACTAAGTTTTATAAAACTGAACAGCGGAGGGGCACCTAGTTGGCTCAGTCGGAAGTGTCCAACTTTGGCTCAGGTCATGATCTCATGGTTTGTGAGTTTGAGCCCGGCTTTGGGCTCTGTGCTGACAGCTCAGACCCTGGAGCCTGCTTCAGATTCTGTGTCTCCCCCTCTCTCTGACCCTCCCATGGTCATGCTCTGTCTCTGTCTCTCAATAATAAATAAAAACGTTAAAAAAAAACTTAAACAAAATTGTACAGTACAGACAATAAAGACAAAACCCAGAGGATAATTAAACTAGAGCCGTGTAACTAACCTCTATACCCCAAGCCTGTCCTGGTCTTTAGGATTCCAACTACACAGTAGGGCAATCACATAAAACTTCATAGTAGGTCTAGAACATTAAAAGGACTCTCCTAGGCCTCCAAGGATTTTATTTTCCCTCTGGCCAGTAACTCCTTGGAGTAAGTCCTGTTAGGCCACTCCACTTTTATCCCAGATGCAGGCTGAACTCTTAGGTTCAGAGGTAAAGAGAGGAAGTCTTTTAACCTCTGGGCCCCAGGTCTAGTCCTTTCAGGTCAAAGTTTTGTCCTCAGGCACTGGACCCACCACCTAACCACTCAGCTGTCCCCCTTCCAGAGACTTCCTTCTCCTTGAGCATATCCTTGGCCCCATACCTGCTCTTTGTGGCCTGGATTCCCAATCCTTGCTGGAAGTCTGTTTGCACTACAACTCTGCCCTCCATCGCCCACTCACCTGACCTGGCAAGAGTCACACAAATTTTACTTTAAAAATACCTTTGCTATATATCTTAAGCACTGTTCTTTCCTTTACATTTGGCCTGAGTGGCTGATTATAGTTGATGTCCCTGACTTGAGGCAGGCAAATGTGCTCTTTGTGCATGACTTTTAAGATGAGAAACTTCACTACAGATGTTAATTAGCTGTTTTTAAATTTTATGCAGAGCCTTGATGTAACAGAAGAGATTCTGCACCTCCCAATCACTTGGTACTAAAACACTTCAATGTACCACGGACCAGGGCTGTGAAATTTCTAATTCTGTCAATCTTCAAGAAAACAAAAAATAAAATGGACAGAAACAACGATCTGTCCTGGGTGATCTGGTATTATCTGCCTGAAGGAAGAATTTAGGGTGTCTTACACTTCCGATTTACTCCTTGTTTCTCCATCGTTACCTAGAAAGTAATGGTCCCAGAGAACCACTTTTCCTTGTGCAAGCCTCCACTGTAAGACTGAACCAGGCTTTTGGTACTTTTACTTCTTTAGATTCATCCCAAAAAGGAGCTTCAGAGAATGACTTTCTAAAGTCAACACAAACTTCAGACTTTGGGTCTATCAATCAATTGGTCACGGAATGCAGATGAAACTCAAAAATTCAGTGGTGCTCCCAAAGCTTTCAAAGCAAAAGACTGAACAAAGATGCACAGATAAGCATAGCCTTCAACCACCACCAAAGCCCACTGGCTTACTTCCACAAAGGTCCTGAGTTCTGGAAATAATTGTTTTGTGACTTTTTTTTTTTTTTTTTACTTTATTAGGATCATCCACTCCAACCTTGAGATGTCACTGTCATCACTTAGATCTTTAAAGAAAAATATCCTTCACCGGCATAGGATAGGAATTCTATCAGGAATTCATCAGGAATTCAGAAAAACATTAATAGGTTAAAAAAAAAAAACCTTCAGCAAGGCAAATATCAGATTGTGGCTTTTGGCTTTAAATACTGCAGTCAGATTACCTGAATAATATTTTGTTTTATGAGATCCTCAAAAATGAAGAGTTACATATTTTCATTTAAAAATTTTCCTCCTCTTCTGTTTGTGATGAGGATTAAAATACAAATTCAGTCAATAAAAGTATTTTCCTTCAGAAGCCTATTCTATCAATCAACTTAGTGCTATAAATTATCTCAGATAAATTCCAAGTTGGATAAATGATGCCAGACATTAAATAAGTCACCATGTGAAATCAAATTAATTACACAAGTAATTCTCCACTTTTGGCAAATGCTTGATTCTGGTCTTAAAAGCTTAAATATAAAACAGAAATGCCTTAATGTTCACGAAGAGCCTAGTACATTCACTGAACACCAGGAAAATCTTAAAAAGCACATCTTCATTAAGTTCAAAGCAAGGAGATTAGGCTCCTTTAGAATATGTAATTAGACAGAGTACTACCCAGAGAACTGAAGGGTCGTAAAAAGCATGGAGTCTGGTATCGGGATGACCAGGATTTGAATCATGGGTCAGTTACTTGCTAGCTGTGGGACACTACAAGCTGCTTAAATTTTCTGAAATCCTACTTGTTCCGCTGTAGAAGGACAGTAACAGTAATATCTACCTCCAGGAGTTGTTGTGAAGGCGGAGGAGTCACGTGAAACTTTTGCATAATAAATGTGAACGGTCTTCTACCTCCCTTCCTTGAAGAAAAGGAATGTGGCACGTCTTGAGACTTCATAAGGGTTATGTAGTTGGGCTCTTAGAAACATGGTGTGTTCAAATCATATTTTAAGAACAGTGAAGGAAATTCTGACATATGCTACGACATGGATAAGGCTTGAAGACACTATGCTAAGTAAATAAGCCAGTCACAGACGGGCAAATGTTACAGAATTCCTCTTACACCAGGTTCCTAGAGTAGTTAAATCCATAGACACAGAAAGTAGAGTGGTATTTGCCAAGGGCTGGGGGGGGTGGGGGAGGGAGTTAGTGTTTAATGTGCACAGAGTTCCAGCAGGGGATGAGGGAAAGGTTCTGGAGATGGATGGTGGTGATGGATGTGCGATAACGTGAATGTACTTAAGGTTAACAGAACTGTACACTTAAAAATTCTAAATTTTGGGGGCACGTGGGTGGCTCAGTTGGTTGAGCGTCCGACTTCGGCTTAGGTCATGATATCATGATTCATGTGTTCAAGCCATGTGTCAGTCTCTGTGCTAATAGCTTAGAGACTGGAGCCTGCTTCAGATTCTGTGTCTCCCTCACTCTCTGCCCCTCCCCTGCTTGTGATCTGTCTCTCTCTCAAAAATAAACATTAAAAAAATTTTTAATGGTAAATTTTTTAATGTTTAAAATGGCAAGTCTTTCATAGATCTTATCATACAAACAAAAGAATACTGTAAAGTACTTGTTATTTTAAAAAACCATACAATAGGGGCACATTAAGTCGCTTAAGCACATGACTTGTTGATTTTGTCTCGGGTCATGATCTCATGGTTCACGAGTTTGAGCCTTGCTGTCAGCGTGGAGCCTGCTTGGGATGCGCTCTCTCCCTCTCTCTCTCCATCCCTCCCATGCTTGCACATTCACGAGTGCTCTCTCAAAATAAGCAAACTTTTTAAGAAATCTTTACAAAAAAACCTTACAATAAATTATTTTGAATAAACAGTAATTTAGTAAAATAAACAAACATGTAGTAGTTTACTCATTCCAACTCTCAGGATAAAGACTACTAATGGGCAAAAAGTCAGGTAATGCTACCATTTGGTAGAATAACTTGCTTTCCACTTCAGCCAAGCCCTCATTGCTGGGCAATGTGCCCTGATCTGTCCTGGTCAGCTCTTTCTCCATTCCTACAGTGGCTGTTCCAAGCATGTAGAGACACGTTCAGACCGCTGCACTACACTTACACTACCTTACACTAAGGATCTTCCCTCTACCCTTTATCTGGAATCAAATTTCAATTTTTTAATTGTTTTTTTTAAAAGGTGGTCTATATTCATTTTCTCTACCCTTTAACACCCACTGCACTTAGTCACTGGAATGAAGTTTCTAATGACAGCATTACAATTTTTCTTTCACTGAGCACTTCTGATTTGGTCAAAGCCAATGGCCTCATTTTACTTCTCATCCCAGCTTGACCTCTTGGTGGCATCTGATGTTGAGTACTTGCTTTTTTGAATCTGTTCTTCTATGGTCTTCCCCTGAGTACACCCTTAAATGTTGCGGTGTCCTGGGTCCTTTGCTTGGTCTTCCCTCACTGCTCTGCTAGCTCTCCCTTTGTAATCACACCCTTCCATGCACATGACTCCACACTCTATCTTTTGCACCTCAACTTGGAAGACCATTCCTAATGGTCTGCTAGTTATCACCATTTGGATATCCCATCCTCAAATGTCCAAAACCAACCCCAATGCTTTCTTTCTCCTTTCCCAGCCAGTGGCTAGAGGATTAAAAAATCTACAACCACTGTCTATTCTTCCATGCACCTAGCTCCAGTCAACAGGTCTCATAAATCTTACTCCCCACGTCATACACCACACGTTCACTGCCTTCTCTCCATACCTCCACTACAATGCCATAACCCAGGCCCTTCATCCCACACCCCTGGACTCTTGCACCTGTTTCCTAACCAATGTAGTCACTTTGGTTCTTCCCTTCCATCCAATGTTCACACTGCTGCCAGGCATTTTTTTTTTCTTCAGGCATTTTTCTAAAACATGAACTGATGGCTCAGTCAGTTAAGCCTGCGACTTTGGCTCAGGTCATGATCTCATAGCTTGTGGGTTCGAGCCCTGCATCGGGCTCTGTGCAGACAGCTAGCTCAGAGCCTGGAGCCTGCTTCCGATTCTGTGTCTCCTCCTCTCTCTGACCCTCCCCTGCTCATGCTGCCTCTCTCTCTCTCTCTCTCAGAAATAAATAAAACGTTAAAAAAAATTTTTTTAACTTGAATTGGTGCCGTTCTTCTGATTTTAAAATCTTCAACGGCTCCCCACAGCCAAGAGAGTAAAGACATAGTAAAGTTATGTTATCATTACACATGTGGCTCCTCTGATCTCACTTCCTGCCATATTCCCATTCCCCAACTCCCAGGAACCTCAAACTTCTTCTGAACTTCTTGGAAGATGATCCTCATACCTTTACAGCCTGGCGCATGCTCCTCCTTTTCCACTGGGTGAGCAACCACATACTCAAAAGAATCAAGTCAAATGCCAGTCTTCCCAGGACCTCCCCAGGCTGAATTAATGACACGCTGCCAGAGCGGCCTGCATATGAGGCCTCTCCAGGGACACCCACACAGCAATGCCTAAATTGTTTCCTGCCCCCAGCCATCCCTGAAAATTTCTCAGTGGGGTACCTCTAAGTCAGAAACTCCACCTTACTTATTCTCAGTCCACCCTGATTTTTTTTAAGGCTCAAGTGGTCTATCTCTGTGGTCATGGATCTCCCAACCATCAAAGATCAATGACGTCACTGCCACACTGACAGATGGTGGGGAGTGTGTCTACTACAAGGCATGGGAAAATTATTCACTTGTTCATTCAACTTTTATTAGATGTGAAGATATACAGATGAATGAGACTTGACCCCTCCCACTAAGGAACTCACAGTCTAGTTAAGAAAACACACACAAAACAGATATTCATATAACATGCTCTAGAAGTCCAGTGATGGAGCGATTCCCAAGACATTCTGGAGAAGGGGCATGGAGAAGACATTTAGCCCAACAAGTACTGGGCACTGGGAATGGAGGCAGCCATTGAAGGAAGCTGATGGCACCTGAAATGAGTCTCAGAGAAGATAAGGGAAAGAGGAGGGGACAGGACATGTGGAAGACAGGAAGAGGAAACTAAATCAATTAACCACATTAACTTTTTGACAGCTGTCCAAGTGCAAGTAGTAAAAGTCATGACCTTATCTTTGCAAATAAATCCAGACCTTTAATTGTGAAGACAAATAAAACTATCTTTGCTCTCCTGACACCCCCTTCTCACTCTTTTTTTTTTTTTTCCCCTGTCCCTCTCTCTCACACCTAGCACACAGGAAAGTTACTATGTGTAATAAAAAAAATTCATGAGGAGCACCTGGCTGGCTCAGTTGGTGGAGCATATGACTCTTGATCTCAGGGTTGTAGGTTCGCGCTCCACAGTGGGTATAGAGATTACCTAAAAATAAAATCTTAAAAAAATTTTTTCACAAAAGAACCTTCATGGCAGTGCTTCTCTGTCCACGCCTCCTTCGACTGCCCCTTGTCACCTGTGCTGCCCACACCAACGTCTCTCAGACTCCCCTCACTCCTACCTTTCTACTTCTCCAACGCTCACCTTCTATGCATTCTGCAGAGTCAGACTACATCATTCAGTGCCCCCCTATTTATTCACAGATGATGTGACTGAGAATAATCCTATCTTTTTTGCTTATAAAAAATTTACCAATAATAGTTTTTCCCCCCCCACAACAAAGGTCTTCTCTTTAATTTGGGACGATGGTTAGGATAGCTTTTCTGTTGAGTTTCTTGAAGTCTTCAGTGAAACCAAAGTTTTTCTTTTCTTTTTTGTTTTTGAGAGAGAGAAAGTGAGAGCACAAGCGGGGAGAGGGATGGGGTTGGGGAGAGAAAGAGAATTGTAAGCAGGTGCATGCTCACCACAGATGGAGCCCAATGTGGCCGTGAGATCGGGACCTGAGCCAAGAGTTAGGCACTTAACCGACTGAGCCACCCAGGCAACTCCAAAATTTTTCTTAAAAGAAAAATAATTCTATTAGAAAAAAATTAAAATAATAATCATATCATATAGTGGCGAAAACTCAAATTGACTTTTTTCTGGCTTTGTCAGTATTTCACTACACAATTTCCTGGTCCATTAATCTCAAATCCTTACAGAAATCCTGAAATATACTATGTCACACAAAGTGATTTTAAGAATATTTTCATGTTTTTGTTCCATTTTATTTATTTTTTAATTTTTTTAATGTATGTTTATTTTTAAGAGACAGACAGTGTGAGCAGGGGAGGAGCAGAAGGAGGCAGGGAGACACAGAATCTGAAACAGGTTCCAGGCTCCGAGTTGTCAGCAAAAAGACCAACAGAGGGCTGGAACCCACAGAATCCAATGCAGGGCTCGAACCCATGAACCGCGAAATCATGGCCTGAGCCAAAGTCAGACGCTTAACCGACTGAGCCATCCAGGTGCCCCTTGTTCCATTTTACTGACAAGTACTTTACTAATTTCAAAACTGTACATGTATGTGTACAAATACATAATATCAAAGAACACAAAATCGTTTTCAATTTAGTACTGCCATTTGTCAGTTACTAATTTTAATCCTATCTGGTATGCATTAACTGGCTGCCTACAAGTTCAGTTAACAAAATATGAGAAGCAGAATCACTCTCCATGTTGGGGAGCAAGGGAGAGGAAAAGGGGGTGATCCCAAGTCTGGGACCTGATCTCAGAAGTCATACAAACCAGGGGAAGGAAAAGGGCCGGCAAGAAAGGGGGAGGGGGAAGAGCACAGGTGAGAACAGTTCAAAGCAGCAGGTGAAGTAGAAGAATTGTAGAGTAAGCTGACTTCACTTACAGCCGAAAGAGTCTCTGGCAACAAGGGAGGTAAAATCCTGCTTCGTCCCTCAGTCCAAGCACTGGAGGGAAGAACCATTCCAGGGAGGCTTGGTGGTGCTAAAGGCAGGCAGGAAGGATGGGAGACCTCAGAATGTGCAGGCAAGCCAGCCACTCATCCTCCTACCTGGAGCACTTTTTAAAAAGTTAATCATCGAATTAAATGTTATAATTCAATTTCCAAAATTGTTCTACTCCACTTAAACTGCTGTCACCTCTAATAATCCCACAGGCAAATGCATTCGTTTCAAACATCATTCTCTTCAGATCTGCAACACCTGAAGCTCTTGCACCTCCACTTTTCTCCGTGCTCCCACGAACACAGCTGGCCCCCCTCTCTCTCTCACGTGGCAGGCCCAGCCTGTCTTGTGGACCATCATCTGATCCACCGCTGCCCCGGGGCTTGGTCCCGGCACTGTGGCCTCTCTGCGTACTCCCTTGAGAAATTTAACCATCACTTCTGGGGTGACAGATATGAACTCTCCACTCTTTGGTTGGACATCTCATCATAAGCCTGGTTCTAGCAATTCTCAACTGCTTCGCTATTTCCCCTTGAGTGTCTAAAACCAAACAAGTACCCTCTTAAACCTGGCTTCTCTTTCCAGTAAGTGCATGGGATCCTTATGCAGACCTGAAAGCCCTGGGGCCACCTCGACTCCCATCTTCCTGTGTCCCCATTCTGCTTGTCCCTCAGAGGTGTCCCACCTCTCCTTCCTCGTCAGCACCTTCCCACTGGATTCCTTCACTCCATCTACCATTCCTCCCTTTCTTCATCTTTCACACTGCCACCAGATTAATCTTCTGCTAGATATGATGGTCTTTTTCAATTTCAAAATCATACCATCACCCCTCTTCTTCACAACACAGTATGGTGGTTTCAAAGTGTGTTCTCTGATTCTTTGACACTCCTCTCCTTAAAACATGCAACTTAGCCCTCCTCCCCCTGAATGTGGGCTGAACTTACTGGCTCGCTTCTAAGAGTGCTTCTCGCTCCCAAATTCCGGATGCATAGAAACTGTAAGAGGTAATAAATGTTTACTGGTGTCCTAAGCCACTAACGTTAGGGTAATTTGTTACACGGCAATAGATTACTAATTCAGGAGGCCTCTACTGCTGAGTGGATCAAATCTAAACCCTGGTCACTCAAGGCCTTCCACAGACCACCCCTACTGAGTACTGCTTCAGTCTGACACCAGGGATTTCACTAACCTCACAGGACATGGAAAGATCTTGCTTCTACCTTAGCCTGAGCTAAGCCCACATGAAATGTCCCTGATTCTCTCTACTAAACTCAATTCAACACTTCATTTTAGGCTTAACTAAAAGTCCACCTACCAAAGGTATGTTTCTATTTTTAATGTGTACAAATAAACATACATCTGATTTCCAAAACTCTGAGTTATTTAAGGTAGAAATCATAGCTTTGCTATCTTTATATTCCCCACATTAATACATACATAGAATAGAACTTTTTGTTTAGAATTAACCTTTATGGGGCTTCTTTAAAAAAAAGTTCTGAATGTCCTTTAACAACTGACATATACAATAAAAGTTTACTTGACTTAGAAATGTCAAATAGGGGCACCTGGGTGGCTCAGACAATTGAGTGTCTGACTTAAGCTCAGGTCATGATCTCATGGTTCATAAGTTCTAGCCCCACATCGGGCTAACCTCGGTCAGTGTGTGAAGCCTTTTCAGATCCTCTGTCCACTTTGCCTCCTTTCCTCTCCTCTGCTTGCGTACTCTCTCTCTCAAAAATAAGATTTTTTTTTAAGTCAAATAATTTGAGAGGATAATTTGGTAGAATATATTACAAAAAAAATTCTATGTGGCCAAAGAATGAACAATTCCATTTCTAGGAATCTATTTTACAGACATAGTAACACAAGTGAGCAAAAACATACATAGAAAGATATTCTTCACAACATTGTTTATAGTAGGAAAAAATCAGAGGCAACATAAAATACATCAACAGAGAAAACAATTAAATGAAATTAGGGTACAGTACACTACCATGGATTCATTTTTAAAAAACAAGGTAAGTCTACATGTACTCACATGACTGTTCAGATCTGCATGATATACTAAGTGAAAAAAACCAAGTTTCACAGAGAAATAAAATATTTAAGAATAAATTTAACAACAAAAGTGTAAAACCCACCTGAGGAAAAACTTTAAAACATTTCTAAAAGGGCACAAATGAATTCTCGCACACAGGAAGACATTTCTTATTTTGGCATGGAGCGCAAGTATCAAAAATGTCAAGTTGCTATAAACTTATAAATTTAATGCAACAAATATACCAATAATTCTTTTAAACGAAGCTAACGATTGATATTGAACCTCGTATTAAAAATACACATTCAAGAACAGTCAGGAAAACACTAAAATGCTGGAGGAGAGGACTAGTCCTTACAGACATTAAATTATACTCTGAAGACTCTATAATTAAAAGTGTGCTGCTGACCCATGAGTAGACGGACACCAGTGTGGTTAAAACAGAAAGTCAAAAACAGACCCAAGTTCAGATGGTACTTTAGTATTGTGTATGATAAAGGGAGCATCTAAAAATCACTAGGGCAAAAACAAACTTTTTAATAAATGGTTAAAACAATTGGTTAGCCATCTGGAAAAAGATAAAATTAGATCCATACTTCATACCACGCACAAGAATAGACTCCAAATGAATCAGGGATCTAAATGTAAAACAATAAAGCTATCCAAGTACCAGAGGGGAAAAAAATGGTGAATCTTCTCTAACGCTGATAGAAGGAAAAGCTTGTTAACTATGACTCAAAATCAGGAAGAGTACAAGAAAAGACTGATAATGTGATTACACAAAAATGTTTAATAAAATCTGCATGACAAGAAAAAACATCATTAACCAAAGACAATAAATAAAAAGGAGAGAAAAGATTTGCAACACATCACAGATAAAGAGCTAATATTCATAATTTATAAAGAACTCCTGAAATCGAAGAACTAAATAGTAGTAATTTGGCAAAAAAAATGGGCAAAAAACATGCTTACCCACATACATATACAGGAAAAGACGTCCAATTTCATTCATAAAAGAAACAGAAGTTAAAACTACACTGAGTTGCTATTTTTCACCCATCATATTGGCAAAAATGAAACACTTCTGCTTTGGAGAAATAGGCCTTCTCATACAGAAGAATGGAGAAATGGTGACTTCCAGGGCTGACATGGAGAAAGTACATAGGACTATCCTGTGCCAGAAAGTAAGGATGTGCCCAAATATGACAAGGATGTGTCAAAAGGACATAGGAGTCAGCTTGGAGGGGCTCCCACTGGCCAAATCCAGAACAATTTGAGCATCAAAATAAAGTAAGGAAAATAAAGTTAGAATACAGTAAAAATCCCTGAGTCAACACCAATATAAGTAAACATATAAGAGTTAGGGGAACACTCTTCTATGTGGAAGAAAACCAATAAATAAATGAAGAGGGAATGATGGCATTTCAAATCACTATTGGGCATTATAAGAATAACCAATTGAGGCAAGAATCACCCAAGGATTCTAAAGCCTATGAGTCAAAGTTTGAGGAGAAATTAGGACGTTAACTAAAAACATCATTCCACAAGATAGTTATTGTCTGTAAAGAGGGAAAGAGTAGCTTTACACTGGGCAAACCTGGCAGACCAAACTTTAATCAAATCATCAAAATTAGTATCACTAGCAGTGGGACAGACAGACATCGTGTGACTCCAAATATGACGCACTGAGAAAAACACAATCTCCCTTGTGCAGCATTTCTGCCAAGTGCAAAATCCGACTGTAACCAAGAGGAAGTTTCAAACAAACCAAAATTGAAGAACACTCTAGAAATAATTGGTTAATACTCTTCAAAAATGTCAATGCCATGAAAGTCAGAGAAACTGTTCCAGATAAAATAAGTCTAGATGTAACATATGATCTGGTATTTTCTTACCATAAAGACATTTTGGGAATAACTGATATAATCTGACTAAGGTCTGTACTTAGATATTATTATCATATGAGTATTAATTTCTTGATTTTTAAAAAGAATAAAGTTTTTAAGGAGGAGGAAAGGTAAGTTCTGGCCCACGATGTATAACTTGATTCTAAAGATGAGGAAATATCAGACAAACACAAAATGAAAATTTTCTATTATTAAAAAAAAGGACAGGGGCGCCTGGGTGGCTGAGTCGGTTAAGCGTCCGACTTTCGCTTGGGTCATGATCTCGCGGTTCGTGGGTTCGAGCCCCGCGTCGGGCTCTGTGCTGACTGCCAGCTCAGAGCCTGGAGCCTGTTTCAGTCTGTGACTCCCTCTCTCTCTGACCCTCCCCTGCTCACACTGTCTCTCTCTCTCTCCTAGAAATAAATAAAACATTAAAAAAAAAAAAAAAAAGGACAGGCATGATTATATTCTTCAAAAATGTCAATCTGATAAAAGACAGAAAAACTGTAGAAATATTCCAGATTAAAGGATACAGATATGACCACTAAATATGCTATCTAACCCTTGACAGGATCTCCTACCACAGGGGGGAAAATGTTATAAAGGACCTTATTAGGAGGTGCCTGGGTGGCTCAGTCAGTTTCACATCTGATTTGGGCTGAAGTAATGATCTCATAATTCATGAGTTTACACCGGCCCTGTCAGCATGAAGCCTGTTTGAGATTATCTCTCTCTTTCTCTCTCTCTGACCCTCCTCCATTTTCTCTCTCAAAATAAATAACATTTAGGAAAATATATTTTAAAAAGGACCTTATTAGGACAACTGATAAAATCACAATATTTATAGCAGATTAGATGAAACCATTTTAATGATATAAATTTATAAGCTAACTGTATATAACCAAAAATCTCTATTCTTAGGAAATGCCCACTGAAATATTTAGAGATAAAGGGCCATGCAATATGCAACATCCCAAATGACTCAAAAAATATATATGTAACATACATATACATACATAAATATATAGAACAAGAAAATATGCACCAAATGTTACCAGGTGAACTAAAAATAACTGATCTTTGCATTATCTGTGGGGGGGTTTTGAAACCTTTAAAATTTCTAATGGTCCATCCTCCAAATGAAACTACTCAGAATTATCATAGGGGTGCCTGGGTGGCTCAGTCAGTTAAGCTGAGACTTCGGCTCAGGATATGATCTCTTGGTTAGTGGGTTCGAGCCCTGTGTTGGGCTCTGTGCTGACAGCTAGCTCAGAGCCTAGAGCCTGTTTCAGATTCTGTATCTCCCTCTCTCTCTCTGACCCTCCCCTGCTCACGCTGTCTGTCTCTCCCTCAGAAATAAATAAAACATTAAAAAAAATGTTTTTAAAGAATTTTCATAGATTAAGATCAGCAATCTTAAAAAAAAAAAAAAAAACTACCCTAAGAGTTTAGTGCTTAAATATTTTAACACTAACTACATTTCCTACGTGTTCATTTGAGAGACAAGGGGTCTCAAAATCACCACGCTATATCCTAAGGAAAACACAACTAGAAAGAAGCTGAAATGTGCAAAAGAAATTCTACCACATGTGGCTAAGATCATAAGCTTCTCTAGACTCAGGCCACCTGGCTGGGAACTTGGGCTCTAACCCCTAAGCTTTACTAAACTTTGATTTTCTCTTCTATAAAGTGGGAATAATAATAGTACCTATTTCCTACGACTATTATGGGATTAATGGAGTAGAAGAAAAATACTTTAGCAAAATGCCCAACACATGCTAAGCACTAGTATTATTATTATTATCAGGTCCCCACTGTATTGTAATGTACCTAGCATAAGTCTACAGGGCCTCTGGTATCTGATTACAAAGGGAACCAGAGAAGAATTCATCCTGTTTATCCACCACCACACTATAGTAAAGAAACTCTAATTTTAAATTTTGTTTTATGTTTTATTTATTTCTGAGGGAGAGACAGCGTGAGCAGGGGAGGGTCAGAGAGAGAGGGAGACTGAGAATCTGAAACAAGCTCCAGGCTCTGAGCTGGCTGTCAGCACAGAGCCCAACGCGGGGCTCGAACCCACAAGCTGTGAGATCATGACCCTGAGCCGAAGTCTGACGCGCAACCGAATGAGCCACCCAGGTGCCCCAAGAAACTAATTTTAGGCTCCAGTTTTGTTTTGGGTTTGTTGTTGTTGTTTATTTGTGAAGAGAGAGACAGCACAAGCAAGCACGTGCACATGTGCTAGGGGCAGAGGGAGACAGAGAATCTTTTTTTTTTTTTTTAAGTTTATTTATTTTTGAGAGAGAGCGCATGCGCGAGGGTGCACACACATGCACACCTAAGCCAGGGGAGGGAGAAAGAGAGGGAGAGAGAACCCCAGGTGACACATGGCTCCAACCCAGAACTGAGAGATCACAACCTGGTATCTAGAATCTGAGCCACCCAGGTGCTGAAGTGGGGGAGGAGTTATCTTAAGCGAGCATAGGGTCCAAAGCAGGACTGGATCCCACAACCCTGGAGTCATAACCTAAGCCAAAATCCAGAGCCAGACACTCAACCAACTGAGCCACCCAGGGACCTCAGGCACCAGTTTCTAAGCAGAATAGCCCCTGGGGTAAAAAATAAATGAAAAGTCCTCTATCAAATTCTCATGACTTGATGAAATATCAATTGAAAATATCCAATTTGCCCCCATCTTCTTTCTATGTTCACCAAGTAAAGTTATGATCCAAATGTTATCCTTTCAACAGGTTTACAGCTGGCATCTCCTACTGCAAATTAACACAGGGAAATTCAGTCTCCTATAAGCTTGCTTCGCAGGCTTCATTCTATCTCACAATCCCCATCAACTCTACCGGGGAAAATCAGATTTTTTCATCTGCAAAGTCATGCCCTAGGTGCCTGATTCAACAGCCTGGAGTTCCTTTCCTCTTAAAGGCTTGTCCCAGCAATCGGCAGCTTCGCTCCCTGACAAGAACTCACCTACCACTGTTGACAAGTTAACTTTCCAGAAGCATCTATCAAGAGCAGGCTATCTGTCTCTATTAACCACAGGATGCCTAATGGACACTGGGAGCAATTCAACACTCACTGATTAATAAACACTGGCCTTCAAAAGAAAAAGGCACTAAGTACCAATCAATAACTTCGTGTTAATCATACAACAGAAAATAAACTGTGGCTGAGTTAACTCCAAAATTAATTTTAACCTTTCATGCAACGTATTTCAAAACACCGTGAAAGAAGTTATTTTTTAAAGATAAATATCACACAAATTGACTATACAATTATATAAAAATCGTCATCACATGAAATAATCAAATTGCTATCAAATGGAAATAATTTACTAATAAAATAGATTTCTGAAATTTACTCAAAAAGGTTGTTAACCTTCATACAATCTGCAGTAAAACCCAAGAATCTGTCTTTAAAGAAAAAAGACGTTATTCCTAAACACTCATCTTCCCTTAGTGCCTTTTTAAACACACTTCTCTTTGATCATCGAAGATAGCACATATATATGCAACGTAAATTCTGAGTCCCATTATGTCACCTTCTGTGCTCTTCTACTGAAGTAAACTACTTCCTGTTCTTTATTCTTGGAGGAGGAAAGTATCACCTCTTCCTTCATGCTCTCCTCTGTGAAATTCCCAGACTTCCTGGATATCAAGACTGACCTACCCAAGTTCCTCTTCTCTACACCAGCAGCTCCTGAAAAATACCTTCTTGCATCATGAAACACGGTCTTCCATTAAATGGCACAAATAGCAAATTTCCCTTCAAAATTGAAAAGATAAAAATTTTCCTCCACCTTCTTTGCTTCAAGTCTCATTCTCCAAATTTCTCCTGGACATAAAGAGAAGTATTATCCAATACACTACCAAGCTAATAGTATTATCGACATGTAAGTCTAGCTTGCCTATTTACTACTTACTTTTGTATTCCAAACAATTCAAACTTCAAAAGTAAAAAACGGATATTGAGGGAAACATTTCCCTGTCCCCCTCCTCTTCAAGGCATGGATGTTGTGGTCCATTCCTATTGTTCCAGAGATATTGTATGTCTATGTGTGTGTGCAACTATTTATAAATTCTTTTTGTTTTTTATTTCTCATTTTTTTATTTTACACACACACAGAAAGAGAGAGCGCGCGCGCACACATGCACATTCATGAGAGAGAAAATCCCAAGCAGGCTCCACACTTAGCACAGAGTCCAATGCGGGGCTCGATCCCACAACCCTAGGATCATGACCTGAGCAGAAATCAAGAGCCAGACACTTAACTGACAGAGGCCCCTATAAATTCTCCTTTTTACACTCTCCCATGCCTTATTCTTCCTTAAGGTTGTATCATGAAAATATTCAAGAATATAATATATCAGAATATAATGAGCCTCCTCTTTCTGTTTTTACGACTACATGACTTTTTAAATACGTACAAACCAGTTTATGCGGATCTAGTCTCTTGTCCCACCAATTCATTCAACACACACTATACCAGACAAGTCTTCCTGATTTTATAAACAATAATAAATACACATTCCACTCCCATATTTAAGTATTTTCTATACATTTGACCATGTTATTACATCAATGCTAAACTTCTTAGGTGTGATCATTGTAGTGTGGTTATTAGTTGTTATTATTAGAAGAAAGTCCCCTTTAGCAGGTATTTAGAGGTGAAATGTCATGGTATCTGAAACTTATATTCAAGTGGTGAAGCAGAATATTATAAATATACTTACCACATTTGATTCAAAACACACACATACAGTGAGCATGAAGGACAGCACAGCAAAATGTTAACAACTGTTTCACCTACAAGGATATATGCATATTTATGGCACTGTTTTTCTAAAGGTTTCAAGCTTTCAAAATAAAAATTTGGGGTAAAAGGGCTCTGGTACCTTCACAGAGTCCTCTCATTTGCCACTTTAAAACACGCAAGGGTGATGTCCCAACTGCCAAGCCTGTGTCCTTACCTAGTCCGACAGCATCCCCGCACTCTCTCGCAGGAGAGCATCAGTTCTCTAGCTGTCCTTAACTACCAGGGCGTCTGGCTGCTGCAGCTGTGGGGCTCGCCAGGTCCTTCCCTACCGCTGCCCTCCACCTCCTCTCTCTCTCCTGCCTCCCCCACTCCTCGGGGTGCTCAGACGTTCACCCACTCCTTTCATGGCCTGTGCGTCAGAGACCCAGCTGGAGGGTAACACCTAGAGGAAGAAGCCATCTTGGACAGTTCTTTTGTAATTTCCCCCATCACCCAGCTAATGTGATGCACAGGAGAGGTGGTCCAAAGCATGCGTTTAATTGAAAGGGGTTTCTTTAGGCAAAGCAGAGCACGGTTAACTACTAAGCAATGAGGGAAAGGGCTCAGAGCTCACTGTCACACCCAAGCCTCCTCATCTTTCTCTCCAAGGCTTTCAACTCCTCTCAGCTTTCCTCTCCTTCCCGACTGTCACAGCTGTCTTCTCTCTGACACAAACAATGACAGGTTATCCTACTAAGAATGGAAAAACCTGTTCCACAATCCCAACTACAGCAACTCTACAAATTAGAAGAGCTGAATTCTCTTAAATCTTACTTACATGACATTACTCTCGGACACTGCAATAAACTATAAACGATTTGATTAGCGCACCTATCAGTTATCCGCCTATGGAATATCCCATATGGTACCCTTCCACCAGTTTGAAACTAGAAGAGACCTACTCTAAATGTGTTGACTTCAGTTAACCAAGATCAAGCTGGAGACACCTGACTATAGTGGCAACCACGATATCCTTTAGAAAAGTTGATTCACAGCAAGAAAATAAATGAATGATACCTACAAAAAACAAAAAGGAACAATATCTACTTGAAATAAGAGACACATTGAAATTGTGGAAATGTACAAGAAAAACTTGTGTCTCTTTCATTTTTCTCACCTGAGTACAAGTCATGGTTCTGGAAGGGACATTTAGGTACAACCATCCAAAAACTGGGATCCAGAGAAATTAAGCACCTCATAACTAATAAATTCTTCTCAGGCTTCTCTGCCCATTTTACCTCGAAATTTCATAAATTAAATCTTTTGTCCAAAAAAGCAGAGTGGATAGTGGAATGGAAAACCTAATTGTGGTCGTCTATGACACTAACCAGCCGTGTAAAATGAAGTCAGCTGCCTTATTTATAAAATAAGAAGAGGCATTCAATCAGCTGTGAAGCCCCTGGAACTAGAAAATGCTCTGATCCCTTGAGAATGGCGTAAGTAGTCGTTGCATATTTACAACCCATTTGACTGTCACATTCTTTCACCCAACTTTGTTACAGCTTAAGCAATTTAAAAAAAAACCTTGAACATTTATTTATTTTTTGAGAGACTGAGAGACAGAGCACGAGTGGGAGAGGAGCAGAGAGAGAGGGAGACACAGAATCTGAAACAGGCTCCAGGCTCTGAGCTGTCAGCACAAAGCCTGATACGGGGGCTCGAACTAATGAACTGCAGGATCATGACCTGAGGTGAAGTTGGACACTTAACTGACTGAGCCACCCAGCTACCCCAAGCTCAAGCAATGTAAAATCATTATGTTAACTCAGACAACATCCCTATTTACCAACAATTTCATAACCAGAAAGAATCCTGAAGTTCATTATCTATAGGATTACTATCAGTTAAATTTTGGCAGAATGTCCTTTAGCACAAAATCTGAATATTCACATGAAATATATCTCACATAATATTTTCCATTCAACACAGAATATGCTATATAAACATATGAAACTCTTTGGAGATCTTTTGCATCAGCAGAGAATCTTATCAAAGGAAAACTTGTATTTAGCTCTGGGCAGCCATTGGGAGAGGAGAAAGGAAGAAATGAAGAAACAGAAAAGAACCAAAATAGGAAAAAAGAAAAAAAAAAATGCGGGATGAAGCAGAGAGAGTAAAGAACACAGAAAGAAGAAAGAACAAACAAGGAAGAGAATAATGGCCAAAAATGGCTTGTCAGTATCCCAAGGCCATGGTGTGCCGGCATCACACAGCACTTCCAGATGGATCCCACACATCTTTAAGCGTTGTTTGTTTGTTTGTTTTCTTTGGTTTGGTTTTGGACACAAAGTTTGCCCAGAAAGGACATACTTACTAGGGGCTGCTCCGAGACTCTAGGTCCAGGATTAGAAAGATTCCAAAGCATGAAAAGTAACACAGAAAGTGCTGCAATCCCAAATACACTGGATTTCATTAGTAATACCCAGGACCTGACCTGTTCGTAATTAGTAATCTTTCCAGAGTCTAGATCCCTTAACTCTGAGAGCACAATGATCCAAAAAAATCTTTTAGCAAGTAACGTACATTTATACAATTCCACTTCAGTGCTTTCAAACACGGAGTACCCTGCAAAACCAAGAATGAAACACAGTAAGAAGGAGGGCGTTTCCAGTCACTCTCAGGGTCCCACTGCCAATGTCCTCTAAAAATGCCAGGCCCTTCCTGGGGGTAAGGGGCTAGGAGCATGAGACACAGAACGAGCCCAGGATAAGATAGGATACCATCCCCACCCCCACACATGGGAGCAAATGTTCTTCAGCTATGGTGAGAAATTTCTTATACAGATGAACATTCTAAAAATCTTTTTAAAGCAAATCTGGTGTTGGGATATTTCTGTTGTTTACAATCGCAAATGATCTGCTATTATTGAAAACTATTCTGAAGGCGATACGAACTGACTCAACAGTGAGCATATGGATTCATTAAGCCTACAAAGTCTTTGTTCAAACTGCAAGTTAGGTAGTAACAAATATAGATGGCAAAGAGCAAACTCCTATGTTCCCTTTCAGAAGAATTAAATTAGTAGCAGAAAGAATTTTAATTTTGAACCCTTTAAGAGTGGGAGAAAAACAGAATTCTTGTACCTTTTGTCATGAAAATAGGAGAAGCTTTTTAAACACAGCAACCACAGTAACTGTTCACAAAGTAACTAAAAGGCATAATCAACGAGACCACAGATTTCAAAGATAAAATCCAAAGAAAGGCTATGAATGGCGTTCTATTTAAAAATACTTTTCACTTGGGGTGCCTGGCTGGCTCAGCAGCTTGAGCATCCGAATCTTGATTTCAGCTCAGGTCTGATCTCAGGGCCGGGAGACTGAGGCCCGCGCTCGCATGGGGCTCTCTGTTGACATGGGAAGCCTGCTTGGGATTCTCTTGTTCCCTCTCTCTGTGCCCCTCCCCTGTGTGTGCACACGCATTCTTGCGCTCACTTGCTCTCTCTCAAAAATAAACTTAAAAAAAATAATAAAGCCACTTTAAAAACACTTTTCACTTGTTGCTATCAAATACTTGCATTCTCAGGCAATAATCCCTAAGATTCTAAGAGTCCTCACAAATTCTTTTGGGATAGAGCCTCTAAGGATTAGGTATTATACAATTTTGAAAAACTAAAAAAATGGGAAAAGCTGAAGGAATATCAACAACCCTAAAGACAAACCTGATTAAGTAAGTGTTCCTAGCATGGCAATGATTAATCTCTCTGAAAACATAAAGAAACAAAAAAGATAATCTAGATGTTTAGAAAACGGACAGTATGTGCAATGAATGCATGATACATCAATATGAGAGCAGAAAGCAAAACTATTGTCAGTGGCCTTGACAATGAACAGATAAGTAGCTTGGCGTAGTTGTGAACATTACCGAAAGATTCAGTACTAACAAAAATTCCCCTAGAAATAGGAAACAGGAACTCAAGGTCACAGACCATGTATAATTTTGCAAGGAAAAAGATCTGAGGTAGCATTTTTTAAGAAGCTGTTCAAGAATTAACAAAAGAATTAAGCAGGTTCCCAGAAACTCCCCTAGTGAACCATCAATGAAAAAGAGGTCTTTAGAGGCCCAGTGTCTCCACCGTGGGGATGAGAGGCAGCAAAATCTTCCAAATCGGGGTCAACAACCTTTCCAAAGTGGAGTGTTCAGGTTCAGTGTTCAGGTCTTCTGATGTAGACAGCACAAGTATGGAGAAGGGTGCCCTGAGGCTCCTCCCTAGCTTCTGCGGGAAAAGGGCAGCCAGCCACACTGCAGGCAGTCTGAAATAAGGAGTCCTGGACCGCCTGATCCTGGGACTGAGCAGCAACGCCCCTACGCTGAGACCCCAGTCTTGATTAACAGGTATCTTTCCAAAAGCTGAAATATTCCTGCAAGGGTGTGAATAAACTCAATCACAACATTTTAGGGCCAGAAGCCCCTCACCCCAGCAAGCCCTCATTTTCCAGACGACAGTCTCTGCCACAGGGCTGGACATTCTCCCCCATGGTTCTGTAGCCACTGGGAACTAGAATCCAGTGGGAAGAACAGGAAGCACTTGGCAGAGCAGCCAAAGAGGCACATACCCGCTAATTGTCTTTATGGTTATTACCACTACTCTACCTTAATACCCTTTCCACCAAGCTAAATAAAATCAGCCATAGCCCAAGAGAGAACTGGCAGGAAAAGGAAGAAGGAAAGCATGTGGAGGCAGGATCGTGAAGGAAATCCACAGGTGGGGGGCTATGGCCAACCAGAAGTCAGCCTGAGAAGCTACATGCCCAGCAGAGAGAGAAACAGAACTGACGCAAGTCGGAAGAAAGGAAACTCAAGAGATGTGGGAAGGGCAAAGACAGATGTTGCCCAGTGCTAATGTGATTAAATGCGAGAAAAATACTAAGTGTCTTAACTCCCTAAAGCACAGGAGGCTTTTAAAAGATGCTGAGGAAGGGTAAGGCGGGAGATAACGCGGCACATCCAGCCTCCCACTGCCAGTGAAAACTGGCCCACAGGCTACCCCCAGCACTCCTGTCATACGAACTGCCAACCCCAGCCTCAAACTATCAAGTCTAAATAATTCAAACCAGTTTCCCAGATTTAGTTACGAAGAGTCTGTCACAGATATTGGAGTCAAGAAATGACAAGTAGCAAATCACATGTAGTCCTTTTCAAAGAAATAAATGGTAAATCAAAATCTAAGGCCCTTTCCATGAAACATAGTCTAAAATCAATTATATGGAAGCTGACTCCACTTTAAGATTTAAGGTTCAATCATTTTATAAAAGCAGTTAGGAAACAAAATTTCAAGATACAATTAAAACCGGCAAACGTGAAAAGCGGTGAGATCTCACGGCCTTGGCCCAGATTTGTGTCCTGTGCTACACAAATGATTTGGTTCCTAATCCAGAGAACACATCCAGTAACAAACACTGCGTATGCCTTCCTGGAATTTGATTTAAACAAGTTAACAATCATAAAGCAATCTAAAAAAGTAAGCACTGCATGGATCCTGGGCATAACTCTGGAAAGGCATGTGACAGAAGTCAAATAATAGCATCTGGTGATATCTTGAAGCATTCACTGGAAATGAAAAGGAAAACTCGTTAATTTATTTTCTAACAAAGAAGTCTGTGCCATTAACTAGACTTGACGTACACACATACAGTTTTAGAACATGTAAACTTAAAGGCCTTTCATTTTTACCCTGCCACCCCCTACTCCTCACCCATTTCTTTTTTACTCCTTGCTCTCAGATAACATTTTTCCCCCTTAAAAACTCCTGCTATTCGTTCTTCTCTCATAAATTCACTCACATTAGAACATACTGTCAAACCTCACTTCAACTCACCTCAAACCTTGAATCCATCTGGCTCTAGGCATCTGGGAGTTTAGTTTAATATGGAATATTTCCAGAGTAACACCTGTTAGAATGCCTTAGGATCTGTACCAACCCCTCCTCAAAGCCCCTTCACTACTTGCCCCCTTGCTGAACCCCACACCATGAAAATAAACACACACTTTGGTTAAGAACAGTGCACTTGACCCCCAAGGGCCACTTTAAGACATCTCCTGGCTTCACAGCTGTCCTACCAGCTTCTAGCCCAAAAGGCTCCTCGTTTAGAAACCGCAGAGCCTCCGCTGTTCCAAGTCCGCAAGACAGGGAAAGGCTATGCTGTCACAACTTACTCTTCATCCCCTAACGGGCAACCCCTTCCTGCAGCTGAGACTCTTCCGCTAAAAGCAGTTAACTTGGGAGGAAGTCCAGGTTAATGCTATCCGTCTACCATGAACCCAAACGCACAGAGCTGTAACTAGGAAAGGAGCTCTGTCTCATAAACACCATTTCATTTAGTGAGCTCCCAAGTACGTAATGTGCTACAAATCATATCCTGGAGCTGACCATTAAAAGGCACCTGGTTAGATTTGATACAACATTCAGATTTAAGAAAGAAGATAGTTCTGTCCTTTAATAACCTCAGAAATATTTCAGTATAATTTAACTGGAGACCCTGACTACCAGGTAAGAATACCCAATCTGTGTTTGAACAGATCCAAAAGTGTTGCAAAATATCTGAATTCTCATAAAATTAAATTAATCCATTTTAAACTTTTACAACTCAGTCTGCCATCCAGCAATCTTTAAAGGACACGATGTTGCAGAATTCAAAGGACAGGTGTCTGCCCCTTGAAAAGGAAAGAAACAGACCCAAGATTATATAGCTTTAACAAGGATAATCTGATCCAGTGGTTCTCAAAATGCAGTCCTCTGACCAGCGGCAGTATCTCCTGGAAACCCGCACAAACTGCAGATCGTGAGGCCCACCTTAGACCTGCTGAGTCAGAAACTCTGGGGTGGGGGTCCAACAATGTGGGTTTAAGAAGCACTGGGTGAGCCTAAGGCACGCTCAAGTCTGAGAACCACTGATCCGATCCACCCACTCCACTGAGAGAAACGAGACCAGTAACTTCCCTCGATTATTATACCAAGTTAGTAACCAACGCCACTAAATACAGTTCTCCATAAACCTAAAATGATTCTTCAACTATACACCTGAATCCAAAGTGGTCCCATAGGATCTTCTTGCCTAATACATTCATATCTATTGCAATATGAATTCTTTTATTATTGCTATACGGCTAAACACATAAATTCTTTTGTCTTGAATAATTTACATTTAATACCTTTAAAAAAAAAAACCTTCGTGTTACTGACTTATGCACAGCTCAAATCTCACAGTCCTTTATATTGAATTGGTTGCTAGGGTAAATTTTTGTTGCTGATAGCAGAGGGTTAGTTCTGTCTTGTTATAGTTGTGCTTTGGTTTGGTTTGAAGAGTCAACAGCAAAAATTTATTAGATACCTGGTTATTAGTTTTGGGGCTTCCTCCCACCACCACTGATATCAAAAAGGTTCACACCAAAAGTGTGTAAAGAGTAATCAATTAAGAGGCCAGAAATCGCAAAAGGGAAAGTCTCCCTCCCCCTCCCAACATCCCCCCCAAAAAAGCACTTCACGTTTTATCTTGCAATGTATCGTATGATTTCTTCTAAATAAATAGATTTACATTTTCAAATATAGCTTACTTAGCCTAGTATAACATTAGTTTTCATTTGTGGAGCACATAGTGGCAGAAAGGTAGGAAGCTAGCCTGCGTCCTAGGCATGCGGACAGGCCTGTAATGCAGCCACACCTCACACCACGAGGAAGGGAAGTATGATGCACAGCAGTGACAGCAGCCGGTGCAGCACCTTCTACAAGCACTAGACCACATATCGGGCCCTATCATCAACTCACCAACACAGCACCCACCACATGAAATGAAATCTACAATCGTGGGCCTTGGGGCTCTCGTTCAGAACAGATGTTTGATGTATGTAGTATATAAATATTTCCAAGTCTAGTAGTGGTTATCTGCACAACTAAACATCTGTTTCTACTCACATTTTTAAATATCCCCTTTGAGAACTTTATAACTTGGGTGTTAGGATTACCACAGACTGAGATTTAGAGATTTAAGAAATAAATGCTTCCATTCCTGTTTCTCACGTTGAAGCTCTTTTCTCAATGTCATGCCATACGAGATGTGTTTTCAGAGCTCTTTTCAGACTCTATTAACATACATAATTACCTTCAACTTTACAAACCAAATTTTCTAACTAACATAGTCAGTGCCATGAGTTTATTTCTCTGAAAAAAGAATCAGGGACAAGTGCACAAGGCAATAGAAAGAACTACTTCAATATTACTTATACTTCCAAATCTCTCTGTATGACCTGACCAAATCTTCTCGTGACTTTATTTTTCTGTTAGCAATAAAGGGTAACAAGTCCTGCCACATAGCTCACAGGGAAGAACTCAAAGCCACTGAGCGAACAATTCCCCTGGAAAGACTGCATTCCTTGCAGAACCATAAACTTGGTGTAGTTACTGGTACTCGGCTCCGTTCAGCTCTATAAATATACCTTCCGAAGCCAAATTAGAGGGGTTCACTTACTTGAACATTCATTCATTCAACAAATAATTATAAGCACTCGGTACGTGTCAGACACTATACGAGGCACTGGGGATACAAGGGTCGGCAAGACAAATACAGCGCCTGCTCTTCACAGTACATCTTAGAGAAGCCATGGTTAAGCTTATGCGACTTCCATCTAGTTTACAGGCCCAGGGCTCAAATCCCTTTGACTTATAACTACTCATAATTATAATTATTCACCATCGCTCCACTCTGCTCCTAAAAAATGGAGATCACATGAATTACAAGAAAAGTTCAGGGAACACACAAGACAAATGCTCTATAATATGAAGACCTCACAGAGGTCAAAAATATCACCTAGTAAACACCTTATAATCTATTAACAAGAAGCACAGTTAGGCCCTAGGGTATGAATCAAGATTTTTCTTTTAAAGGCAGAGTAACCATAGCCTAAACATTTACCTGTCAAGTACTAGCCTTACCCATAAAAAATCCTTCATAGCTGTGCTATCCAATATCTTTGCCACTAGCTAGTGGTGGCTTTTACACTGAAATCAACTAGAAAATCAGTTCCTATGTCACACCAGCCACACTTAAAACTCTTCAGCTGGCCAGTGGCTATTACTTGAGGTCATTATAATCATACCGGCATAGATCATTTCTGTCATCTCAGAAAGCTCGACCAGACAGTGCTGCTCTATAAATACCCTTGTAACACTAAATCTAAAACTCACAGCGCAATGAAACGTGATTAAGCATCTATACTCTGTTATGGCACATAAAATATGTCCATCTGTAATGTAGTGCCCTTTCTTCCTTCCTAAACAGGCTGAAAAATGAGGATGTTGAGCATCTGTCCCAGTGTACAGAAGTAGGCAAGAAAATTCATGCTGTCCAGTTGGCCAATTGAGAATGAAATTCGGAAACAAGTGAAAATTGATTACATTTTGTTCCTTCGTTTTGTTCCTTTCACAAGATCATGTCCACAATACTTCCGTATTGTTAAAAGATGTATGCTGGGAGCCTAATAAGCTAGGAGCAGAGGAAACAAAGACAGTTAAGAATAAAGACGGGTGACATAGGCAAACACCACATATAACGCAACACAAATTCAATTCAGACCTACACAATAAACTTACGTGCCTACTGTGTCCCAGTGATACATGGATAAAGAATCATCGTTAGCACCTGACAAGCTGGATTTAATCAGTGTCTAACACATAAACAAAAATACCCTATGCTGTAATAAATTCAGCAACACAGGTATATACACAGCAAGCGGTAGGGAGGGTATTTATTTTAAATGTTTTCTGAGTGGAAACCTGGGGAAATTTCGTGAACTAGGTACTCAAGAAGCAGAGGAACAACCTATACAGAGCTGTGCAAAGGAGCCACAACTGCTCCACTTTGCTGGAGCAAAGTGCTCCTGGTAGCTAAGAAGGAAGGGGATGATGGGAGAAGGAGAGAGATTATTTCCATGCCAGACCCATGACACTCATGTTTGTGTCCCACTTGCCTCACGGGATCTACAAACTTTCCTAACCCAAACTGCAAGCAACGTGAAAACCAATCCCTAAAACTTGATAAGACGCCTATGCCTGCTTTACAGCTACCAATACTAGTGAGCGATCATTAGGAAGAACCCAAGCAAGGGGCTTCTGTGACCGCTCATGTAAATCCTTAGAAAGAATCTGCACCTTCCATTCCAGACTCTCCATAGCGTTTTAGAAACGCTATGCTCAAGCCTCAAAACAAGAACAGAAAAACTTCCATAGAATCTGCTCTCTTTTTATTACTAGGATCCCTATCTCTTCACGATAAACTTCATGTAAATATTTGCAGCCTTCAGGCCTTAACAAATTCACCAAGTGATTCTCCCCTCCCCCACAACAATCCCAGTAAAACTTTGCAGAGAAAAAATATATACAGAAACAGATGCACGTAAACTCGCGGGGTCATGGGCAAACACTTAAGTATTCCTATTCACACAAATACACGGCCCTTAGGTCAAAGCGTTATTTCCGATGCAGCATATTAATGGTCCAAAGCCGGAGGTCTGGAGTCAGCCTCCCCGGGTACTGATTAGGGATCATCTCTGACCAACTCTTACCTCCCCTCCTGAATTTCAATTTCCCAATGGGGATGACAATGTTTTACCAAGTATCCACACCTGCGTAGCCACAATGCAGACGGTGACCCATCCAGTGACAGATCAATACGTGTTAACTACCTCAGCTATATTTACTATTTCCTCCCTAAAGATGGATGGTTTCACAAACATCTATGTCATCAAGCCGGCGACTTCTGCTAAGTTTTCGTCCCTCACGGTGCATCGAAAATAGAGAGGGTTTTTTTTTTTTCCCCCTAAATACTCCACCGTCCAGGCCCTATTTGGATTTGGGGTCAATTAATCTGTGATTGGGCCAAGCGTCGAGTTCTTTTCTCAAGCCGTTTATAATTTGCAGCCAGGATTAAGAACCACATGCAGGTCTCTATGTGCCCGTAGAAAATACACACGCCAGTAAGGTCTGCTCCATCCCGGACCGAACCAGCGCAGGCCGGGCCCCCACTCCCCCCACCACCGCCCGCCAGGGGGGACGAGGCTCGCCTAGACGCTGTGACGACGAACTCGAAGGGCGGTGGGATTCACACCCACGTCCGAATACGGCTCACGGGGCATCAACTCCCACGAACTCCACCAGATGCAGCCTCGACACCCTGCAGCACCGGGATCTGCCTGGGGCACACGCCCCCTCGCCCCGCCGCGGGCCCTCCGGACGCGTGCGTCACCGCGCCCTCGCCTCCCGCGCCCCAGCCCCCTCCCGCCCCTGGCACGTGACTCGACACGCGCCAGCTGCACGCGGGCTCCATCAAAACAAAAACAGAGGAGGCCGGCCGGCTGGGCGGCGGGGGCGCGCGGGGGCCGCGGGGAGCGGGCGCGCCCCCGCCGCCACCGGCCAGCGCCGCGGCCGCGCCTCCGCCGCTCGGAGCGCCGCCGGCCGCGCGCCCCGGCAGGCCGGGGGCGGGAGGGCAGAGGGCGCCACCCTGTTTACAGCCCTCGCTCGGGGCCGGGGACCCCGCCCGGAAACGGTCTCCCGGGAGAGGGCCGTGAAGTGCGCGCCCACCCGCGCCCGGGACGCCGGCCCAGCGGGGAAGGCGCCCGGCTCCGGCCGCCGCTGGGAATAAAACGGCCGCGTCGCGTCGACTCTGGGGCCGGGCAGGCGCGAGTCTCCGCTCTTCCGCGGTCCACCGCCCACGGCGGTCTCGTGTCCGCCCCCGGCACGACTGTGCTACGCACTTCACGCCCATCTCTCGGCTCCAGCGCTTCCGCAGACCCCCTCACGTGGCCGCCGCCTCCCGGCCAGGCACTCCCCCCGCGACAGGGGCTGCGGACCCTGGCGCCCTCCGGGACCCTGCGCCTGCTCCCACCCAGTGGGACTTCACCCCTGTCAAGACCACCCAGCCCACGCTCCAACCGGGCTGGGGGGGGGGGTGGCCACAAGCTGTCAGAAGCCTAGTTTTCCACATGACGAGGCTCACCCTCACCCTTAAACATCCCCACTCACCCTTCAGCTTAGCTTCGGGCTGAATCAGTATTTAAAACAGGAGGGGCGGGGTGTAACGTCTTGATTTTCTCCCTAATTAGCAAAAAAATAAAAATAAAAAAAATTAAGACGCAGCTCCGTCCGTCCACGTCGTCCCACCAAATGTAAGACTTACAAAACAGAAATGCCCACCACACACCTGCTACGCCACCAGCCCTCTGGAAACCCGGAGACCCGCCCGGCCCGCCCGCTGGAACCTGCGCGCCTGGGGTGGGGTCGGAGCGAGACCGTCCGGTCCCCTAAAGTGCGAGGGCGGGAGTGGGGCGAGCGCCCCCTCGCCCCGCCCAGGAGCGCCGGCCCCGGGTCCCCCAGGCCCAGGACGATGCAAGACAGCCTCCTTCCCTCCGGGCGAAAAGAAGGAGGTAGCCACCGGCCTGAGTGCCGGGGGGGGGGGGGGGGGGGGGTTTTTCCCCTTCAGAACCCAGACGCCGCGTCCTCCATAAGTACGCTCCCTCTCGCCGCCCGATTTCTAGTTGACAGCAAAGGTGGGGTAGGTGGAAGAAACCAGCGAGTGCTCTCCAGACTCGGGATGTTGGTCTCCGCGGAGCGAAGAGGTGGGATCTCGAAATGGAAACAGTCTCCCCCTCCCTCCCCTCCCTCCTCCTCCTCCTCCTCCTCCTCCTCTTCTGTTTACCTCAAGTTTGAATTTTATCTGCGCAACATTAGCTGGAATGCGGACATTGAAAACACACACACACTCTCTCTCTCTCTCTCTCAACCCGGCAGCGGCTCCGGAGGAGCCATGTGGCATCAAGCCACCTCAAAGGGGAAAAAAGTGCTCTTAGCAACACAAACATGGCGAAATCGCCTCGGTATTCCCGGCCAGCGCCACAACCCCTACCTTCCCTCGCCCCGCGGCCGAACATCCCGGCCGTGACCCCGCGGCCCCTTCCGGGGGGAGGCCAAGGGCCCCGGGGAGTCCGAGGGTGGGACCGCCGGGCGTGCGAGAGAGGAAATAACAGTCCACAGTGGAAATGTTTCTGCTGGACCATCCGACCCGTCCGCCTCGCCAGGAGCGAGGGGGCCGCCCTGTTCACCTCGAGACGGCTAAACGGGGAACAAAATTCCCACCCCAAAGTCCCGCTGGCCCGGCTCTCCCCACCCTCCACAACTTACCTTGGGGCGCAACGCACGCTGCCGCTAGAATCCCTTTCTCTCTCCTCCCTTCCAGAGCCAGACGCGAGGAGGAAAATGATGCGCATGTATATTTGTAGAGCATATTCTTCTAGAATTTCCCTTTGATCGTCACGAGGAGCGATGGAGGCTCCGGAGACAGGTGCGGTGGTGGCCGAGGCTGCCGGCTGAAAGTTGTTCTCTCCGCGGTGGGCGGCGGGGTCCCCCGGGCCGGGGCTGAGGACCCCGTCCCCCTGCCCCCCCACCCCACCCCCCCGGCGTCGCCCACTTCTCGCTGGCTGCTGCGTGCGGCTCGGCTGCAGGGGAGGTGGCGTAGTTTCTCTTCCTCCCACCTCTTCTCACTCACTTGTTTTCGTAGCCGTGGGCTCCCCTAATGCTTTCCTCTCCACAATGTTGTTTCATTATATCATGTCCATCATGTGACACCGGAGAGGCCTCTCTATGGAAACTTAAAGGGGCTCCCACGTGACTGCAGCAGCAACAACAGCAGCAGCGGCTGGAGTGGCCGCGGCCGCAGCGTTGCTACCACCACCCACCGGGAGCCCCTCGCAGCATCCCGAAGGGGCTTCTGGCGCTGCAGAAGCCCAGATACGGGAGCCACAGCATCCGGGAGCTGTGGCGTCTGTGCGTGCGTGTAGCCTTTGCTGTTACATAGGAAACCGAACAGAAGGAGCGTCCTTAAATCCTTCCCTACAGTCGCCAAACCCACGCTCCGCTAACATGACATTTCGTGGCTCCTACTTTATTCTCCCCAAGAGCAATGAGTTTTCTATCGGGTCTGATTAATTTTGCACAAAGTCGAAAAGAAAAACCGGATTCGTGTCTCTGCGAGTTCAGTCAGCTCTCGGGTAGAAAAGAAATGACAAAACAATAATAACAGAAATAGAATCGGGCGTTTGATACATAATTACCATCACCACCAGCTTTAAAGCTTTCTGGAATTACATTCCTCCGGTAACTGTTGATGATGCTCGCAGGAGGCTAAATGCAATGCAGTTTTTCTCTTCCGCAGCTATATTAGGGCTTTGTTGCTGACAACGGTAAAAACTTGTTTGTGTCAGGAAGTGAGGTACGTAGATGTGACCTGGAAGGTACAAACAAAACCAAAGTGGCAGTTTTTGCATTAGTTTTCTGACCACATTGTTTCAAATGGTGAGAAGCAGCTGTTTGCTGTAAAATGCTAGTAGCGTGTGTTTTGGTAGGAAATAAAATCATCAGAAAAACATGTTTCCCTTAATCATACTGTGCATGCTAGACACTAGAAAGTATATATATATATATATCATACACACATAATGTGTGTGTGTGTGTGTGTGTGTGCACGTATGTATGTCTACGTGAGTACAGAAAGAAAAAGAGCAGGTGCATTTTTAGGATAGTTTCAGCCAATAATTTTGTCATCATTTCCAGTGCATTTAACTGAAACATTTAACACTCTGACTTATTCAAATCCAGTGTTGTGTGGAAACTGTAACATCAGTTTTGAGTGCCCTCAGGATTACTGAATCACAACCCCTTTATGCGCTTAATGCCTTAAATCCCAAATCTCTGCCTTAAAGTTTTTGTGGACCGTGGAGATCTTATGCAGTAAATCCAACCTAAACAGCTACTTCTATGCTTTGGTTCATGCTGTTCCATTTATAAGGAAAACTCCCTGTTTGTACTGACGGAATTATGAAAAACTTCTCAGGTAACTAAGGGGTTGGAAGGAAGATCGTCTATTCCTTTGGCTTTGCCTGGACTCTATCTCTTTCCACCTCATCAGTTAACCTCATCAGCCATGATGAATGATCTCCACTACATCCCTTCTAATGCCTTAATATGTCCCCCTAATTTTTACCTTCCTATGGAATGCCTAATTCTTCCATCGAAAGGGATCGAAAGGCCCTTTTGTGCCCTTGTCTCCCAATTCAGCCCCCATGCTGCCTGGGTACTCAGCTCAGGCCTCCCCCCAGTACTCCCTCCCGGGCCTCCCTCCCCTGCAGCTTTCCCCCACCCAGCCACCCCCCACCTTCCCAGCTCCGTCTCCCTTCTCAACAACTCTCCCTCCTTACCTCTCTTTGACCTCCTTTATTCTCCTTCACAGCATGGCCCTTGACTTCTCGGCCTCTTCTTTCCCTGCAATGTGCTGCCCCTACTTGGGGTCTCCTTGGCACCCTTCTCTCTGGTCCCATCCCTTCTGACGCCAAACCCCAGCACTCCTCAACGGCTCGGCCTTGTCGGCTTTAGCCTCATTTTGCTCCCCCATGCCCCTGGGTTGGGAAACAAGTGTGAGCTGCAAAGTGGGGGCAAGAATCCCCCTCGGCGGTGGCCCCAGCCTCGCCCCCCTCCGCCCCTCCCGAGTCCCGGTTGTGGCGCTTCCTGGGCGGATGGTTGGGACTTGCTGCAGCAGCTGCGGTTCTGCTGTGTCATGCAAGAAGGAGGCGGCGGCGGCGGCCGGAGCTGGAGGGGGAGGAGGGGAGGAACCTGATCTCTCCGGTAGCGGAGGGCTGGAGGCAAACACCGAGCTCCCCCAGAGCCGCCCGGGAGCAGGGAGGGCACCGCTACCCGAGGGGCCCTCCCCGCGGGGCAGATGGTAAGTGGGGCGGCGCAGGTGGTCGCCTTGGGAAGGGAGCGCGCAGGGGGGTCGGGGGGCTGATGGGGGAGGCGGGCAGAACTAGGAGTCACCCGGCCAAACTGAAGGAGCCCAGTGTCCAGTCGAAAGGGACCCAGGCCATAATAAGGATGACCAGCCAAACGCAGCAGTAATTACCATTCTAATAACGCCCCGCAGTTGACCCAGGCTACAAAGAGGAGTTGCGCATCCCGAACCCAGGACAGAGCTAGAGCAATGATTCAGGGTTTGAAAACCATCGTCCCATCAGGCTTGGCGCTTTAGGGTGCAGCAGAGTAGCAGAAGTCAGCATACACCATATACCTATAGCCCAGCTGCGCTTTAAGGGTTGTCTTGTTTAAAACTAAGGAAGGGGATGGAAACCTGCCCAGCCTCACTTTAGCCACCAAAATAATGCTCTTGGCCAGTGGCCTCGGACAAACAGCCTCTGGTGCAATTAAACAATCAATAGGAAAAATAGCTTCATTCCCCCTCACCACCCTCCTTCCCCAAGCTCCTTCCACCAGGATAATGTATTCTGCATAAAATAGGGAAAGAAACCTATGTGTTATATTTCCTCCCATCCCACCTTCCCCGTCTCCAGCCTCTGCCCCGCACAAACTGCCCACCCCACTATTTACCCCACTTTCAGACTGCGATTGATGTTGCATGAGGGGATTGCCCTAAACTCTCGACGATTTCCCCCACAACAGGAGATTCAGAAACAGAACTGAGAGCAGTGAATGTGGGGGAAAGGCTGGGGCACCCAGAAACATCTTTTACCTGATAGATTTCTCAGGACAACTTTTTTTTTTCTCCAATTCTTTTCCATTTTGCTTCTGGAAATTTCAAAGCACTTTCTGAGATACCATTTTTTTTTAATGTCAGTCATACATTTAGAAGTAAGGGGTTGGCGGGATTAACTGAAAGGCTAATGACGGTCTCAAAAGCACATGCTGTTGCTAGGGAACTCAGCTCATCCTGCTCCGAACCCCTAGCATGTTCAGTGAACATCAAACTTCACAGGGTGTTATTAAAATGAGTGGCATTCGGTTAAAGGCGTTCTTCCTTGCGTTGTAGCATCCTGGATTATGATCGATTGCCTCACACCCACATATCTTGTTTTCCTAATTTGATTTCTGTATTTGCGTCACTGCCAGGGACACGCAGACTAGACCAGTCAGGTTCACTTCCTGTTTCTCAGAACTGGTTTATATTTGGTCTCCGTGCACTAGCTGGTAAAACATTATCAAACTGATCCTCTTGGAAAGAAATCTCTGCTTTCCGTGAAAACAAATTATCCTAATTAAATTCTAATTCCCATGGAAAACGTCATCATTTGAGGAATAAATTAGACTGCCAGTTACCATTTCAGAAAACCATTCTTGAAATGTAAATCCTCTGTAAACCCAGAATCCTCATTCCTCAGCATTTAGAACTAAAACAAACTCAAGTAGAGAGTAGATTTAAGGATGATATTTCTAAAATGAAGCTCAAAAAATACACATTGAAGCTGGGGAAACCATTTAGACTAAATAAGTCACGAAATTGAATGGAATCCAGGCCCCGGGAGCACAAATAAGGTTGGGTTAGCATTGGGGCGCTCAGAGGACAGAGTGTGATCACAGGGCTACCCTGCAAACAGGAACCCATTACTTTCTGCACTAATTGTCTCTTTTACCAATTCCCCCTGGACAAGATGGCTTTGCTTTCTCTTTTAAGGTCCTTCCTTTTTATGACAAGAATACTACAAAGGCAGTATCATAAAAATAAGCACTATGTAAATAGGGGGGTTCTGATGTAGATGATTTGTTCAGATGGAAAATAAAGAGGTGTGTGGAGGAAACCTCAGTCAACTGGAAGTCAGGAAATTTGCCCCTACCTCTCCTTTAGACTGGATGACCTTGGGCAAGCCACTATAGGTCTCCTCACATCGGTTTCCTCACAGAAGCTTAATGAAAGTGCTAGACTAAAGATCTCTAAGCTTCCTTCCATTTATAACGTTCTGTGATTATATTGAAGTCAGTACATAAAAATTTCAATTTTAGCTGGATTTTGCAATGTTAAATTTTAGCTCTGGAACTTGAATGCCCATCCACAGAGTCCTTGGGGGAAATGACAATGGAATGTGATTTGCTGTTGATACCTAATTTTTTAGTGTCAGTTGCCGGACAACCAAAATAAAATCAACCTTACTCCCGATGTACTTCCTCTCTGCTTCCTTGGTGGTGTTGTAGAAGCAACAGGATAAGAGGTAGAAAGGATATAAAAGGGTATGGAAAGACCTTTTGGTCATTCGAGATTTAGTTAACCCAAGTACTCTGATGAACAAAACCATGGAATGATGAGGAAGAGCTAAACAAAAAATAATCAACTGAATCCTCATGGTGCTAATAATCTATTTGTCTATATTTTCATTAATGACAGGAAAAACTACACCTAGTCCAGGTTTTCAAATTTTTCAGATCGAAGATGTTAAGAAGTAGCGTGAAGAAGGGTGAGATTTGTGCCACAGAGAAAAGACCTGACTGTGAAACGTAACTCTGCCACTTTAATTCATTCGTTATTGCATGCCTGCCATGTGCCAGGTACTGTGTGCCTGCTGTGTGTCAGGTACTGTGCTAAGCACTGGGAATACAAAGATGAATAGCACAACCTGTTCTGAAGGACTTACAGCATAACAAGGAGACAGATGAGGACATGGTTGATCACACAACCGTGAGATAACATCAACAGGGAGCTTATTAGAGAGGTACCTAACCCTGAGAACTTACCAGAGAAGATGAGTTTGGAAGGATAATTAGAAGCATGCCAGACAAGTGGGCAAGTTAAAAAGAAATGTATTCCAGGCAAAGAAAGTACTATGCATGAAGTCCTGGTAAAAGTTGTGTCCAGAGCTGAAGGTGAAAGGCAGTGCCCAGCAAGTAGTAGATTATCAGTAAATGCACATTATGAATGTTTGGCAGAAGTCCTAAAGCCCTACCCAGAAAGATCAGCAAGGTCTTGTATTGGGAAAGGTCTTCTCTTGTCTTGCTGAGAGGTTTCAACTTATCCTAAGGCCCATGGAGAGCCACCGATAAATTTTAAGGAACACAATTAGGGGATCAAATTGTTCATTTTAGAAATTCTCCACTTTGGAGAATTTATTGGTGTGATTAACGCTGTGAGCAGGGAGACTAGTTAGGCAGTTGTTTTAGTATTAAAGGAAAGAAATGATGAACGTCCAAATATAGGCAGCAAAAATGGAAATGGAGAGAAGGGAAAGATTTGAAGAATATCAAAGACATAGAACCAACTGAATTTTATTATTTATTATATATAAAAGAATAGGAGATTTATGGCATAAGTAAATGGGAGGATCATGGTACCATTTGCTAAGATGGGAACTTCGGGAAGAACAGTAAGTTGAGGAGAGAAGGTAAGTAGTTTGATTTTAAACACGTTGAGTTTGAAATGTCCACAAGATATCAAAGCGAAGCTGTCTCTATGTAATTGAACAGGAGAGTCTAGAACTCAGGAGAGAGAGCTATACTGGGGACATCAGAATAAGTGACAGCTCATGGAAGTAGATGAAATCCCCCAAAGAAAATGTACAGAGTAAGAAGAGAAGACCCCTAAGAAAATGCAGCATTTCAAAGGTGAGGCAAAGAAAAAGTACAGAAACAAAGATACAGGAGAAGAACATCCATAAAGGTTAGAAGGACCAGAAACACATCATTTCAGAGGAGCCAAGAGAGGAAATGTCAACAGTATTAAACACTAGAGAAAGGTCAAGAAAAACGAGGACTTAGATTTGGGAACAAGGAAATCATTGTGTTTGGCAAGAAGGAATTTATCAGGATAGAGGGGGATAGGAGCAGATTGCATCGGATTGAGGAGTGGATGGGCGGAGAGGAAATAGGTAGAAGTGATTGTGTGGGATAGATAGGAAGGACGCCAGGGCAAGGAGAGAAGGAAAATAAAGGCATTGGGAAAAGAGTGAAATCATGGTCTCTGAGGTGAAGGCTACATAAGGAAATAGGGAGATAATACAGTAATACTCAATTCTTCGTTCTTGCAGCCTTGTCCTCCAAACTAAATGTCATCACCGTGTACCAGTTCCTCAAGCCAAAAGAACATGTAGCTACTCGTGGTTCTTCTCTTTTCCTTAGTTCTCATATCCAGTCCATGAAGAACTCGGGTCAACCCTACCTCCAAAACATTTCCAAAATTGGTCTCATTCTCTCTCCACTGCCACCACCTGTCAAGTGTCTTCTTCTGGTATCGTTGAATAGCATTCTAATTGGTTTTACTGCTTCTACCCTTATCCCTTTTCCTCACAGCCAAAGTGACATAAATCATGTCATATCACTTCTCGTCTTAGAATCCTTCCATGTCTTCTAATTGCACTTGGAAGAGAGTCCATACTTCTTGGCTGGCCTGCAAAGCCTTAGGCAGCATCCCAGACCACCTCTTCAATCTCCTCTCCCACCACTCTCCCCCGAGTTCGATCACAATGGCCTTTTCTCTACTCTTTTCCCTAGAACACTCTTTCAGTCATTCCAATCTGTTTAAATATCACCTCCTCAAAGAGGCCCTTCCTGACCACCCTGATGAAAGAAACTATCCGTCTCTGTCCACCTTCCCAATCGTCTTATGTATTTTTTTTTCATAGGAGCAAAACTTTATTACTACTGGGGTTTTTGTTTGTTTCTTTGTTTTCGCTTATAGCTGATAACCCCTTTGAAACGTAATGCCCATGGAAACTCCTGGCATATCATAGGCACTCAAAAATGTTCATTGGATGTTTATAGAAAGAAAAAGAGAGGATCTAATAATTACAATAATTATTAGAAATTAAAGGCATAAAGGATCAGAGCCTCAAGTGGTTGAGGAATGATCCACCAGTGATGATAGGTTACTACGCTTTGAAGTTTGCAGAAGTGGACAACTTACTAGCTGTGTGATCCTGGACATTCACATTCTCTGAGCTTCATTTTGTGGTTTATAATAACACATGCCTGACAGGGCTGTTAGTAAAATTAAATGAAATAAAACAGGTATACACGTAAGACCATCTTGTCCAGCTATTTTCAGGAAGTCAGGACTTCTGCAAATCAGTTCCTGACCTCTACGTGTGAGCTCTTCGTGTGTGCACCCCATAATGGACCTAAGACTCCAGCAATTACTTATTATTAGAAAAAACAATTGGCTGAAGTGTGGCTTTTAAAAAAACACTTGGCTGGGGCGCCTGGGTGGCTTAGTCGGTTGAGCGTCCGACTTTCGCTTAGGTCATTATCTCGCAGTTCGTGGGTTCGTGCCCCGCGTCGGGCTCTGTGCTGACTGCCAACTCAGAGCCTGGAGCCTCTTTCGGTCTGTGACTCCCTCTCTCTCTGACCCTCCCCTGCTCACGCTGTCTCTCTCTCTCCTAGAAATAAATAAAACATTAAAAAATAATAATAAAAAAATAAATAAAAAATAAAAAAAACTTGGATACCTGAAAGAACATAGAAATCAGATTATTTAAGAAGAAATCAAACCACTCCTATAAATCAATAAGAAAATATCTTTGGATTTGGAAAATTGGGTAAAAGATGACAAATCAAGGAATGGTCTCCCTTAACAAGAGCTATGCAGATTATAACTGCAGTGAGGTGAATTTTTTACCTATCAGGTTGAGACAAATCGAAAAGTTTAATAGTATACTTGGCCAGGATGGGAAGCAGGCACTTTTTTACACTGTCAATAGGAATAAAAGTTGGTACCACATCTGTGGAGAGCCACCTGGCAGTATTTATCAAATTATTAAATGAACAAAGATTTTGACCTAGATATTCCACTTTTCTATATTTATCCAGTAGATTTACTCACACATACTTTGAAGAATAACTCTTGGAGGATCTTTACTGAAGCATTAATTACCGTAGTTAAAGACTGGAAATGGCTTACATGTCCATTGATAGAGAAGTGGTTAAGTAGGGGCTCCTGGGTGGCTCAGTTGGTCGAATTTCCGACTCTTGAGTTCAGCTCTTATCAGGATCTCAAGGTTTTGGGATTGATTGAGCCCCGTGTCAGGTTCTACATTGAGCATAGAGCCTGCTTAAGATTCTCTTCCTCTCCCTCTGCCCTTTCGCTCCTTCCTCTGTTCTCACATGCTCTCTTTCTCTCTTTCTCTCCCTCTCTCAAATAAATAAATAAATAAACAAACAAACATAAATAAATACATAGAAAAATGGTTAAATAGATCATGGTACATTATACAAGTGAATGGTAGGCATCTGTTAAAAATTGTGAGGTAGTTCTAGGTAGACTGATGTGAAAAGATCATATATATATATTTGGGGGGGAGAGCGGCAGGGTGGCTCAGTCGGTTGAGTGTCCGACTTCAGCTCAGGTCATGATCTCACAGTTGGTGGATTCAAGCCCCGCGTCAGGCTCTGTGCTGAAACCTTGCTCAGAGCCTGGAGCCTGCTTCAGATTCTGTGTCTCCTTCTCTCTCTGCCCCTCCCCTGCTCATGATTTGTCTCACTTTGTCTCTCAAAAATAAATAAATGTAAAAAAATTATATATATATATATACTTTTTTTTTTTTTGCCTGAAAGACATTATCTGTGAGAAGATAAAATAGAGCAGGGCAAGAGCAGATGTGAAGAGACCAGTTGGGAATATATTATTTCACATTCATGTGACAGATGATGGTTTCTCAGCCTATAGTGGCAACATGCACAGGAAGAAAAATGACCAGAGTCAAGAGTTATTTTAAAGAATTTGATGATTGAATGGAAATGGTAGGTTGTGGGGAGGGAGTTAGTGTCTTTCCAAGATCTGGTGCATGAACGGAGGTGTCATTTTCCGAGACAGAAAGGAAACACAAGAATCTTGGGGTGGTAACAGAATTATAGGGGAAGATCAAAGTTCTATGTGAGTAGAGATGTCCACTGTGGACTTGTGATATGAGTCCAAAGCTCAGAAGAGCTGCTGGGATTGGGGTTATATATTTGGGAGAAGATTCCCTGAAAATGGTAGGCAGAATTAAAAAAAGAAAAAAGCAGACCTAGGACTGAGTTCTGGTCATTTCAAGATTGCACAGAAAGAAAGAGATGGCAATAGAATTGAAAATCAGAAACCAGAAAAATAGACCAGGAGACTATGGGACCAAAGAAACCAAGGGGGATCAATTCATATTAAATGCTGCCAAAAGTTACAGGAAGATCACTATAACTTGTTTCTCTCATAAATCCTTGTCCTATGCCTCACACATAATAAATGACCAATAAACTTTTGTTACATTGAAAAAAAGAGAGAGACAAAGTCACAGGAAGAGAGAGAAAAAGGCAGAGATACAGAAAGATGTATCTCTTACAGAATGTACAGAATGTATCTTTGGGTCTCAACAAATAAATAAATAAGACATATTCCCTTAAACATTACTGCAAACCAAACTCGATCTTAGAAAAAATAAGGAAGTTCTTTTCCCTTGGTTTTGCTCTTCAACGCTCAGAGATTGAGCTCTCAGAGTGCCATGCTGTTGTGATGTTAAGTGCCTCCTAAAAACATTCTGATAGATAATAGTCACCTGTGTCTCGTCATTCTGAGTCATTTTTGTCTTTATTTAGGTCCCGGGTGATGACAAAAAGAGCAATTTGCTTTTCCTCGTCTATCTGACTCCATCATCCCACCTTGAATCAGTTGATGGAGTCTGGAGAATCCATTTCGGTGCCACTGCAGTTCTGTAATACACTGTAACCACTCACAAGGATGCCCAGCCCCAGTTTCCCACCAAAGAGAAAGATGACTTTTAGCAGGAAGAGATATATCACCTTTTAGAGAAACCACCAGCTTCTCAGTCTGTTACCATTCCTGCCCAAAGGTGCTGCTGCTATCAGGAGAGGCTGTAGAGAATACCAAAGGATAAAAGGTTTTGATTTTATCTGAGAACATGGAAACCTACATAGCAAAAGAGGTGTCATGAGCTTTCGGTCCAGTGTCCTTGAATTAGAAACTAAAATAATAAATGTAGTTTAAACAATATTTAAAATGTTACAACATCCTATATTATTTAGTTAGACCAAGGGTTAACAAACTTTTTCTCGAAAGGGCCAGATGGGAAATATTTTAGGTTTTGTGGGCCATACAGCCTCTGTCCCAACTACTCAACTTTTCCATTGTAGTGTGAAACCAGTCATAGATAATGCATAAGTGAATGAGTATGGCTGTATTCCAATTAAACTTTATTTATGGACCCTAAGGTTTGAATTTCATATAATTTTCACATGTTACAAAACCTTTTTTTTTTTTTTTAATCTTTCTCAGCTCCTTAAAAATGTGAAAACCACGCATAGCTCACAGGCTATACAAGAACAAGGGGTGTGCTGGATTTGCACAGTAGTTTGTGTCTTATGGACAGTAGTTTGACAACCTTTGATTTAGAGAAATATGAAAATCGTGTCACGAGAAAGTTTTTCAGATTCAGAATTCTGAAGAAGATCATCTGTTTTATATATACCCGTTTATTTTAACGTCTCAAATGTATTTGAACATACAAACACATTTGCCCACATCTGATTTCTTTGGGAATAACATATGTCTTCTTAGTATTGATTTAAGGCTTTGCCCCTCCTCTTCCGTATAATGAACAAATGTGTAGGAATGTGGTATTTCTGTAAAGCAAACTGAAGAATTCTTGCTACTTGACTATAAATACCCAAGCAAAAGAAGACATAGTAATTCTAATCATATTTTTATTTATTTGTTTATTTATTTTAATGTTGTATTTATTTTTTGAGAGAGAGATAGAGACAGCATGAGTAGGGGAGGGTCAGAGAGAGAAAGAGACAAAGAATCCGAAGACAGGCTCCAGGCTCTGAGCTAGCTGTCAGCACAGAGCCCGACGCGGGGCTCAAACCCATGAACTGTGAGATCATGACCTGAGCTGAAGTCGGACACCTAACTGACTGAGCCATCCAGGCACCCCTCTAACCATATTTTTAAACCATATTAATTCATTCAGTGAGTACTTATTAATGATCTGCTTCTTACATAGTGCAGTACGGAGTATTACGGTATTTGAGATAAAAGAGATAGATGGATAGGTAGCTGGGTAGATACTTAGGTAGATGAAAAATCTAGTGGCTGATAGATGTCAATGAGAACTGTTTGGATGTATCATAGTATAAATGTAGCCACTTTAGCAACACACAGACAGATCGTTAGACAAAACTAAGTTTAAATCCAAGCCCTTTTGTGTTCCAGATGTGTGACCTTGGGCTGATTACATAAACCAGATAAGCTTCAGCTTCCTCTTTTTTAAAATGGAGACAATAATACTACCTCTCAAGGATGTTGGGGGATTAAATAAGCTAGTGGATATAAATCAGCTAGTGTGGTACTTGGTACGTGGTAAATAATCAGTAAATGGTAGCTTACACCAATATGAAGCTATATAATTTGCCCAAAAGAGGCACATAATCAAAGACAGAGCAGAGTAACTTTGTGAGTTAAGAACTTCTGAACACAAATAGAAACCCACAGGCCTGAGGGTTAATGCCTGGTAGAGAAGATTTGGGTGAAAATAAAAGCAGAAGTGACGTTGTCACTGGAGCATACAGTAAAGCAGCTGGCCAGTTGCCTTTGCCTGTCCAAGTGACCAGCTGCTGGATTGGCTAAGGAGCTCTACCTATAGGTCTAGTTCCCCGACCTCCTGATACTTTAACACCATTCTGACTGGGGACAAAACGTGTCATCCGTATCAGCCCCAGCATTGCGCATTCTTCCAATCTGGTCAGCTGTGAGCCTCAGACACAGCTGTAGATCGCTCCTACTCTGCCTTCCATTCCTATGTTGATCCAATGTGGGGCTTCCACCTTGACCTCTACACCTTCAGTCTCTGGTCATTTTGCCTTGCATCCCAGTCTTTCTGTAGCTTTGGGACCCCTTCCTGAATCCTGGTCTTCTTTACCACGACACTGACATTAGTGAATCTCTTCCCTAGAGGGCTGTATTCTGCTGCCCACACCCCTGCTTATGATCTCCTTAAACTGTGGTACACATTGGCCTTACCCTTCATGCTGGACTGCCTAGTATTAATAGCTTCTTGAACTTTACCTTGGTAAGAGACACCAGGCTTGAGGAGCCTGGCTGCCCTAATCCATGCCAGCTTCTGTATTCACGGCCTGTGCCCCGGGGAGTACTCCCCACACCCGTCTTGGCTTATACTCTCTCTCCACTGGCCGTGTGTTGTCAAGCCTTGTGACCCTGTTATGGCAACATTAATAATGCTTTCCCAATACAAATGACACACTTATTGGCAGAGGGGCATGATACGGGGGTAATGAAGAACTTCAACATCCAGTGACAAGCTCATTCTGCTGAAAAGAGCATCAAATAAAGTTGGCATGACTTAAATCTAATTTCTTATTGAAGAGGTACTATTCTATGCTTAATTCTCACCACCTAAGAAGAATGTGTTGGTGAAGCAGAAGTGACATGCAACTTAAAATAAGTGACCACAGCATCCTTGAACTTGTAATAGCCAGCAAAGGCAATTCTGCACTTGCTAACATGACACAAAGAAGACTTGAGCAAGTTAAGAGAAAAGATGGGCACAAGGCTCTGTCTGGCCAGGAACTAGGAAAGAAGGAGTAAAATGACTTGAAATTTAAATTTTGTGGCGCCTGGATGGTTCAGTTGGTTAAGTGTCTGACTTCGGCTCAGGTCATGATCTCACAATTCATGAGTTCAAGCCCCGCATCAGGCTCTGTGCTGATAGCTCGGAGCCTGGAGCCTGCTTCGGATTCTGTGTCTCCCTCTTTCTCTGCCCTTCCCCTGCTCCCACACTCGCTCTCTCTCTCTCAAAATAAATAAACATTAAAATTTTTTTAAAAGAGAGATTAAAATTTTTATGAAACAGGTGACTTCAATGAAGAAAAGAGAGCATGTAAAATAAGATAAACGTGACCTGAGGCTGTTAGGTGCCCGACTCTTGATTTCGGCTCAGGTCATTCATGATCTCACAGTTGGTAGGATTGAGCCCCTCATCAGGCTCAGCACTGGCAGCACCGAGCCTGTTTGGTATCTTCTCTCTCCCTCTGTCTCTGTCTCCCCTCCCTCCCCATTCGCACACACACACACTCTTTCTCTCTCTCAAAGTAAATAAAATTTATTTAAAAAATAAATGATAAATAAATAAGATCAATGCGGCTGCTCAAGAAATGTTCTGATAACCTCATATGTTTAAAGGACATGTACAGAAAGCAGGACCAAGGCCTTGTTCAAAGGAAGGGCTCGGGTCTGTGAAGATAATGCAAGAGAGCTAATGTCCAGAGACAACTAGGATCTGGAAAAAGTACTGAAGACAATTAATGGGTTTTTGTTTGGTTTTTGCTTATGTTTATAATAAGAACAATAATAAAGACAGGATAGTGTTGTTGAGTGGGGCAGACTATCTAATACTAATGTTTGAAAAACACAGTCATTCAACTACAGCATTTCCTAGATTATAAGGTACAAACTTTTTCCTCTCACATTTTTTATATTTCAAGAAGCAGAATGTATCTCTAGTATATATGTTTAATGTGGTAGTGTTTGGGGGAAGGGTTCTAAAAACAGTGATTAAACAGTGGTGCAATAAATTGGTCTTAGAATTTCTTTTTTTTAATGTTTATTTATTTGAGAGAGAGCATGCATGCACACAAGGTAGGGGCAGAGAGAGGGAGAGAGAGAATCCCAAGCAGTCTCTACACTCAACGCTCGGCATGGGGCCTGACTTCGGGCTTGATCTCAGAACCTCAAGATCATGAACCGAGTCGATATCAAGAGTCCAACACTTAACCGACCGAGCCACTCAGGTGCCCGAGACTAGAATTTCATAAATGGCATTTTATTCACTTCGCTCTGCTGGTATCAATCACACTCAGCGGATGAAGGGTCCACTTTGTGTTCTGGCAGGGGCAGAACTGCCAGTGGCCGCCAAAGATAAGAGAGATCAGAAAGCAGTTTAGAGGCCACATTCAAAAGTGTTTTGCCCCATGGAAGGGAGCAGAGAAGGGCGGACAAGCACTAACTAAGAATAGAAGAGTCGAAAGTATTCAAGATGGGACTGAGACAAGAGAGGAAAGCCGTGGTCAAAACATCTAAGGAGTAAAAAGAGATAGTGCCAGCCCACAGAGGCTGTCACTTCATAGGCACGTCACAGAGGGAGAAGGGATGATTTCTTAGCCCGAGCTGCCATAATAAATACCATAGACTGGGTGACTTAAACAACAAAAAAAACACATTTATTTCACAGTTCTTCAGGCTAAGAAGGCCAAGATCAAGGCACCAGCAGCTTTGGTGTCTGGTGAGAGGCTATTCCCTAGTTTGCCGATAACCATCTTCTTGTGTATCCATATACACATAGAAAGAGAGAGACACTCTCTTTGTCTTTTCTTACAAGAGCGTGAATCCCATTCATGGGGTCAAATGGATGATGGCTTGCCCTGGGCAGGACATTTTGAACTGTGCCTGGCTCATAGTATGTGGGTACTGCCATGTCTTACGTTCTGAATCACTGCTGTGTTCAACTTAAAGCCTCAGTGCTCCAGGGTCCAACATAGAAAATATTTAGATCAAAATATAGATCTGGGCTCTCAAACTAGGAAAAGACATTGCAAAGTGATATAAGTAAAACCCTGAATTTAAAAAAAAAGTCAAGAAATAGTCCAATAATCCAAATAAATAACCAGAGAACAAAGTGCCCAGAAGACAATGATTTTACCAGAATAAATTCAGGGGAGAGTGGAGGGTGTGGTCTATTTCCACGGGGTCTATGGAACCCATATTAAAGAAGAATTCCATAGGACCTGTAGATCATTAGGCCATGAAGAAAATTGTTCCAACCATATATGATTAGACCTTTAGAAAGTGTGATGCACCCAGGCGGTCCCTATGTGGTTTGAACGTAAAGTTCAGCACCTGAGGAAGGGACCATGTCTTTTCATGATTTTTAACTCTTAGTATCTACCATGTTACTAGTGATAAAACAAATGAGTTTTTAAATGCCAGAAAGTTTCTCATTTTCTTTTTTTAAATTTTTAATTAATTTATTTTGAGAGACAGCACAAGGAGGGGAGGGGCAGAGAGGGAAGGAGAGAGAGAGAGAAAGAGAGAGAGAGAGAAAGAAAGAATCCCAAGCAGGCTCTGCACTGTCATCATGGGACTCGACCCCACAAACCATGAGATCATGACTGGAGCCAAAACCAAGAGTCAGAGCCTTAACCAACTAAGCCACGCAGGTACGCCCAAGAATTTCTCATTTTCTATTCGAAACATTATCTCGATATTCAAAAATATAATCCTTACTTTACTTTTCTTCTCAAATGCATTCCCTTTTCCCAGCTGCTGCTTCCTTTGGGACATCCATGAAGTCCTGGGAACACTGACTCTACCTTTATCTCTGGGAAATAGGGCATGAGTTCCAGACTAAGCCAATGAATTTCATTTTCTTGGCCACAGTGACTACTTCAGGTATGGCTGTGTGACCTAAGTCAGTCCAGTCAAAAAGAATGTCACGACTTTTGCTGGAAATGCCAGAACAAAGATAATTTGCTTCAGGAATTGAATGCAGTTGAATGCAAAATCTCTGGGAGTCTTTGTCCGCCATCTTGGAACCTCAGGGGGAGGGTCTATTGAGAATAGCACTATCGCCAGGGATTAAAGCAAATAAATGAAAAGGGAGTCTTCAGGTACTCTCCACATTGTGTGAGCCACCTGGGAAATATGACCCTGAAGCTTTTGAACTTTTCATTTAAGGGAGCCAATAAATAATTGTTTTTGTTTAAGCCAATTTGAGTTAAGTTTGCTTTTTCATGAAACCAAAGCATTATTTTTATTCAAAATAATGAATAAACATAACTAAGAAGGAATGGAATGAATTCAGATGGGTTAAAAAGTTAAATGTGAAAAATGGCTACATAAAAGAAGCTATAGTGTTGAAAAGATGTGGTAAAAGCATTTCTTGACCTTATCGTGGTAAAGGCCTTCATGAGCAAAGAAGTAAAGGCTTATGGTTTACAAAAGAAAAATACTTATAGATTTGACTACTTAAAACGTTTAAATTTATGTAGATAAAACAGTACTACAAACAAAATTAACAGATAAGTGAAAGATTCTAGAACTTTACAATTATATATGACAAATATACATAAATATATGTATGACAAAGAGTAATAATAATAACAGTAATAATCCTTAATATATAAAGAGCTCTTGCAAACTTATAAGAAGAATACATCTCAAAAAAAATGGGTAAAGAACATGAAAAGGCAAAAAAAAAAAAATTCAGTTGGTCATTCATTAAAATGAAAGCAGTCCAGGGGCACCTGGGTGGTGCAGTGTGTTAAGCATCCGACTCTTGATTTCAGCTCAGGTCATGATCTTGAAGTTCTTGAGATCAAGCCGCACATCAGGCTCTGCACTGACAGCTAGGAGCCTTCTTGGGATTCTGTCTCCTCTCTCTCTCTGCCCCTTCACCCACTCACATGCACACATGCTCTCTCTCTCTCTCTCTCTCAAAATAAATAAACTTCAAAAAAATAAAATGAAAGCAGTCCAATCTTACTAGTAATTAATTAGAGAAACACAGATCAAGGTAAAACCAGATGTCCTTACGCCTAGCAAATTGTCAAGAACTTTAAAATAATATCTTGCATGGTTAAAGATACAGGGAAATAAGCACCATTGTACATTATTGGGCATGAAAATTGATTCAACCATTCTAGACAGCAATTTGGTGTTGTGTATAAAAAACTAGCATCTGCAAACCATTTAACACAGTCATTTCATTTAAGAGTTTAAAATATTTAATACATTATTTACCTGCAGGTTTCTAAGTGGTAGTGATAACTCTACCACGTAGCATGTACAAGTTCTATGCAAAAGTACTTTCCATCTACCATCTTAGTTAATTTTCCCTAACACCCAGAAACACAAGCACTGCCATCATCCCATTTTACAGATGAAGAAAACAAAGTTCAGGATGGCTAATGAATATGCTTCTGATTAGACAACAAGTAAGTAGTAGAGGTGGGATTTGATCACAGAAAGGTCTCAGGGCCCCCATGCTCCAGTATTATACTAAAGTATTCTTTTGGTCCGTGGCTCCCCCCTGTTCTGCTCAACTTATTTTTTTCTCTTAAGAGGAAGATTTAATTAAAAAATAAAATAACTATGGGGTAGTGGGTGGCTCAGTCAGTTGAACATCTGACTTTTGATCTCAGCTCATGTCTTGATCTCAGGGTCATGAATTCAGCCCCACATTGGACTCTGGGCTGGACATGAAACCTACTTAAAAATAAATAAATAAATAAATAAATAAATAAATAAGTAAATAAGTAAGTAAATAAATAAATAAATAAAAGAAGATTTGTTCATCTTGAGTTACAACTTAAAAGGCATAGTTCCGCTAAGAACACAAGGCTGAGAAATGGAAGAGAAAGAAGGTGAGAAAACCAACATTTATGGAGCCCTTATGATATGTTAGGTACTGTACTACCACTTGTAAGCCTCAGAACCCCTTTGCAATGTAGTTATGATTATCCCTATTTTCACTGATAAGTTGAGACAGAGAGATCATGACATGACCAAGGTCACTGAGCTATATAACAAAACCAGAATTCAAATTTACATCTGCCTGACTCCTAAGCCCTTGCTCTTTTCACTACTGGCTAATAAAAACACAGTATAAGGGGCGCCTGAGTGGCTCAGTCAATTAAGCATCCAACTTTGACTCAGGTCATGACCTCACGGTTTACGAGTTCGAGTCCCATGTCAGGCTCTGTGCTGACAGCTCAGAGCTTGGAACCTGCTTCAGATTCTGTGTCTCCCTCTCTCTCTGCCCCTCCCCAACTCATGCTATCTGTCTCTCTGTCAAAAATAAAGAAACATTAAAAAATATATAGTAAAACAAACAAAATGTAAAAATATAGTAGTTAGTGGGAAACAAATAAACTTCTGCAATTGACTTTAAAAAGTCAACTGTATAAATATAAGAATTATGAGACCTATTTTATTAGCATTTCAAGTGCAAAAGATCTCAGGATTTGGGTTGATTGTGAAGTACCATGAGTGAATATTAGTACTTTCAGAATACCAATACAGTCTCAGAATGAATATAGAGAACCCATGTCGTGGAAAGGCACAAGGATGCTCCAGCTGGTTTGTACACTGCTTATACCAGATGAGAGAAATTGAGATTCATTCCAGGTGCCACATTTTAAAAAGGACAGACAGCACTGGATGTCTTGAGGAGAGCCGCTAACTGGTAACACAATACATACAAACACCTATGCAAATACACACATGTAAAGACTGGATTCCTTCACAAAAGTGCAATGAGAAGACCCAGGAGGTAGCTGAAAACCACCTTCAATTAGAAGAAGGGCAGCTGTATGAAAGAGATGCTTCTTATATTGTGTGTGGCTCCAGAGGACAGGGAGCTGTGGTTGGAAGGAGGCAGATTTGGGCCAGTTAATGAAAAATCAAAACGTGACCATATCTTGCATGTTTTTAAGCACTAAAATGCAAAGTGGAGCGCTTCAGACATAGCAGGCCCTCTGCATATATGTATTGAACTACATGGTACAGTCAATTGCTCAAAACCACAAGAAGTTTGCCTTGTGTGAGGTGGTGGAAGTAATAGGTGGTGGAAGCCAGCTGGCGACCTTTTGTAATAAAGTCTCTCATCCCGTATAAAGAAATCCCTACACCTTACCCAACTCCACCTTTTCCCCAGCCGTTCATTACCTGCTTCCCTCTCAGCCAACTTCAAAGAGGAGTCTTTGTTCTATCCATTCCAGCCTGACTTCTCTCTAGAAGATGTGCTCATGAGATGTAATCTCCAGACATGATGGTATCAGTCATCCTACTCCAGGGAGAACTGTTGCTATTCCCTCTCGGAAGGGCTCACCTCCCTTTACCCGTGGACCTCCTCTACCCCATTCTCGTGCTCCCTTTCTGCTCCTCCCCAGCTCCCTCCTCCCTGACAACTGTCTGCACACTTTCCCTCAGCATTCTTTGCTCCATTTGCCCTCCCCAGGATATCTCATCCATTGTGAGGACTTCACTACCATTGGGCACTGCCTTCTGAACCTATACACTCAGTCTAAACCTCTCTCCTGATCTGCAGACCTTTCCCTTTCACCGCCGGTATCCCACAGTCACTGCAAATGTAATATGCCACTCGTCACCGCCACCACACTTGCTCGCCTTCCCCCTTTTAGCTTAGCTAATGTCATTACACTTCAACCTTGGCTTCTCTCCCCTGCTCCCCCAACTCCAATCTAATCAATAACCATGTCCTCAATGCTACTTCTAAATCTCCCTTGGATTTGTCACTACTTTTCCTCCCACTGCTGCTATGGTGATTCAGACCTTAATCCCTTTCTTAGACTATTACAGAGGCCTTCTAATTGGTTTCCAGGCTCCAGGCTCCCTTATTCTAGCATGGCCTTCATCTTGCCAGCAAAGGTCTTATATATTTTTTAATATGAATGATCACATCCCTCCCCTATTTAAGAACCTCTGATAATTACTTATTGCCTTCAGTATAAAGTCCAATTCCTTACCTGTAAATCAAGCTTCTTCTTGATACAGCTACAACCCACCTTATCATAGTCATTTTCAGCTCACACCAGACTTCCCTCTTTTCTCTGAACAGTTTGCCTTTTTACAACTTTGTACCCCTTTTCATCTTATTTCCAAAGGAAAAAATACTTCTCTTCTCCCCTGGACCAACTCATCTCCTCCTTCAGTGCCAAACCCAAACTTCAGCATCTCTAGGGGAAAAAAAAAACTAACTAAAAACAAACAAACAAACAAACAAACAAAAACACTTTTTAAAACTTTTTTAATGTGTTTTTACTTATTTCTGAGAGAGAGAGAGAGAACATGAGAAGGGGAGGGTCAGAGAGAGGGGGAGACACAGAATCTGAAACAGGCTCCAGGCTCTGAGCTAGCTGTCAGCACAGAGCCCGCTGTAGGGTTCGAACCCACAAACTGTGAGATCATGACCTGACTGAAGTCGGACGCTTAACCGACTGAGCCACCCAGGTGCCCCAAAAAACACTTTTAAACTTGTAAGTCAGACATCAGGGCAAGGATATGATATATATTTATTTATTTATTTATTTATTTATTTATTATTTAAAAATTTTTTTAATTCCTAAAATTTATTTATTTTGAGAGAGCAACACAGAGGGAGAGAGAGAGACACCCAAGCAGTGCAGAGCCTGACACAGGGTTTGATCCCACAAACCATGAGATGACAACCTGAGCCGAAACCAAGAGTCAGGCACTCAACTGATTGAGCCACCCAGGCACCCCAAGATACGGTATTTAAAACAATGGACTGGGAGTGCCTGGTGACTCCCTCAGTGAAGCATGAGGCTCCTGATCTCAGGGTTGTGAGTTCAAGCCCCACAATGAGTATGGAGGTTACTTAAAAATAAAATCTTAATTAAAATAAAGCAATGGACTGGATGGGTAATTGTAGAGAACCAAGCCCGAGGGGGCTCCAGCATTCAGAAATGAGGAAGGACCCAGCAAAAGAGAATGAATGAGAAGGAATACACGATGAGGTAGAAGGAAAGGCAGTATGGTGTGAAGCCAAATAAAGAAAATGTGTCAACAGGAAGGGAGTGATCATCAGTGCCAAGGAGCTGCTGAGAGGAAAGTAAGGTGATGACTGACAATTGACCCTTAGATTGGACAACATTGAAGTCATTGTGACCTTCACATGTGTGTTTTCAGTGGAGTAATGGGGAACAAAAGGCTGACTGAATTGGCTTCAAGAGATAGAAATAAGGAAGTAGATGTTTGTTGAATGGGTAAAGTATTGGATGAATGAAGATATGGTATCTTAGAGAGGATTCCATAATTGGTTAGGAACCAAAATAGATGAGTTATTTTGAACTCTTAGAGTCTCTGAAAAGTTTCCAAATAGAAACAAGGATGCAATTTCATGATGCAAAGCTTTTCTTAAGTGACAAGGGGATTTAGAGTTGGATTAACCAAGCAGTACAGTTATTCTAGGGAAGGTTCTGTGTGAGTTCTGTAGTGATCACATTGTATTCACTGCTGACCCAGTTCATAAAGACCTTCGTGCAGGACTTCTCAGAGGCTTCAGGGAAGAGGAGTCCTTGCAGGCACTTGAGAGTAGCATATTCAGAGACTCTTTCCAAATGCCTCTTGCTAGTGTGTGGGGTTGCTGTAAGAAGCCTATAAAGTTGGTTCTCACTTCTTTGGAGGCTGGACAGTACCATGGGAAGAGGTGAACAGGAAAAACCTGACCCTTCCAACATAGTACATTAGAAAATGCTGTATTTGGAAATATTTCTATATAAAATTTTTATACTGAAATAATAATGGAATGGGCTAAGTGATCACCTATATCTGAGGAAGAAGTAGACTGCTCTTACCTGCCACCCGCCTAGAGTATAATCGTAATGAAGCGTGGAGAATACAGACTTTGGGTAGACCAGACCCGAGCTTTGATTTTGTGACATCACTCAGTCAGTATCTTAAAAGGCACTTTGGTATAGATCCCATGTAGAATGTGTTTTTTTCTTACTTGACTAAGAACAAATAACCCTGAGACCATATATTTTCCTTTTGCAGAATTGTCTGTGGTGAAGTCCAGGGCTTGAATTATGACATAGAACTCACCACAGAATATTTGAAGAACTTTCTGTCCTACCATGTTTCCTATAGTTTGCCAAATGCACAGGGTGCTCTTATTTGTCTGTCTGTGACTTCTGCCTGGAGTACCCCAATCCCTTCTTCCTGACATGCTGAGATCTAGGAGCACCTTCTCTTGGAAGCCTTCCTCATCCTCTCAGACACAGACCAATTCCTTCTCTGTGCTCCCCAGATCATTTTCATTCGTCATTCCATCTCCACACCTACCACACTGAACTACAGTTGTTTACCCTTCTGGCTCCCTCACCAGGCTGTGAGTTTCTTGAAGTCAGCAATTTTGTCTTCTTCCTATTTTTATTCTGTGCATCTAGAATAGTGCTTGTACATTTTGGGCACGTGATCACTGTCTTGAATGGATGTATAGGGCTTGAGAGCATTAATGAATGAATGAGGGAATGAATGCATAAAAATATCAGAAAAATGTGATCCCCCCAAAAGATGCTAATACAAGCATAAAAGTGTCAGTGACTTGACATATATGCAGAATTTGTGCCAAATCCAGATGAGATGACAAGATCATTACAGCATAATGTAGCTAAGGAAGAGCTAGTACAATTGACTACTAATATGTGTAGCACAACTTGGTGAGAACTGTGCTGATTTAAGTCAGAGTTGGGTAGTAAAGAATTGATTGGTTTCAATCTAGATTTGAGAGAGAGAGAGATTGGATTTGTAGGACACCTGAACATTTTGGTGTTTGTTATTTCTTTAAGCAAGGTATTTTTCATCTATTAAAATGTAAGGGCAAGGTACACCTTAATAAATATGTTTATCTGAAGCATGGCTTCACTGTAAAAGGAAAGAAAGAAAGGAAGGAAGGAAGGGAGAGAGGGAGGGAGGGAGGGAGGAAGGAAGGAAGGAAGGAAGGAAGGAAGGAAGGAAGGAAGGAAGGAAAGAAAAGAAAAGACAAGACAAGACAAGACAAGAAAAGACAAGACAAGACAAGAAAAGAAACCAGCTGTTACACCTCTAAAATGGAAGGTACATTGAACCCATCATTTTATCCAAACATGCCTTGGTCTCCTTCATGCGTACTTTGTAAAATGATAATAGCCCTTACTCGTATTTACATTATAAAAGTGTTGTTATTGTAAATTAGATAGTATAAAATGGGTTATGATGTCTTCTCTGAAAGACATGCACTCTACACAAATGAGGTATTATTATTTAGTTTTTCCTTTTCAATCTCATTAAACGGGAATTAGATGAAAACTCGGCTTTAAGCAATATCCAGTGGGTAAATGATTATTGACTCAAGTGAAATGAAAAAAAGAAAAAAATCTTTAGCTGAAGCCTCAGCATAGCCAGTCGGTACGCAAAACAAAAATATTGTCTTTATCTGTGATGCTCATCACCGTTCTCTATCACCTCTCTGGGCTGTAATCACAAACTGAAGACAGTTAAGGCTTTCTGTTCAGTCACCTCCCGTGTTTTACAGAATATGGACATCTTGAAATGGTTGCAATTTGGAAACAATGCTTCAAACTAAGCAAGCCGTGCAGCTAGTTTTGTTACTGATTTAGAGCCTAAATGAACCTTGTCAGGCCTTTGCCTCAACTCCTGGTTCTGAGGCTCAGGGAGTGCTATTAACTACAACCTTTTCAGGTCATTACTGCCACTGACTCTGTGCTCCCCATTAGCACCACCCAGGGCAGAGCTTTTCTATCTTCCTCTTGCAATACAGGGTTATGCAGAAGAAAAGGGGTTGTAGAAAGAAGATTTGGGGAATTGTGAATGTCGGGAACTTCAGTTCAAGTCAGGAAGAACTGAAAGAATACACTGGGAAGATTCGGAGTAACAGAGCTGGTGGGATAGACTCGCCCATCCAGCATCACTGTGCCTGGCCTCTGTGTGGGCAGAACTGCTTCAGCCCATTTCTAATTCTTGGTCCTTGATCTTAGACTGCCCCCTGCCCGTCCCCTCATGTCCAAACCCCTTACAGTGTTCATCCATTATGCATTGGCTCACCTTCATTCCCTAGGACCGACCTTCAGCGTTGTTTATAGTGGTGGTCATCTATTTTCCACCTGACCCATTTATCTTGGCTTCTGGATTTTGTTCTCAGAGAGGCCCCCTGCTTGGATAGCTGTCTGGCCAGCTGTGGGGCCAGCTGCCTGCTCCAGATTCCAAGGTGACCAAGTATCTCTCTTCCTCCTCTGACTGGTCCCGATCCACGAGCTGTGGCAGCAGGTGAAAGATGACGATGATATAACAACTGTATCTGACCAGATTTTAACCTGGGGTGGGCTGCTCAGAGAGGTCAGGTTACATCATGCACCACAGTGGGCCTGGCGGCCAGGAAGACCATGTGGGCCTTCAAGGCCTAGTGAAGGGTTGGGGTGCAGAGGAAGAGCCGGGTGCAGAGCACAGAAGGCAGACTTGGTTTACTCTACAGCTTTAGCCACTGCCCAGCATGGTTGCAGGACCACAGCCCCACACACTGGCCGTGCCTATCGAGAGCATTGCCATACAGTCAGCCGAGCTACAGGTGGCTACAGGTGGGGAGGAAGCCTTTGTGGCGGCCCTATTTCCCCTTTGGGAAGAAAATCTAGGGACTATATATTCCATTTCTAAGGCAAACTTAAACAAATTTTGTTTAATGCTTATTTATTTTTGGGCAAGAGCGTGCGCAAGCAGGGAAGGGGCAGAGAGAGAGGGAGACACAGTGGGCGCACTCTCCTCTCCTCCATACACACTGGGCCATTTCTCCTCCCCCGACGCTCACTCAGGGTAATTCTTTCATTCATGTGGATCTGTGGTTGCTTGTCAGGTACTGGTGATTCCTACACTGGTGTCTTCAGACTTCTAGACCAAACTGCCTGCTGCTACCCTGCCAGTGTTCTCCAGACATCACAAACCAGACGTGACCCGGTCTGAACTCGCCCCTCTCCTCCATAGCTCTTCTAGTTTGTGCTTCTGTTTTGCCGTCCTAGTGACTGACACCACTGTCCATCCAGTTGTTCAAGCCCAACATCTGAGAGGCCGTCTTGACATTCCCCCTTCAAAACTCCAATGTTCAAGCAATCACACATTTTAGTAGAGTCCACCTCCTCGTTGATATAGTTTGTACGGTTCTGAATGACTGGATCCCACTTACCCTTCCAGTGTCCTCTCTAACTCCTCTGTCTCAGCTAATGCTGAGCTAATTTTCAGTGTTGGAGGCTTGGCACACACAGTCATTTGTCACCTCCAAAATGCACATCTGCCACACCCTCCACCTTAAACAGGCTTGCCCTCTTCTTTTTTATATTTTTTAATTTTTTAATGTTTATTTATTTTTGAGAGAGAGAGAGAGAGAGATTGAGCACGAGCAGGGTAAGGGCAGACAGAGAGGGAAACACAGAATCCAAGGCAGGCTCCAGGCTCCAGGCTCTGAGCTGTCAGCACAGAGCCCGATGCAGGGCTGGAACTCACGAGCCATGAGATCATGACCTGAGCTGAAGTCAGACACTTAACTAATTGAGCCGCCCAGGAGCTCCCTTTTTTTTTTTTTTTTTTTAACTAACTCCTCCATGACTTGTAAGTCCCCATATAGAAGTCACTAACTTTCTTTATTTCTAAATTTATTTCTTTATTTTGAGAGAGAGATAGCAGGCACACATGAAAGAGAGAGAGAGCGAGAGAGCAGGCACACATGAAAACTGGGGAGGGGCAAATAAAGAGGGAGAGAGAGGATCTCAAGCAGGCTCCCAGCTGTCAGCTCAGAGCCTGATGCAGGGCTGTCTCACAAACCATAAGATCACGACGTGAGCCAAAATCAAGAGTCAGTTGCTCAACCTACTGAGTTACCCAGGTAGCCCTAGAAATCACTCACTTTCAATTCTCCCAAAGTCTGGGTTAGATGACCCTCCTAGAGCTCTTGATATATCTCTTTATCAGAGCTTCCTTTCCTATTTCTAATTTACTTCTACTAAATTCTACTATAAAGCCCCTATAAGCAGGAACCACATTTATTCTATTTGCCTTTGTATTCCTAGCCTCCAACCCCGTAGTTAGTACAAAATAGATGTTCAATGAGTGAAGGAATATAAATGTTAAAAGTATCATTGTGAAAATATAAATTTCAAATCAGAAGATACAATTCAGATTTTACTAAAGAAAGATTTATCAAGTCCCTCTAATACCAAAGGGAATTGGAGATTATCTAAAACTATTTAGAACTTATCAACATTAGAATCATGAGCAGAGAGCAGTTAATGGAGGTAGATTTCACATCTGTTCCTTGTGCGATTCTTTTCCAGAGTTCAATATCCAGATTCTCTGAGCCAAGTTTTGGGATCGTCCAAGCATTCCATCCTCCTGGATTTTCATGAATTATTGGATTCATAGCCTACTCCGTATTTGGGAAGATGGGGATTGGAATAAGGTAAGTGTTAGCTTTTCTGTTTTTCAATTTTTCAGTTCTCCTTTCTAGAGCCTTCTTCAAGAGGTGTGACTGGCTTCCGTTCTAGCCCCGCTGGCCTCACAGTGTTTGAATATCCAATGCATATGAAGTGATGCTGGGAAGTCTCTTGACTTACACCCTTTTAAATTTTCTTTTTTGTTTCATGACTATCTACATTCTTCATCATTGTTCTATCAATTTTTTCTTAATGTGACTCTACAGAGAGAAAAGTGGGTTTTGAAAAATCAACTTGCTGCCCACTCCAGAACAACTTTTGGTCCAGATGCACACTAGGAATGTAGGGCACAAGCAATGCAATCAAACTTCAAACACAACTCTGCGTTAGCCATACTATCTATGGACTACCCGCTCCCTCCATTCTACCCCACTGTCAATCCTCTTAGCCCTGCACGCAACTTAGTTGTCCATTTAAAACCCTTAGTATTAATAATTTATCATTTATTATCTGTCTTTACTAGAATGTAAGCTTCATTAGCACAGGGATTTTTGTTTTATTCACCACTCTATACTCAGCACATGGAACAGTAGCTGATACATGGTAGGCACTCAGTAAATATTTGTTGATTGAATGAATGACGCTTTTTAAAAAAATTCTTAAGAGACTGATGCATACCTAGATCTCTAGGTCTAATTAGGGTCGGGTTTGTAGCCCTGTCACCCTTAACGCTTTTACTGATGACTAAGGTGATAACACTGATAGTGTGATAAGCACATTTATACATGACATACCAACTAGAAAGGATAACAAATAAACTGGATGATACAATCAGGACCTCCCCCCAAGCCCCCCAGCCAAATTCTGACAAAATGTAATCATGAATCACATCTAACAATATGAAGTTTCATAGGGACAAATGTAAAGTACTCAAAGATCCCACAATTCAATTGTGCAAGTACAGATTGGGGGTGAGAAGGCTTACAATAGAGTACGTAGGAAGATTTAGAGTCTCCTGTAGATTGTTAGTAGATGATGAGTCAACACGGTGTGATGTGACTTCAAAAAAATCAATCTTTTGTTATATTAATAGAAATATAGTGTTCAAGTTGGGACGTAGTTCTCTAGTACTCACTTGTGACCAGGCTACATTTGTTCCGTGTTGTGAATCCTGATCTTGAGCCTGTAAGAAAGACATCGATAAACACAAGATTATGCAAGAAGAGGAAAAGGATAAGAGATTTGGTAAAACAGTGTCATATAAAAAGTGGTTAAAGAAATGTGACATTGTGTGTGGGTGTGTGAGGATGGGGATGTTAGCTAGCATATGAAGCTACCTTCCAAAATGAGAGGGGCTATCCTGCTGAGGAGAGATTAGATTTCTTCTGAGTAACCCCAAATGACAGAGGGAGGACCCATGAGTGGAAGATGTACATTTCAACCCACCAGAATTTATCAACAATTAGACTTGCCCACCCACCAAGTAGATAACTGTTGGAGGTAGTAAGCTCCCTGACCCTGAGGCTATTCAAGCAGAATCTGGGCATTTTTGCCCCATTTGCTGCATATATTTGTGATAGAAGTTCAAACACGGGGGTGAGGGATCAGGTTCATCACAATAGCAAACACATATTGAGCGCCTACCGTATGGCAGGTACCATAATAAGTGATTAGTGTGGATTATTATGTTTAAGACTCACATCAGTCCTACCAGTTCCATCTCACAGATGAGAAAAGATAAGGCTCTGAGTGATTAAGTAATTTGCCCAAGGCCTTACAGCTTGTACCAGGCAGAGCAAGGATTTGAACTTAGGCAGTCACATCCCTGACCTTAATTATTATTCTATAAAGGACTCTGCTTCGAGAAAACCTTTCTTTCCCACCCTGAGATTCTATCACTCTAATGAAGTAATCAAACCAAGGAGCTTATTATCTCCAGTAGTAAATGATTCTATAGTAAATAGTTTCTTTCAATATAGAATGCAGGCACTGAATTCGTGTGGGTATTTGCCTCTCGTGGTGCACCATATGGAGCCCAACATAGGGCCGGGTATACAACAAGTGCTCAATAATTATTTATTAAGCAAAATGATGAGTGAATGCAACCAAACAAGATTGGCTGCATTTGAAATGACAAAATCTCAATATATTGTGCCTGAGGAAAAACAAGCCAATTTCTGGGTGGTCTGATGAGGACGCTTGGCAAAAAGTGGTAAAAAACCATCACTTCTAGCAAAGGCCTTGAGAATTCCTGTCCAGTCATTTGGGCAATACTCATTTCAGCAAATATCTACCGAGTACCTGTCCTGTGCTAGGTATGTGCAACGTGCTGAGGGTGCAGGGGTGAATCAGAGGGGGGAGATGGACAGGTAAGCAAATTCTTCTGATGCAATGTGACAAGTGCTATCTCAGGAGAGACAGAGAGAGAGAGAGAGAGAGAGAGCACATATGTTAAGTATTACAGAAGCACAGAACTAATTGTACTTGGTTGAAAGAGTTGCCCGGTACTTCTGTTTTAAAAATGACTGCCATGTACTTTCTATGAGTTTCTTTGGTCTTCATAAAGACTGTGTGAGGTTGTGATCCCTTTTTTGTACAGAAGATGACATACAGTTTCACAGAGGTTAGGTGAATTCCCCAAGGTCATGCAGCTGGTAATAATAACTGTGGGCATTTACTGAGTGCTCAGGATACCTGAGGCTATGTTTTAGGCCCTATTAAGACATCTAATCCTCGGGGTGCCTGGGTGGCTCAGTCGGTTAAGCGTCTGACTTTGGCTCAGGTCATGATCTCACAGTTCGTGGGTCCCAGCCCCGCGTCGGGCTCTGTGCTGACAGCTCAGAGCCTAGAGCCTGCTTCAGATTCTGTGTCTCCCTCTCTCTCTGACCCTCCCTTGCTCACGCTCTCTCTCTCTCTCTGAAATTTAAAAAAAAAAAAGACATCTAATCCTCACAACTACTCTCTGAGGCTGTGATTGCTATCACTGTCATTTTACAAAGGAGAAAACTGAGGCACAGGATTGAAATGACTTGCCTAGAGTCACATGGGTAGAAAGTGGAAAAACCAGGATTCGCATCTCTGCATTCTGGTTTCAACAGGCACACACTTATCCACGGAGCTAAATTACCTTTAACTGGTCCCCTAAAGAGCTGGAACTCACTTGGATTCTGACTCCAAGTTCAGCTCCCTTTCAAATGACCTTGCCGTTTAGCAATATTGCATCCAAATGAAAAGAAATGGCGTGTGCCTGGATATAAGGAGAGGTTGTATAGGGCTGGCACCCTTGCAAGTGTTGGGGAGAGGTATGGTAAAATCTAGAATGTGCATTAGCTGGGTATGCAGGGGTTTTCAGGGCAGCCGAAATTTGGCTTGCTGTTTTCCAGAGCAGCACCCTGAGATCTAGGGACTATGATTTGTGACTCATAGGAACTAGCCACCAACACTTACCCTGCAGCCTTTTAAAATCTAGTTTAAATTTTTTAAGAGAAGATGACAGGATGTAAAACATTAAGAATGAAGCAAGTTAAATTCAATACCTTTATAAATAAGCGAGAATGGAGTTACAGAAAAGGAGAAATGAAGCACATAATTGTTTAAATTGTCCAAGCCTTTTCTCTATAATAAAAATTCCTGGATTGAAAAATAGTTCAATCCAATATTATTGTGCTTTAATAATTAAGTTGAGTTGGCTCTGTGGCAAATCCGACAAAGAATTGGTTATTAACATGAATGAAGATTACCCTTCCCTCAATAATTACAACTTCAGCTAATGTGGATATGATCCATCCAATTGGATCAGACTGCATTTTAAGACATACATCTCCCATAGATTTTGGAGATTTGGCAATTTTAAAATTAGCCAGAGGATGAGATTTCTGAGGCAGGCGGAGGAGCAGAAAGGGTCAACTTTGTTCAGCATTCATTCTTTCAAAGCAGGTGGGATTTTTTTGTTTGATTTGGTTTTTAGTGTTTTGTTTGGGCACATATGGAGGCCTGGTAGATTCACCGATTATCTCAGCCTTTGTGTTTATGGATTTCTATTTTCTTGGCTTCAGGTCCTTGGAAACATTTGTTTTGATGATGGCAGGAGAGTTAGTCATGTTTTATTTTTGTTGTTCCTATTTATTTTTAAGATCCTTTCGTTCAAGTCAACTTACAAGGTATTGTGTAACCTGTATTTATGTCTCCACAAATAAAATATTCTTAGCAGTAACTTTTAATACAACTTAGAGGGATAGTTAATAATTCGATGCCCAGTTAATGCCCATCAGAATGATTCTGTAGTATGAGTAGCTAGAACAAAAGTATGCTTTGAAAAATAATGTTTGAAATTTATAATTGGATTTGGCATTTAATGTGAAATTTCAAGTTTCACAGATCAATTAATTTTGAGTTGCCATGCAGACAAATTCTTATAAACATATTTTCCTTTTCATCACCAAGTCAATAAAAGTTGGAAACCTCTTTTCTCACACATTCCGTTCTTTAAGCCTGAAGGTAAATTGCCTTTAAAAACCACATCCCAAACAAACAGTTTTTCATAAAGTTATGAGTAAACGAATAGAGTGGGCTCTACTGGCATTTGGGATGCACATCTAATTAGAACTCTCAGTATTTCAGACATATAATTTACTAACGTTGAGGTTTTTAATTCTTAACTTTGAGTCCACTGGGATGAAACAAGTGACCCTTGTTGGAAATACGTCAAGAATCAACTTTCTCAGGTTTAGCTCTAGCCTGTTGGTCACCAAATCAAACGCTGTTGGTTCCCAGGGCTAAAGACGTCCGAACTTTCTAAAGTTTGTTAAAAGATCAAGGCAGAAAGCCAGCCCTGCTTTGCTGCTGTGAAGAACAGAGCTCTTCCCATCTTCTCCTTGATGCTTCTTAGTCTGTGTCTCCATCTCAACCGGCTCCAGCTTTACTGTAATATGAAGCATGCTGCACCCCCGCACATCCTCCATTGGACGGGGGAGACAGAGAACCCTGTCTTTACAATGAGACATGAATATCATCTTTTGAACTGACCTGACATGCTTTCTAGTACAAAGCTCCATGCTAGGCACTAAGGACAGCTATGAATGCTCTCACTCACCAATGTTCATAACTTAAAAATGTTAACACAAGATTCGCAATGCACTTGATGACTGTGTGACCTTGAGGGAAAAACTTAACCTCTCTCCGAAATAACTATTTCAAAGGGTTATTGTGGTCAATAATTGAGACTATACCACATTTACCAATGATTTTGCTTTAACGTCTACATTTAGAACAAAATGTTACTTTAATGATACTCTGTTAACTGTGTTTCATAATGGAGCTGAGTATGGTTTCTTTAGGAGAAAATTACATGTGAACAAAAGAAAGAAGGAACAGAGGATAAATGAGACCTCTTTATTTCAGAATAAATGAAGGGTTACTTATCTGATTACAGATCATTCAGATGATATAATGATTATTAGATGTCTGTATGTAATTACGAAACATGCAAGTTTTTATAAGTTGGTTTTAAATAATTTTACTGATCTTTAAGAACTCATTTCCCCATAATTGAAGAGCAAACCTTGCAGTACACCATATTAACTACTAATATGCTAAAATTACCCATTAACTATCTTTCTCTTTCATTGCATCTACTACCATGGCCCTACATTTATTTTAGCAATATAAAAGGAGTGATCTCAACTTCTCTGCTTTCTCTACATTCTAGAAAGGAGAGAAGAGCATTCCTCCCACCCACTTACCTATGAAAAAAAAAGGACTGTCAGAGGCTGCCAGGAACTAACACTGTAGTAAAATTACAAGAAAATTTTGTTAAGAAACCTTTTCTCATCTGCAAGTTATTTCACTGAAACCTGAGGTGCTACATTTCACACAAAGGTGACTTTGGAGGAGAAAATTTGTGCCAAACTGGATCCGTTGTTTTTGCGTTATGTAAGAAGGAGAAAAAAAATGAACTGTTTACTCCTAAGCCATAAATTTAAGATTATCCTATTATACCAAATGACAGAAATTCCACACCTCAAACCTTAGGGTTATATTTTTATGAACTATTATCTGTATCCATTCAAAACTAAATATAATTAAATATGAAATAATTTGTTTTGCCCAGTAATATTTAAAATATACAAAGTTATTTTATTCACTATGTCAGAAGTGAATTCTAGTTGTACTGTGAAAATGGTATTGCTATATAAAAGATTTTTCTTTTTAAATAGCTTTTTCCTGATAAAGAATATATGTGCAGTATAAAAATTATAGAATATACAAAGTGAAAAGAAGAAAATAAAAATCACCAATTCACTCATAATTCTATCATCCAGAAATAATCACCATTAACATTTTCTTGTATTTTTTAAATAATCGATGTTTATACATACACACACACCTCAAAATACCCATTATATATAAATGCATATTAGTGCTTTATTATAGAAAATTTAAAACATAAACAAAAGTAGACAGAGAGCATAATGAACCCCATGTACTCATCAACCCATGATGGCCAACCCATCAATATCCTCTTCTTCCTCCGTACTCATTTTATTTAAAATTTTTTTTAATGTTTTACTTATTTTTGAGAGAGACAGAGAGAGAATGAGCAGGGGAGGAGCAAAGAGAGAAGGAGACACAGAATCCAAAACAGGCTCCAGGTTCTGAGCTGTCTGCACAGAGCCCAAGTCAGGGCTCAAACTTGTGAACCATGAGATCATGACCTGAGCCAAAATTGGATGCTTAATTGACTGGGCCACCCAGGCGCCCCTCTACTCATTTTATTTTAAAGCAAATTCCAGAAATTATATCATCTTAACCAAAAATATTTCAGTTTGGATCTTCAAAAGAAAAGTTTTTTTAACATAACCATTATGACACCTAAACTAATTAAAAATATTTTAATAATATGAACTAGTGTTCAAATTTCCAATTGTTTCATAAATGTTATAATTTATTTTTATAATGTGTTTGAAGCAGAATCCAAATAAGGTCCCCATACTGAGATTGGTTGATAGGTCTGTTAAATCTTTTAAAATACATACACACTTCCACTCTAATATTTTTTCCCTTGCAACTTATTGTTGAAGAAACCAAATTGTCCTGTAGAACTTCCTACAGCTTGGAATTTTCACGTTCCCTCCCCATAGTATAGTTTAACATCTCTTCTGTCTTGTGTATTTCCTACAATTATCAACAGGCTTTATCAGATTCAGTGTTTTGGTTTTTGTGGTGTTGATTTTTGTTGTTTGGGGTTTTTTTTGCAAGATTGCGTCATAGATAGTTTTGTGTTTTGCCATTAGGAGGTGCACATTGTGTAATACTCTCTTCTTTTACATTACCTAGATTCATTAGTATATTAAGAATTGCAAAATAGTAGTATTTTAATCTTACTATTCCTTGAGTTGATTTTCTGGCATGTGCCCACGGTGGTCAATCACGTATTGGTTTAATTTTGCTTTTGGTGTTGTTGTTTTTATTTTTTTAATGTCTATTTATTTTTGAGAGGGGGGAGGGGCAGAGAGGTGGGGACAGAGGATCTGAAGCAGCATCTGTGCTGACAGCAGAGAGCCCAACTTGGGGCTTGAACTCAGGAACTGTGAGATGATGCCCTGAGACAAAGCAGGCACAACTGACTGAGCCATCAGGTGCCCCTATTGTCATTTTTAATTATCATTTGCATTCATTAATTAAAACATATCCAATGTGTCTTAATACATCTTATTTATTACTCTTATTAATGCTTAAGTTATCCCTATTTGGCTTGTAGTAGCATCTTCAAATTAGCTCCTGACTTCTTCCAACATAAATGACCCTAGTAGTCTTTGACAGTGTCTTTGTTATTTGGTATAAGATGGTCTAAGCTCATCTTGTATAGTTCTATGTGGGAAAAATCTATTTTTTAAAAATCTATATTTAAGACTTGAGTATGTATAAATATAATACCAAACCATAGGACAGAAGCTATTTATATAACAAAGACTGGAAACAACCCAAATGTCCATTAATAGAGGACTAGTTGAACAAAGTATGGTGCATCCACACAATGGAGTCCTGTGCGGTTATAAAAGTGAATTAGGGACTTTTACATATACTTACTTATCAATCTATATTGATCTCTAGGATACATTGTAAGTAGATAGCAAGGAGGAGAAAAGTGAACCTACCATTTATGTAAAAATGGATATAAATATATATTTACATACATAGATACACATATATACACACATACACATGTGGAAGGATAGATATCACAAAGTAATAGTTACCTGTAAAAGGGGGAAAGGAATGAAGTAGAAGGGATGGTGAAAGAATCTAGACTTGTCTACCTTGAGACCCGACTTTGGAATTATGTAAATATCTACATAACTATAAAAATACTAATTTAAAAAATCCAATTCCTAATTTTTTAAAAAAGCCTAATTTTGTATCCAATTGGTGGCAGAGAAATTATTTTGAATAATTTTAAGACACAGCAATCTGACTACGTATCCCTAACAGGATATTTCCAAAGGACAAAGAAAACTGCAAAAACACTTTTTTAACCATTTTTGGTAATCATATGGTTGGTGGTAGTGTTGATATTGCTTTTCTGGGCAAGAAGGGATCAGCAAATATTAATTACAGGATCTTCTAACTCTATCATGTTCGGTGTCCTTGAGAATCAGGATTCACAGCATGGGAGGAAGGAAATCGAGATGTAAAAGAGCAGAGGTCAGGTAAAAACCCTGTAGTTCTGCATTTGAATTAGAAGTTAGTGATATAAGGGGCACCTGGCTCAGTCAGTGGAACATGGGGCTCTTGATCTTGAGGTTGTGAGTTCAAGCCCCATGTTGGGCATAGCAATTACTTTTTAAAAATTATTTAAAAAAAGAGATGTTAGCGATATAAATTTATGACACATATGTATGTGTTTACATGTATTTCTTACCTCTGTTCACTGAAAAGACCTAATAGTGCTTAAGCCAATAGCAATGAGCACCCTTGGTATCTATATTAATCTGGCTGAAGCAGGAAAAAAGTCTATAGACATATACATATATATCAACAAATATATATATATATCATATATACATCACAACATATGAATATACATGATAGATATACATATTCATATATTCATATATTTTATGTAATGTATATAATCAGTTATTTATCTCTTCTATTACAGGACATTTAGATTGTTTCCAGTTCTTTACAGTTATATATGATACTGCAACAAAGCACTTGTGCACATCTTATTTTTCTAGTACAAATTCCTGTAAGTGGAATTACCCGGACAGAGAGAAGGAACATATTTAAGCTCTTGATTAGTATTGTCCAATCGCCTCTAGAAAGGTTATACCAGGTCACACACCAAGCGGCAGTGTGGGAGAGTGACTCCTTCATCCCCTTAATAGTTATTGACATTTTAGACATTTATATTCACGTTTCTGCCAATATGATCTAAGTCAGGTAGAGTCACTCCTTTTTGTTTTTTCCTCTTGGATTTTCTTATAAAGAGGCTTTACAAATTAAGAATACCACATGGAAAAATTACACTGATGAAACATTTTCGTTTTTACATTATGAATTAACAAATATAAATCAACAAGGAATAGAATGGTCTTATCAAACTAAGTGTATTACTTATAATTTATGGGTGAACCTGCTAACCCTTTAGTTGCAAACATATCACAGATGTATTGATATTAATTTTTATAGCTTTTTGGTAATTTGGCAGCTCCTTTTGAAATCCCTGGGTTTTTCATTATAATCCTACCTTTGCAGAGCTCATTATATATATGGAACTATTTCCCAGACATAGTTTACAAAGTCAACTAACTTTGCAAACATTTTTCTTATGTGTCTATTCCATATACCATTCCATGTGAATATCATGAAATAAAAAAATAGATTATAGATAAAATTCATAGACTGTTAAAGCTGGAGGGATCTTAAAGATCATCCATTTGTCTAGCCTCTTTATTTTATACTTTGGGAGGCTAAAGCAAAGGACAGTTACACAACCCTCTGAGGTTGTACAGCTAATTTGTGACAGTGTGAGATAAAAATCCCAATCTGACTCAATAGAGTGTCCTTTCCATGTGGCTTCCTGGTATTAGCAAAACTGGAAGACAATATGTAAAAACATAAAAATAATTGTTGTATTAGGAAAATGAGGTTTGGGGTATTTTCCTTTGAAATTCTGTTGTCATGCTACCTTTTCAATAAAAAACTATAGAAAGTAAATCTACAACTACATTATAAAATCAGGTAAGGGGCTACTGGATGGCTCATTGGTTAAGCATCTGACTTTGGCTCATGTCATGATCTCACGGTTTATCGGTTTGAACCCCACATTGGGATCTCTGCTGTCAGTGTGGAGCCCTCTTTGGATCCTCTGTCTCCCTCTCTCTCTGTCCCTTCTGTACTCATTCTCATTCTCTCTCTCTCTCTTTCTCAATAAATAAATAAACATTTCAAAATAAAATCAAATCAGGTAAAAGAGCACTTCTGTTACTCAAAAGCTAGAAGTAAATTACTCTAATGGAGATTTGTGGCTATTTATACCATGATCAACACCATCACCATAATTATTTCTTTCTAATTAACCCTTCTTTAAATGCAAAAAAAAAAAAAAATGTGGAAGGAGTAATACATTATCCAAGGGGCTAGGGACTCATCAGTTGTTTCTCTCCCAGCAGAAGAGAGCGTAAAGGTAGCATATATAGCACTAAAAAGGAAAGGCAGATACTGAAAAGAGAGATGAAGGGACCCCAAAGGCAACTTAGAGCAGAGTTTTACCCCAAATCAACTAGAATGCATTTACAGAACAGTTCATTAGAAGTCCAAGGCTCTTACAAGGGGCCCTTTAATTTTTATCGTGTTTCCAGAGGACCTGTTAGGAAATGAGGAAGGGTACTCTTCTCAGGCCATGGACACAGACCATCTGTGTCTGCCCAAGAAGTCCAATACACCATGGCCACCTGCCTGTCCACGCAGCCGTGGTGGAAGTGGGCAAACAAGCCTCAGCAGACATTCTGTTTACTGTCCCTGGAAACAGGCCTTTTGCCATGGAAAACTTTCTCATTGTACCCACAGGTACAGGACACACATTGCACAATACGAATGATCTTATTAAGACTTCTCGCCAACCTGTGTACATGGTGTGCTTCAGGACTAGGGCTGAGTGCCATTTCTGAGGTGTCATGCCACTCTTTATTCAGGGACAAAGTCTAAAGGGGGCCTGCAGGAACATCGTCACGCCTTCCTTCCCCTACAACCCCCTCTGGTCGCTGATGCCTGAAGTCTTCAGGCTTTATGCTTTTGGCTTCTCTCTGGACCATGTACTCTCTGATTTCCAGCAATTTATTTCTCACTTTTTGTTGTTACGAAAGGAACAGAAGCACATGGTGAAAAATGAAACAGTGCGAAGGGGTATTCTGTGAAAGGTGCACCTCCTCCTATCCTGAGCCCCGGGGTCCCTGCCCAGGAGTAACCGCCGCCTGTCTGTTCACCACCAGAAAACACGGTGGGGAACCTTCTCTGTGGCAACCGCTCCTCTGGGCACTTAGGGCTGAGTAACAAACGGACAGATAAGATCTCTGCCTTCTGGTAGGAGTTGATGGACCGGAAGGAAGATGCATAAGCCAAGTAGCCTTTTGTATGTCAGAAGGCAGTAAATGCTACAAACAGAAACAAGCAGAAATCCGGGGAGAGTGAGCAGGGCCACCGAGGTGATCCTTGAGCACAGCACTGAAAGAAGAGAGAGTCGGTGCTATTGTGGGGAAAGAACTTTCCAGACAGAGAGAAAGCACATCCAAGTCCCTTTGGCGTGCTGTGGAGACAGAGATTTAAAGACACTTTTTACATTTTTGTTTACAAAACACTTGTAAAGTGTCTACCCCAGGCCAGGCATTCTTCTGCGTCTTTTATATCTGCTCACTCTCTTAATCCTTACAACAGGCCCAGTCATCCTTATCATCCCACTGCAAAGGCAAACGTGGGGCCCAGAGATGTTAGGAAAGTCGCCCCAAAGCACAAATCAGTGAGTAGTCAGACCTAGACCCTCACAGAGGCTCCGGGGCTCTGGAGTCCGTGCCTTAACACACAGTAGGGCAGGTGATACTGGAGAGCCGTGGGGCCGTCCTGAGGGCAACACGGGAGCCTTGAGAGAGGAAACTTCACTCCTTCAGAACGGACACATTTACATGTTTATGTTTATGGATATGTGAATGCGTGTGTGTGCCCTTCAGGTGTGTGCCCTCTTAGTGAATAGCTTAATGGTAAAGTGCAAAACAATTTTAATTGATGGGAAGGAGAGAAAGGTTTGTTATTATGTATGCTCTAGTTAAAGATGATTGCCTATTGAATAATATTTTGGGCATGAGTGATCTCTTCTAATTTTTTAAAGTTTATTTATTTATTTATTTATTTATTTATTGAGAGAGAGAGAGAGAGAGAGAGAGAGAGAATGTGTGTGTGTGTGTGTGTGTGTGTGTGTGTGTGTGAGCAGGAGAGGGCCGGAGGGTGGGGAGAGAATCCCAAGCAGGCTCCCCACTGTCAGCGCAGAGCCGGACATGGGGCTTGAACCAATGAACTATGAGATCATGACCCGAGCCGAAATCAAGAGTTGGATGCTCAACTGACAGGATCACCCAGGCGCGCCAGTCTTCTAATTTTTTTAAGGTTTACTTATTTATTCTGAGAGAGACAGAGACAGCGTGAGTGGGGGAGGGGCAGATAGAGGGAGAGAGAAATGCAAGCAGGTTCCAAGCTGCCAGTGCAGAGCCAGACGCAGGGCTCAAACCCACAAACCCATGAGATCATTTCCTGAGCTAAAACCAAGAGTCAGAAGCTTATCCGACTGAGCCACCCAGGTGCCCCCGATCTCTTCTAACTTTAAAGTCTTACAAAAACTTCTCTATTCCGAGATTCTGACATACTTGTTTGTTTGATTAGTGTCTCCTTTGGACAACTTTTTTTGTCCAAATCAACTTTTTTTTTTAAACAATTCAGTAGTTTCTTATATTTTCACAATGTTGAATAACCATTGCCTGTATCTAATTCCAGAACCTTCCCATCACTCCAGAAAGAAACCTCATACCTGTTAGCAGGCACTCTCGATTCTCTTGAAAATCACAAATCTAGTTTCTGTCTCTATGTATTTTCCCACTGTGGGCATTTGAGATAAATGGAATTATGCAGTATGTGGCCTTCTTTTTCTCAGCATAATGTTTCAGGATCCCATGCTTGTAGTATGTGTCAGCCCTGCGTTCCCTTTTAGGGCTGAATCAAGTTTCATTGTCTGCATATGCTACATTTTGTTTACTGATTCATCTGTTGGTGGACATTTGAGTTGCTTCTACTTCTTGGCCTTTTTGTTTTTTTGTTTTTAATTTTTTTTTTTAATTTATTTTTGAGAGACAGAGAGAGAGACAGCGTGAGCAGGGCAGGGTCAGAGAGAGGGAGATACAGAATCCGAAGCACACTCCACGCTCTGAGCTGGCAGTCAGCACAGAGCCCGACGCGGGGCTCGAACCCACGAACCATGAGATCATGACCTGAGCCAAAGTCGGACACTCAACCGGCTGAGCCACCCAGGTGCCCCACTTCTTGGCCTTTTTGAATAATTCTGCTATGTGCATTTGTGTACAATTCTTTGAGCCGATATGTTTTAGAACTCTCTTGGGGATACCGAGTGGGATTGCTGGGTTATATGGTAACAATGTTTAACTTATCAAATCAACTTTTGAACACAGTGTGGCACCTCACTATTTATAAGGGAAATAATATAAGAACAAATGGTTGCATTAGCAAATGCCCTATCCTGTCCTATTTCTACGAGAAGGTAGCAGATGAGGGGTGGTGCCTACTTCTTGGGGTTTACTGTGTCAGTACCTGGAAGTCATTGGCATTCAGTGGATCTGTTCTCCAGGCAGATCCCACTTATTGTGGACAGGATAGAGAGCCACCATGAGGAAGTTGCCCTTGAAGTAAATGGAGAGATCAGGCTTGAGCAGCCCAGTCTCTCCAGGTAACCCTTAGTAGCCCCGTAGTGCTATTAGAGTCAGTCTGGAAAAGCAAAGGTTTTGAGAAGACAACACTGCTCTCTAAGAATAATATTAATGATAATACTGGAAGCGCCAACTTCTTAGCATTCACTACATGCCTAGCATAATGCTAGATGCTTTACAGCCTTTTTCTAGACCTATAGTTTACCAATAGCCATTGAAATGTGGCTAGTTTGAGTTGAAATAAACTGTACATGTAAAATATACATTAGGTTTCAAAGACTCGGCACAAAAAAGAGACTGTAAAATATCTCACTAATTGTTTTCGCATGTTGAAATGATATTTTGGATATGTTAAGTAAAATAGATGACTAAAATTAATTTCACCTGTGTATTTTTACTTTTCTTAATGGGCCTACTAGAAAATTTTCAATTATATATGTAACCCATATTTGTAGAGTCAAATTATATTTCTATTGGACAGCACTTGTTCTAGACTATTCTTCACAGTAATTTCATCGGCTGGATGGTATTATCATCTTCACATTATGGGTGAGGAAATTGAGGTTCAGAGAGCTTAAGTAAATTGCCAGTGATCATACCGCTGTGGTTTAAGCACCACTCTGACTGTCTCCAAGCCTGAAAGTGTACCCATTACTTTGTGCTGTCTGTCCATGGCCCCAAAATATAAGCCCTATGATAGAGAAAATGGTTATGATCATTAGCTATGGCAAAAAGTTATTTTCACATCTCCTCATAGGGCTCAAGAAAAAATTGTCCATATCATTCCGCAAAGTAGAATTTAGGTTATAGTTGGGGGAAATTGCTTATGGGAAAGTTTCTTAAATGCTAACTCTTTGTTTGGAGTGGTTGGGGACTTACTCACCAAGGACAGAAAGTAGATGAAACTACTTCCAAGGTTACTGCTGCCATAACCCTCAGAGTGAGATGGAGTCAAGATGGATGAATTTGTGCTTCAGTTTCGTCCTTTTTTCCCAATAAAACATAAGGCTTTAATTTCATCCCATTTTGTTTGAATTTATGAAGACCTCAGTGGGACAATTTGCAGAGCAGTGCTGACCCCTTCCTAGTTGCAACAGAGAGAAGGCAAAACTATTTAGGAGAGAGAGAGTCATTCCATTGCCTTTCTCCCCCACTGCTATCTTAATCCATCCTCTAAAATATGTGTCTTAATTCAGTTAAGTCTGCTTTTCCCCAAGGTACCCACATTCATCACTCAAAAAGAAATCTCATATGTGCCTACTAATGCTAGTTATTACTATATTTTAAATACTATAACTTAATATTATGCTCATTTTATATATACTTATATATAACACATATGGGAATATAATTTACTTATTTAACTTCAACTACCAAAAGGGAAGTCTAGTTGAGAATGGTAGTTCCTTGAGTTATTTGTCCAAGATGGGGAGGATTGGGAGAATTGGGAATTATACTTCGCCTCAGGTCTCATCCCGAATATTTAAGCCCTTTCCTATTCTTAGGGGCTAGAAATGTTGCTTCCAGCTGTTAAATCACACACACTTTCCCCGCCCACCTCCCCACTCCCTCCCACCCCCCCACCCCCTCCAGCCTACAAATTTAGAGCTACCAAGAAACATGGCGACTTGGCTCCTAAAAGAGTAAGTGCAACTCAAAAATCAAACTCTAAGAAGATAAAAAATTTCTAAACATGTACACGCCTGTTTTATAACTTCTATTTTTAAATTTAAAGTCAAAATTGTTTTTGAAGATTTTATTTTTAAGTAACTTCTTCACCTAGTGTGGGGCTCAAACTTATAACCCCAAGACCAAGAGTCCCATGTTCTACCAACTAAGCCAGCCAGGCACCTCCAAAGTCAGATTTTTAGTGTTCCTAAATTAGGTTCACTTTAACGTAAATAACTGCATGGGAAATAAATCCCACCATTTGTTCTTTATTTAATCATTCTTCACTAAAATTCCTTAGAGGTTTCAAATATACTTCAGATGAGATGACAATAAATCATCGAGAGAAAAAAATCAGAAAGACTGGTATGGGGAAAAGTACACAGAGCCGAGAATCAGATGATCTGAATTCTCGTTCTGTTTCAACAACAAATTAGCAACAAGGCTTTGGAGAATTCAAATTCCAGAAACATTTATTAGATACCTAATATCTTCAAGGCATTGAAGGTTTTTTTTTAATGTTTATTTATTTTGAGAGAGAGAGAGCATGAGTGGTAGAGGGGCAGTGGGGGGTGGGGGGGTAGAGAGAGAGAATCCTAAGCAGGCTCTGCACAGTCAGCATGGAGCCCAACATAGGGCTCAATCCCATGAACCAAAAGATTATGACCTGAGCCAAAATCAAGAGTGGGATGCTCAACTGGCTGAGCCACCCAGGCACCCCTCTTCAAGGCATTGTATTAAAGTACTACAGGAGATACAAAGGTAGATAAGACACGGATCCTCAAGGAGCTTATTATACTCTGGTATAATATGGTATAGAATGAAGTAGAGCTTATGCAAGCAAAGAAAGAAATAAGCATAATTCCAGCCAGGAAGATTCAGCATGTCTTCATGAAGAAAGTGATGTTTGGAATGGTCCTAGAAGTGTGGGTAGGATTTCTGGGTGGAGCTGGAAGGGAAGGGGAGACAATATAAGCAAAGGTGAATGGGAAGAAAGTGCACAGCTGGTTCAGGAAACTTGCTAGACAGGAAGGCACAGTTAATTCTGAATAATAATGGGAGATAAGTTTTGACTGCTCGATTACAATCAGATGTGGTAGAGTTTGAATTCCATTCTAAAGAATTTGGGGGGCACCGGGGTGGCTCAGGTGGTTAAGCATCTGACTTCGGCCCAGGTCATGATCCCACAGTCCGTGGGTTCGAGCCCCGTGTCGGGCTTTGTGCTTACGGCTCAGAGCCTGGAGCCTGCTTCAGATTCTGTGTCTCCCTCTCTCTCTGACCCTCCCCCGCTTGCTCTCTGTCTCTCAAAAATAAAATAAAGACATAAAAAAATTAAAAAAAAAAGAATTTGGAGTTTATTGGGGGAGGGGGCAGCAAAGATAAAGGGTAAACCTATGAATGATTAGTTTTGCTGGGATGATTGCTCTGACAGCACTGAGTGGTATGAGTGGTGAGCAGAAAGATAGAAGATGGGTGGATCGGTTAGATTTTGGAAGGGTTTAGACAATAAGAATTGATAAAGGAGGCAAATGTAAGTGACATTTTGGAGGGAGGATTGACAGGGTTTGGTGACAATTGGTTTTGAGATTCAAAAGGTGACTGACATTGATGAATCAGAGGATGGAGATGCTAAGAATGTAGGAGGTTTGCTGGGGAAGAGGTTGAGTTTGGTTCTGAGCATATTTCATCTATTCCGAACACAATGGCTAATCAATCATATAAAACAAAAGTCAATTCCTGACTCCTCTCTTTTGGAAACCCTTCAGTGCCTTCCCATCTAAATCAAAATAAAAGAATCCTTACAGGGCACCTAGGTGGCTCAGTCAGTTGACCATCTGACTCTTGATTTAGGCTCAGGTCATGATCCCAGGGTCATGGGATCAAGCCCCATGTTGGGCTCTACACTGAGCATGAACCCTACTTACTTAAGATTGTCTCTCTCTCCTTCTGCTCTTCTCCCCAACTCACTAGCATGCTCTCTCTCCCTAAAAGAAAAGAGAAAAAAAGAAAGTCCTTACTGTGGCTGCTAAAGCCATACATGTGCTGGCTGGCCACTTCCTTTTGATCTCTCTTTCCACACACCCCTCTTCTCGACAACAGGAGCTGCTCTAGTTCCCTTGAGGTTCCTCCAGGGCTGCTCAACATAAATCTGCCTTGGGGCCTTTCTTGAGCCTTTTCTCTGCCTAAAAGCATCTTCCCTCAGATGATTCTTTTATCTTGCTCCCTCTCTTCCTTCAGCTCTTACTCAAATGCCATCCTTTTAGAAAGGTCTTTCCTGATCATTCTATATAAACTAGCAACCATTAACCCCTTGCCACTTTCCCTTCCCTCAGTTTGCTGTTCTCCACAGTGCTTATCACCATCTGATATACCATGTATATCATCATCACACCCTGGAAACTGAAATTGCAAAAAGAAATTAATAATAGTCCAATGTTTTCGAGGGTACAATGAGGTTTGTTATTCTCACACACCATTCTTGGGACTATACCTTGATATAATCCCTTTGAAAAGCAATTTGGCAGTATATATAAATAGTCATAAAATGTTGATGTCCTGGAACATTTTATGTTTTGAAAATTCTGAAAATCAATTCTAAGAAGGTAGTCTAAAGTATGGAAGGGAAAATATACAGGAATATGTGTATTGATGTGATATTTATAATATCAAGAAATTGGGAAGAGTCTAAATATCTAACAATACAAGTAAATTACTATTTGCTTATTTAACAAGGTATTATTCAAGTGTTAAAAGGATAGTTATGAAAACCTGGTTAGCAACAAGGAAAATGCGTATGTGACAATGTTATATTTAGGGATGCCTGGGTGGCTCAGTCGGTTGGGCATCCAACTACTGGCTCAGGTCATGATCTCACAGCTTGTTAGTTCAAGCCCCACCCACATTGGGCTTTGTGCTGACAGCTCAGAGCCTGGAGCCTGCTTTGGATTCTGTCTCCCTCTCTCTTGCCCCTCTCCCGCTCACACACTGTCTGTCTGTCTCTGTCTCTCTCTCTCCAATACAAATAAACATTAAAAATTTTTTAAAGGCACAGGGGCACCTGGTAGCTCAGTCGGTTGACATTCTGACTTCAGCTCAGTTCATAATCCCACAGCTTGTGAGTTCGAGCCCTGCCTGGGGCCCTGTACTGACAGCTCAGAGTCTGGAGCCTGCTTCAGATTCTGTGTCCCTCTTTCTCTGCCCCTCTCCCACTCATATTCTGTCTCTCTGCCTCTCTGTCTCTCTCTCAAAAATAAACATTAAAAAATATTTTTAAAAATAAAAATAAACAGTTGAAAAATAAAAATAAAAGCATGGAATCCATAATTGTATACAGTATGATTTCAGTTATCTTCAAATATGCATACACAAAATCTAGGAGGAAATAAACTCAAATGCTGATATTAAATGCATTAGGCGAATGGGATTCTAGGTGGCTTATTTTCTCTAAATCTTTCAGATTTGTATTTGTCATAGCCTTCCTGGAAGTGCAGTGGTTTTATTTTTAAAGCAATATATTTTTTTAATCATCAAAGGAAACTGCTGCTCCAACCCCACACACCCTCTAGACCGCATCGTCGGGTACCAATGGGAAGTATGAGTTTCCAGGCCCATGGGCGCTGCCCTTAGGACTGAGGGCCACTGTCACAGTGGTTGGCCCTGCAACTCATTAGTCCCAAACCTCAGCTCCCCCACCTCCTCATTCCTGGCTTTTTCCTCTTCTCCACGTGCCTGCATAATTATAGGCTGGGCCCTCCTGTCTGTGATGGTCACAGATATGAAACAAAGCTGAAAGAGCACAACTTGCTCGTGCTTCTTGACAATATTTATATGCATGGACTGAGGCTAAAGCTGCCTCATCTGTGTCTCCATCTCCTTTTTCATTTTTCTTATTGTAGCGACCCCTTTCCTCATTGGCTGACATTTAGGGCTCCCGTGTACTCTTCTCCACAGTGCTTATCATCATCTGATACATTATGTACTTACTTGTTTATCATCACAGCTTAGACACTGAGACAGTTAGAAAGAAAAAAGAAATTACTCGATGTTTACCTCGTCCATTAAACTCTGTATATCACCTCACGTTGCCCTTTGAAACCAGCAAAACAAGTGTTAGTCCCATTTTAGGGATGAGGAAACTGAGGCTTCAAAAGGTTAGACAGTTTGCCCAAGCCCACTTACCTAGGAGGTTACCAGGTTGAAATTGAAACTCTTATCTTTCTGACCTCAAATCCTGTGGCCTTAGCCTGTACATTGACGAATACATCTTAAATATTCAGATAGTCTACATTGATTTACTATATAGAAATTGCCCAGGTGAAATAAATAATTGCATAACTGGATATTTCAACCTGAAACTCTCTGACCACTGGTGTTTTTGCATCAGAAGTAACTGGCTCATTGCTTCAGATATTTTCCGTGAATGCCCACAGTGTGGACTCAGTAGCAGGGTGGGTCTCCATAATGATTTGAGACCCTAAAACCAAAAATGTGAAGTATTTTAACTATGTTGGTTATCTGCAGTATTCTAACTATTCAGTTATTAACTGAAATCTGGGGGGGGGGTTGTTTTTTTTCCCCAATGTTTATTTATTTTTGAGAGAGAAAGAGTGTGAGTAGGGGAGGGGCAGAAAGAGAGAGAGAGACACAGAATCCAAAGCAGGCTCCAGGCCCTGAGCTGTCAGCACAGAACCTGATGTGGGGCTTGAACTCACAGACCATGAGATCATGACCTGAACCAAAGTTGGACACTTAGCTGACTGAGCCACCCAGGTGCCCCTGATTTTATCTGTTTTGATTAACGACCTCAGCTGAAGAATTTAGAAACTCTCCTTTGAAACCAACAGCAACTTTTTTGATAAAACAAATTAGTTATTAAATATTAAGTTAGATCCTTTCTATTGGTTATTTGGACTTAAGAATTGAAACTGTTAAAAAAATTTGTTTAAGTTCATTTGTTTTGAGAGAGAGAGAGAGTGAGAGCATGTGGAGGGAGGGGGAGAGAGAGAGAGAGAGAGAGAGGATACCAAGCATACTCCACGCTCAGCATGAAGCCCAATGTTGGTCTCAAACTCATGAGCCTGGAATCATGACCTGAGCTGAAATCAAGGGTCAGACACTCAACTGACTGAGCCAGCTAGGCACCCCAAGAATTGACACTATTAATAGAAGACATGTAAGGTGTCAAAAGGAATGTAAAATCCAATTATGACTAATACTATTTCAGAGGAAGTTTCTAAAAAAAAAAGATATTTTTTGCACTTTATAATCCATTTATTTCAAACAATACTTTAATAAAGATTCTAAGCAAATTCATCGTAATGAGACTGAAGGAACTGAATAGCATTTTCCAAGAAATATTGCTCATAATATTCACCATTATAACAGCTCAACAGTGTTCTTTCTTGTCTGTCTTCTTTGGCTGAAGTCCCTGGTAGAAAAACCTTTCAGCTCCTGATAGACGTGAGAAGCCATAATGTAATCATCCTCATCAGAGCTAACATTTTTGAGTGCTTACTGTGAGTCAGACTTTGCTACATACTGCACTTGATTATCTTGTTTTAATGTTCAGAAGCCAAAAGTGTAGGCACTATTGTTATACTCACTTTATAGAGAGATAAAGAAACTGAGGCATAGAAGTATTTAGCGACTTATTCAAGAGACAACATTTAAAACGAAATACGAGAAATGTCATATTGGTTGTTTTGCTTCCTCTATGATCTGAGAAAATCACATTTTTTTTTAAAGGAACACCAAGTTTGACTTTACAGCTTTTATGTTAAAAGGAAAAGTGAATGGCTTTTTGAATTGCAGCGGCTGTTGTGCCAGTGATTAATTCCACCAGAGAAGCGGTTCCATGAGAGGTGAAATTTTAGATCTAAAAGTCTGAGAGTGACTTTTCCTCGGGTCATCTGTGCTTTTTTTCATGACCCTTTGCTCCATCAGTCTGCACTGCAAATTTCCCTTTGCTCTAAGAATGTTTTTATCTCTGAGGGTTTTTAAGCTGGTGGAGCTGTCCTTGGTCTGAGAGGTCCCAGAAGAAGAGTTTTGCCTGGGCTCTCTGACCTGTCACTGAGGCGCTGCACTTCTCAGCTGATGTGTAGAAATGTACCGGCCCACCATGTAGAAAAAAATGGGGGGAATTCTTAGGAGAGGCCGTGGGAACTCTAAAGGATATCATTACAGTACATTTGTATATTTCTCTCCATTTAAGCACAGCTTTCCCACCTTAGATAGAACATGGAGAACATGGAGAACCTGGAGTTCACTTACTCAATAATCTAGTTTTGAATGCCTACTTTGTGTGTAACACAGTTCTAAACTCCACAAAAGATAAAGACAAGCTTCTGCCCTCAAAGACTTTGCATCCCAGTGAGAAGACTCTCATACATAAGGAAGTTAAAGAACTCAATATCATAGAGATGAATCAGAAGCCAATAGAATGCCATGGGTATCAAGAGTAACATGTTCAAGGCAGGGTAATGGGGGAGGCAGGGAGAGGTTAAAGCAGTGAGGGGTCCTCAGAGGAGAGAAGGAACTTAATAGAGGCCTTGAGGAGGAGGAAGCTAGCCACAGAACAGACTGTACAGTTCAACTCCACTTACTTAAAAACAAAATAAACAAAAATTGTATTTCTATATTAATTGCAGAGAGAAAGAGTTGGAAGCGTAGCTAGCAAATTGGGAGGAGAGGCGTGCCATTGGCAGATGGTGGGGAGTGGAGGGAAGGGCTAGAATTCACAGGGACTTTCAGTTTACTGTATAGATATTTCTATATTGGTTGAAGAGTGTTCCAAAGAGAATGTGGTCATTCTCAGTACACATTATTTTGTGTAACTAAAAAACACAAAATTCACAAAAAGAATGAGTAAGAGTTGGGTTGACAGAGCAAACAGAAAACCGTATTCCAGGTGAGGAGAACAGTCCGAGTCAATGCACGAAGGTGCGGATGTACAGGATGTGTTTGGAGAAGAGTGAGGAGGTGAGTGGGACCAGCACAGAAGGGATGTAGTAGGCGTTCAGATTGGGGCTAGTGGAGAAAGGCTATGAATGCAAGACGTAGGAGTGTGAGTCTTTCACCCTTGACCAGAAGCAATAAAGAGTCTTGGAAGGATTTGGCTCAGGGTTGATTAATCTAGCTGCACAAGAATTCATTAATTAGTGATCATACTTGAAGACCCTGCAAAATTAAATGACATGGATTCAAATGTACCTATCTTGCACACCATGAAAAACCATGAAATGCCGCCTGTAGCCACTGCAGCAAGGAAGGCTCTGACTTATGCAAAACTGTTGTTAGACTTTTCAGGAAATCACTGAAAGATGGAAATGCTGTCAAATGCATTTGAGGAGCAGCCACATGTGGTTGATCCACAGGATTAATTTCACTATAAATCTTTGTGTAATGTTTGACATCTATGATGAATAATTCAAATGGATGAGGGAGATTTTGATCCCTAGCATATGAGAAATGACTGAATCAAATCTGTAAAATTTGAGTAAAAATTACTTGATTTTAAAAATGAAATCAGATGCATTCTGTAATATGGTATTTGTTTCGGTTCATTTGTCTTTTTCTTGGGTGAAGTGGTGAAATCAATATTTTCTTTAAACTTGTGTTTATGATGATAGCACTACTCAGACATTATATACATACACATTGTATTTTACTCTCTCTCACACACACACACAGACATTCATACAACAGACACAATGTAACAAAAATCTATAGCTACCTGGGAGTGGGGAAGGAACACTCCTACGAGCCAATCTTGAAGAAACATTAAATCTGAGGAAAAGTACTGTAGCTAGTTGAATCTTGAGTCATGCATTGTGACTCATTGTAAATGATTGGATTCTGAGTGAGATATTGACCAGCAAGTGGAAGACAGGCACATCACAGTCCCAGAATGATGATGCTAGTTAGGTTTGTAAAAAATGTGGCTGCCTACTGCAAATTATCTTGTAACCAGAGTGATGTTTGAGGAAGAAACTGACAGTTACATTTCATTTTCACTTTGTACCTTTCTTCTTGTTCAAACTCTAAAGACTTTTAATCCCCATCTTTCTCCCCTACAACCCCACCCTACTTGATCTGTTCTTTTCAGAAGCAGATGGAGTCCTTAATAGGCATAACTGAGTTCCCTGTGTGATGCAGGGAAAACAACGGGGGACAAGACAGATTCAAAAAGCTTTACAGGAGCGCCTGGATGGCTCTGTAGGTTAAGTGTCCGACTTTGGCTCAGGTCATGATCTACAGTTTGTGGGTTCAAGCCCCGTGTCTGGCTCTGTGCTGACAGCTCAGAGCCTGGAGCCTGTTTCAGATTCTGTGTCTCCCTCTCTCTCTGCCCCTCCCCTGTTCATGCTATCTCTCTCTCAGAAATAAATTTAAAAACACATTAAAAAAAGTTTTACAAATTATGCAGACAGAAAAATTGCTAGTTTCATACGTTGCATTCTCCTCAGAACCCCTTCTCTGTGCTTAACCCTTTTTTATCCTTTAAAATTAGACATGATGAGCAGGTCTTCTCATCACGAGGGTGAGGCAGCATGAGGCATCTGACCTCTGTGTGTTGGGAGAAGGCAGGAATGCAAGGTGATCCTATGCCTTAGGTGGTTAGATAGATTCATGAGAAATCATTTTAACGTAGTTCCTAACACTGATTTCATCAATTCAATCCAGGAAATATGTACCACTATCTGCCAAGTTGAATAAAACACAATCCATGTAATCCTGATAGCATTGTGCTAGTAATCAGGATTACAAAAGTACAGAATCTATTTCTAGTACAGTTTGGACAGGGGAGTCTGGTCTCCGCCTCTCTCCTCTCTGTTTCTGTCTCTCTCTGTCTTCAGATAAACGGACACTCTCCATGTATCTTTGCTCGGGAAGCAATGCATTGTTTGCCTTGTATCGGAGTAAGTCTGAAACCACATAGTTGGAAAAAAAAAACAAACCTTCCTGAGATTGACATTCTCTTATACGCAGAAAGAAGATGGAGCTTCTGTGAATGACAGCAGCTTACGCAGAGGCTGAAAAAGGATATTTATGTGTGTGGAGGTTAGTGAGAAGTTCATTCGAAGCAGAAAGATGGGAGCCGGTGTTGTAGTCACACAAAACTTTTTGAAGAGAGGCATGAATAAAGATTGGTGAAGGACTGATACACTAAGATAATGCTGAGAGGAAATAGGAATAGCTCATGAATTAGGATATAGTTTAGACCCAAAATAATAACTATCCTGAATTTATCTATTTGTACATCAATGATTGTGATGAAACATATGAAAAATAGGCAAAAACATATAGATCACTCTGCTGATGATATTGCAGGTCCCCCAAAGCAAAGGAACACACACCTCATTCATTCCCTGTGACATCAGTTTATCAAGTGTTTGTGACCTAAAATGAGAGGGGGGAAACTTACTATCTTCAGTTCATTTCTGCTTTCCCCCAAAGTTCAGGGATAAAGCTTTCATGTTTTTATAGGTCTAATATTTTATTACATTTAATTTTATTAAAAATATATAAACATATTGAATGTTTATAATTTATAACATGGCCTACCTATTTGTAATTTACTTATATGAAATAATTATTAAAACATACAACTAATAGTATCCTTAGGGTCATATATTTTCACGTACTAAAGTGCTTGTGCATGAAAATACTATCTTTCCTTATGTTAAAATATTTTAAGTATTGTGGCTCTACAGTAGGTTAAGCGTTGGCTTCAGCTCAGGTCATGATCTCATGTTTCGTGGGTTCAAGCCCCGCGTCGGACTCTGCCCTGATAGTGTGGCGCCTGCTTCAGATCCTGTCTTCCTCTCTCTCTGACTCTCCCCTGACTGCCCTCTCTCTCTTTCAAAAATAAATAAACACTAAAAAATATATTTTTAAGTACTTCAGTGTTCTGCATTTGTGATATTAAGAAATATTTTATTTTTCAGGTTTTTTAAAAGATTTATGTTAAGTGGGCCTTTTTTCTAACAGCTAAATTTAGAGATTCTGTCTTATGTCACAAGCGATCCTTGTTGGTACAAAATGTTTATATTTGGGGGGCTATGGAGACTTCTTGTCCTTTAAACCTTATTTATAAAGTTTTTGTCACTTGTTTTTTAATGTCCCTCATATTAGCTTGCCAGCAATAAGCAAAAATAAAGCTGGGACTGTGTCAGAAAATTCACTGGCCTGCATTCATCCTTCTTCGGCAGAATTTACTCAATAGTATTCCCCATTCAGCTACCGTGCCAGCCAGCGGAAACAGCTAGTTGTTGTCTGAAATGAAGAATAATTGGAAACATAGTTCCTGTTTCTTTTCCTGCAAGTAACAATTCATCCATTTAACATTCTTTTGGTGCTCTTGCATTCTGTTGTAGACAGCGTTGTGTTCACGGTTCGGTGGAGGCCAAACTGAGAGAGGTTAACCTTCTATTTCTGCTGTTGACCCTCCCACTGTGACCTAGTGATGACCATCAGATGGCCTGGCACTTCCACCTACAGTCAGTTACATGCAGTGCCAGCAGCTTTGTGTAGGGAGATGGACATCGAGCTGGAAAATGCTGGGCTGGGAGAAATAGTAATAATTGTAAAAGATAAAATTTCTAGCCATTATGATCCCAAGTCTATAGATAAAGAAACAAAACCCAGGAAGATGAAGTAACTTGCCCAAGGTCACGGCCAGCAAGCTGTAGAACAGACCGTCTAGTTCCAGCATCTTTCTTCTGGACCCGATACCACAATAGCTTTCATCCTGTACAGCCAAGTACATGATTGATTTTGTAAATATTCCGCACACCTATAAAAAGATTGCATATTCTCTTTTTTTGTAAGGTATAAATTTATTGTTTTTATACTGTATACTAACCACACACACAAATTCATATATTCATGCATATATAATAAGCTTACGGTTATTACAGTCTTCTATATTCTTGCTTGTCTTTAATTTCATGTTCTATCAAATTCTGAAAGAATTGAATTAAGACCTACTGCTAAGGTTGCCATTTCCTTAAATTCTACATGTCTTTCTAGTGGGTTTTTTTCTTTGTTAACACTCTCTAGTGGCTTTGATTTAAATTTTTTTTGTGCTATGTTTTTTAGTGCATAACAACCATTATATTTTTTTTCAAGTTTCTATCAGTGACATGGGAAATTGAGCTGACTACATATAAAATGATACCAAAATAATAATAGCTGAATAGAAATGTATTTTTCTCAAACATAAAATATACCTGGTGGTAGAGAGTTCAGGGCTGCTATAGTGGCTCTATGGTGATCGGGAATGTAAGTTCCATTTGTCTTCCTGCTCTGTTACTTTTTAGTGTGTGGTATTCATTCTCCAACTCATGGTTGCAATATGGCTCTGCAGCTCCAGCCATCGCATGTATATTCCAGTCATGAAGGAGGAAACAGAAGTCAGAAAGGAGGAGCTTCCAACTCAATTAGACATCAGCAGGCCCACCTATTAACTTACTTCTGCTTACAACTTATTGTCCACCTCTAATTGTAAAATAGGATAGGAAAATTGACTTGTTTTTATCTGTACGCATTGCTGTGCCAAATTAATTTGAGGTTTTGTTAGAGGGTGAAAGGGATGGACATAGACGGCATTGGCATCTAGCGATCTCTGCCACTGTGCCTTTCATCATTCCATTCTCTTGTTCCTATTTAATGTTTCTGGCCTGGAGTTTGATATTAATATTGTCACTCCTGGTTTTGGATTTGCCTGACATATATCTACCCAATCATTTATTTTCAAATCTTCTTTGTTACTTTATTTGAAGTGAGTTTCATAGCTTAATTTTGTTTTTCAACTAATCTGAAAGTTTGTCTTTCGAAAGGGAAATTTGACTCATTCAAATTTTTATGGTAATGGATATATTTATTTCTATTCTTTTCTTTTTTCTTTTTATTACTTATCCTTCTGTTTTTCCCCTTAGGCTTACTGGCTTGATCCTATTTCTTCTTTCTTTCCTTCCTTCCTTCTTTCTTTCCTTCCTTCCTTCTTTCCTTCCTTCCTTCTTTCCTTCCTTCCTTCTTTCCTTCCTTCTTTCTTTCTTTCTTTCTTTACTTCCTTCTTTCTTTCTTTCTTTACTTCCTTCTTTCCTTCTTTCCTTCTTTCCTTCTTTCCTTCTTTCTTTCTTTCTTTCTTTCTTTCTTTCCTTCCTTCCTTCTCTCCTTCCTTCTCTCCTTCCTTCTCTCCTTCCTTCTCTCCTTCCTTCTCT